>NW_021703780.1:7901273-8056037 GCF_005190385.1 Monodon monoceros | reverse complement strand
TCCTTCCTTCCTTCCTTCCTTCCTTCCTTCCTTCCTTCCTTCCTTCCTTCCCCCTAATGTTTTAGGATTAAATATGAAGGTAAAAATCTTATTTTAGAATTTTTAACTTTTGAGAAAGCAGGTTCTGGTTTAACAGTAATAATATTTCAGTGATACTGACATTTTAACCTAGTTTTAGGATCCTGAGCAGAAGATTAGAAGCAATTACTCTTAGACCATTTTTCACTAGATCATTTTTGCTTTCCAGTATTTCCTCAGGGTACTGTGCCTATATTTTCCATATCTACTGCCCTGTGCTCTGGACTTGGCAAAAAGTCTGCCCCCAGTTCCCTTAAAAGGAGGACAGGTGATACTCCAAGAAACATGAATACTGACACACTCGATATGGGAACACTGTATACCAGGAGAGGAAGAATCTTTTATGCTTTAGGAAAAGGCTTTGGAAAAGGCTGATTATCATTTGCTGTGCTCTGAGCTCAGAGACCAATATGAGCCTCACATTTCAAAGACTACACAGGGAGCTTCTGCCCTTGCTCTGAATAGATGAGTTTAAAAAAACATAAAAATCTCTGCAAATGCCTGTCTCTGCTACATTGCATATATTTATTTATTTTTCTTGGAGGCTTCCTAGACATAGTATTAGCAGTTAATATCCCCCATGGGCTTGTTTTCTAATATATCAGCGCTGTGGTACAGTATGCTGTTTCTGCCACTGATATGTTGCTCAGAGATTTAATAATGGATAAACAAACACAACATGTGGTAATTCATTTCAAATTAAAAGTTTATTAAAGTCTGGCTTGATGGCTTTCTGGCTATTTACAAATAAAGGAGTGAACCTTAGGGAAGGGGTGAGCACGTGGTGTGTTCACGGCTGCAAAGTTTCTATCTGAAAAATATATTTATGATATCCACAAGCTGTCCCACATTAATAGGCTCCATATGTAACCTGATGAATCCACCAGAGTCCCCACATCATGACAAAGTGACTTTAATGTTCACTTACCAGCACATGTATGCATGCATGTGCATGCACACATGCACACACACACACACACACACACACACACATTAAGATGATTCTGAATTTAACCCCATGGTTGATGTTTTAATCCCATGGTTGCAAATAGATGAATGCCTGAGGCCAGAAAATATTATTTATGAAAAGTGAAAGGCCGGAATAAAAAGACCCATGATGTAACTTTGGGGTTATCACTACCTTTTAGGCTGTTTTAGGTTTTAGGGGGCAGACTAGGGAAATATTTGTTCTGCTTGACAATTTTGTTTTGTATGTGCCTACACTGCGTGAACAATGGTCTCTGGCAAGGTCTATAAGTGTTTTGTGGTGCAGAATTCAATTCAGGAGAGTTTTATTGTGTAACCACCGTCAGCAAAACACACCGCTAAATGCTGTGCAATTGTAAACCAAAAAAACATGCAATCCTCAACCTCCAGGGGCTCGTGGGAGCACAGGCCTACTCCACCGCTAAGATAATGTATATGTATCCAGGTTGACTAGATGGTGGGAGAGCCTGCCAGCACTCTATTTACCTGCAGGACCAGCAAGTCTTCTGGGAGACTTCCCACTTGGAGAAGTGAAGCAGATGCAATTGGCTGAATAATGAAGATTTTGTTGTTAGGGGAGAGGGGCAATGGTGGGAAATGTATGCTCTCTGTCGATCAGATTTGTTCCCCATCTCAGTCATCTCAGGGTGGGATTCCCAGGGAGAGGGGAACTGCATGGAAACACTTGCCAACCTGCTAAAAGAACTTTTTCACTGAAATTCAGCAAGAACTGGAAGTATATATATTTGGAAGTATATATATATATATTATGGTACATACTATCCCATGAGAAAATGAGGCATACTGTGTACATGTACTGTGTTCTATATACTACCGTTCTGTAATTCAAGGTGTTACAGAGGCCACTGTGGGATGAGATAGGTGAGGAGATCATGAGCTCAGGTGAGCTTATAGGCATCTGGAAACAAATGCGTAAGCTTTTGAGGGCAGTTGAAATTTGCCTGAACTTCTTTTTAATACAGCCCCATTTAAATCTTGTATTGGTATAATTCGGGGAGATATGTGTTAACCTCGTATTTCTTTGAGGTAAAAGAAAAGACATGAGAAAAATTAAGAGGTCAGAATGGTACAAAGTATATTTGAAGAACTGTAAGGAACCACTGGATTTCAGCAACCGCATGGGGATTGTTTTCACAGTTGCTGTAGGTTTTGGCTTGAGGACAAAATAAGGATGCAGAAATAAGGCTCTGTGACCTGGAAAGGCTGAGCCACCCAAGTGTAGAAAAGGAACTACTTTGAGAAAGCACAAGACAATTCCGGCACTCATTTCTTATCTAACATTATTTTAAAAACTTGGGACCAAGTTTTATTGTTTGCATATGGGTCAGTGATAATAGGGGTCAAGTATATGCTCTCTGGGACTCCTGTAAGACTAGTACCATGTATCCAGGAAGTCCAATTCAAAGGACCTTTAAAATAACATACTTCAACTCTGGTATCTGATGATCTCCTGCTTCAGGCTGTGATCCTGTGTGGGTGCTCTACACTAGCCATGTTTCTTTGTCTTTAGGTCACTCATCCATCTTTGGAAGTATACTTCTTTGGAAGTATAGATAGTGGATGAGGCAATGGCCTCCTTTTTACTAGAGCTTTCTCATCAATGCTTCTAACGAGTCACTATAGCTTATTGCATTATGTGTCACATATGTTGAAACCAATGAATATCATGTGAGCTTTTCAGTACAAAAATAGACCACCCAAACCTAACTGACTTAAAAAAAAGTTAAGTCCCACTCAAAATCAACCAAAATGTTAATAAATTCTAAAAGAAGTCTATTCATACTTAAATATAGTTTTGCCTATATCTGTGATTCGACAAACCTGGTAAAACAATGCTTCTTAACTTTGCCTGTACATTGACTCTTCTGTAGAGTTTTGAACAAATACTCATGTCTGGGCTCTGCCCCAGAACAAGCGTATCAAATTATCTAGGGGTAAAGCCTGGACATCATTATTCTTTTTTTTTTTTTTTTTTTTGAAGGAGTGCATAGAAGTTTGTTGTCTTCACTTTCTTACACTATATGTAAAATGGTATAATATAATTTGAAGGTAGTCTGTGACATATTAAAGATATATATTGTAAATTCTAGAACTATTATCAAAAGTTGAAAGAAAGTGGTATAGTTAAATAATCCAGTAGGGTACATAAAATATTGTTTTAGAAATTTTTGATTAACAACAACAACAGCAGCAGCAGCAGGAAAGGGGTGAAAATCAGATGGAACAAATAGTAAACAAATAGCAAGATAGATTTAGACATAACTATATTGACAATTACACTAAATGCATATAATCGAAACACTAAGTAAAAGGCAGAGATGTCAGATTGGATAAACAAAGCAATTTACTTTAGAGACAAAAATAGGTTAAAAGTAAAAGGATGAAAAACTGTAGTGTCCAACAAATAAGCAAAACAAACTTGGAGTGGCTATATTAGTATCAAATTGTAGAATGAGGAATATTACTAAGGATAAAGAGAGACATGATATAATGATACGTAGTTCAATTTCTCAAGAGAATATAACAACCTTAAATATGTAGGCACCCAATAACAATGTCATAATATATGAATACAGATAGACCTGAAAGGAAAATAATGGCAAATCTACCATCATGGTTGGAGATATGCACATGCTATTCCAGAACTGAATAGAGAAAATACACAGTAAATCAGCAAAGATATAGAGAACTTGAACAACACTGTAAAGCAACATGACAGTTACAGAACATTCCACCCACAACAGCAGAAAACACATTTCCTCTGAGGTACACATGAAACATTACCAAGAGAGGCTATGTTCGGGGCCATAATAATGTTTCAATAAAATTAAAAAGATTGAAATCATACAAAGTATAAGCTGAGATAAAATAGTATTACATTAGAAGCCAATAACAGAAAATTATCCGAAAAAGCCCCAAATATTTGGAAATTAAAAAAAAAATCCTTGCCAAAGAAGACATTAAAAAGGAAATTCAGTAAATTTCAAATGAGAAGCCATCAAGAAAACGAAAAGGCAACCTATAGAATGGGAGAAAAGTTTTGAAAATCATGTATCTAATAAGAGGTTACTATCCAAAATACAAAGAGCTCGTATAACTCAATAGCAAAAATCAAACAATCTGATTTAAAATTGAGCATAGGAACTGAATAGAATTTTTTTTCCCAAAGAAGACATACAAAGGACCAACAAACAAATTCAAACAACTGAGAAAAAAATAAGTAAGTGAATAGTCTTATATCTATTAAATAAATTGAATTCATAGTCAAAAACCTTCCCACAGGAAGGAAACTTTAGGCCCAGATATATTCTTTTGTTAATTCTACCAAACATCTAAGAAGAAATAATACCAGTTCCACTTATATTCTTCCAGAAAATTGAAGAGGAAGGAATCAAAGAGGAACATTACAAATCATTTTTGATGTCAGCATTACCCTGAGAGTAAAACCAGAAAGACTTAAAAAAAAAACTAAAACTACAGAGCAATATCCCTCAGTAACATAGATTAAAATATCTTAACAGAACTTTAGCAAATTATACCCAGCAATGTATCAAAATTGTAACACACCATGATCAGGTGGGGATTATCCCAGGAATACAAGATTGGTTTGACAATCAGTGCAATAGACTGTATTTTATAAGATTTAAGAAGAAAAGCCTATGATAATATGAAAAAATGCAGAAAAAGAATTTCAAAAAATTCACAATGCTTTCTGATTTAAACTCTCAAGAAACTATAAATAGTAGGGAATTTCCTCAAACTAAGAGACATCTGGGTAAACCTCCAGCTAATATCATATTTATTGGGGAAAGATTGAAGATTTCCTCCAATATCAGAAATAATGCAATGTGTCTTATCTGTAACATCCTTTTAATGAACATTGCACTAGATGTTCTAGTCAGTTCAATAAGATAAGAAAAAGAAATAAAGGTATATGGATTGGAAAGAAGAGGCAAAGCTGTTCTTATTTGCACACGGCATGATTAACTACTAGGAAATCCTAAGAGACTTATAGAAAAATAGATTATAATTAATACAGTAATATTGACAATGTCACAGGTTACAAAGTCAGTATATCACATTATATCACATGTAGTTTATAAATATATTTTTTCTAAATGATCGTGTATTGTGTACAGACATTATATGAAATCATGTAAGCTGGATTATTAATATAAGTTATCTAAGGTCACATATGGTTTGATGTTAGGGGGAAAGTGATCCAATTTTTTTAAAGGAAAGGGAAAAACAACTACAGAAAAACACTGGCAACAACCATAAAAACAACTAAAAAAAACTAATATGTATAAAAATATTCATTCATGTAATGAAATTATATAGTTGTGTATATGGAAAAAGCTGTCTATGTTCAGAAATTGAAATCCAATAATCTTTAAAAAAGTGACCTTAGTCTAGAGAATCTAGCAACAAATCTGGGCACATATGGAAATATAGTATACATGAATGGGTGGCATTTGGCTACAAGTAAGATACCTAACAATGGCTTAGACAGCAAGGACACATTATTTCATATTACAAGATACCAGAAGCCCATTAAGAAAATCCAGTGCTAGGCTCTGGCCAACTTCTTGAGCTTTTCTGGAATTACCTCTCATTGTCACTGCAGCTCTGAGCATCCTTATCATGCATAGATGTTAAGGTAGTCCTCACTGGGAAGGTCAGAGAGCCAGCCAAGCAGATATCCCAGGAAAACAAAAGAGCAGGTGCTATTTGACCCTAAAGGAAGTGTGGCCGGCATGTTCTGAGGAACGTAAGAGGCTAATGTGCCTGACAGAGTGAGCCAGGGCGGGGCTGTAGAGGACAGGGTCAGACAGGCTCGGGGTTTGGGGTGGCCTCCAGAGCACTGTGTCAGCTGTGCTCCCCACCCTACTCCCTAACCTCTACTTGGAGTGAGATGCTAAGCCTTAGGATGGTTTTGAACAGAGAAGGGACTTTATTTGACTTCAGGTTTATTAATTGACACCAATCGGGCTACTACTGCAGGAATCCTACTGAATGATAACAGTGCTTGAACTGGGGTGATAGCAAAAGAATATAAAGTCTGGGGTATTTTTAAGATAATAAGGGTTTGTCGACAGAACCAAAGGACACCTTTATTCTTAATAAACTTCTCCTGGTGATTCTAACATGCAGCCAACGTGGAGAAACGCTGAGGTACAGCTGCAGATTGCTCTAATTTTCTTCAGTTCCTTGAAATACAGCAGTTTCCACCGAGGACATTCCTTCATGCTGTTCCTTCTATCTGAAAGAGGCGTTAACTGCGACTAACTTTTCATCCTTCATAATCTAGCTTAAAACTTCCTTCTCAAGGAGGCCCTATCCAATGCCTCCATGACTTTCTCCAATGTTCTTTCCCTTTATACCAGTTTTGCATTCATTTGTATGCCTCCCCATCTGGATTACAAGCCTCGTGAAGGTAAGACCCAAGTCTCCTTGTGCCACCACTGGCACAGAGCAATTTCTCAATAAAGATTTGTTGAATAAATAAGTGTGAATTAATGCACCCCTTAGGCAACTGTGGATTAGCCAAGCCAAGAAATACAAAGGAATTATTTTCATTTGACCGTCGCACTATGGTAGAGGGAAAAGCAGTATGGTCTTGACGACAGAACACCAGCGTGAATCACAAGTTTGCTACTTAATATTTGAAACCTCTGTGAGATACTTTCATCATGTGTGTAAAATAAGAATCGTAATAGCTGTATTTTCTACTTCCAGGCTTGTGGAGAGAATCAAATGAGATAATAAATGTTAAAGTGATGTCATTAATCTTTTAATTTGGTCTGATTATATTGTGTTACCTGAAACTGCTGTCTGTCACAAAGCAGGAATGCTGGAGTTCTGTCTAGTTTTGGTGTCTGAAGATAAGAAAGGGGTAAGATGTGGCCTAATTATGGTGTAAGCTCTAGTCTTGCTGTAGATGGTACACTCTCATTAGGGACCTTGAAACAGCTGTCCACTTCCTTTAACTCTGGAGGTGAAGCCTAGAGATAAAGAGCCTAGAGATGAAGGGGTGCTTCTGAAGGTACCAGCTCTGTCCTTACCTCAGTGCCCCATTTACTTGGCTGAGTCTTAGAAATTTATCATCAAGAGGTGTGTCTGGACTACAGACTCCAGGAAGGCAGGGATCTTTGCTTTGCTTATTCATGTACCCAGTGCTTACAAAAACATTTGACACACCGCAGGTTCTCAGTGAATATTTGCTGAATGAATAAATGGAGATGGATCTGAGTGCTGTCTGGGCTTACAGCTCCTTTCTGTGTAAATAAGTCAAGCAAACAGTTTATTTTATTTTTTAAACTAACATACGTGAAATTAACTTTCTTAGGGTGTTCAGTTCTGTGTAATTTAGCACATACGTAGATGTATGTAAACACCACCACAATCGGGATAAAGGACCATTCCATTACCCAAACAACCTCCTTTGTGCTACCTGTTTGCTGTAGGCACACCCCTACTCACTCCCAGCCGACAACCCTAAGCCCTGATACCCAGTGATCTCTTTCCATCATTATGGAAAAAAAAGAGATTTTTTGTTTTTTTCAAGCTGTCATACAGTACGTAGTCTTTTGTTGACACTGCCTTCTTTTAGTTAACATAATGCCTTTATTCAGCTGAGTTGTTGTATGTATCAACAGTTCATTCCTCCTTGTGGCTGAATAATATTCCATGACATGGAAGTACCGTAGCTTATTTATCTGTTCACTCATTAAAGGACATATGGATTGTTTCTAGTTTTGACGATTATGAATAAAGTTGCTATAAATATTCATATGCAAGTGATTGTGTGAGCATAGTATTTATATGTTCTCTAGAACATATACCTCGAAGTAAAATTGCTGGGTTGTATGGCATACGTATGATTAATGCTATAAGAAGCTGCCTGACCGTTTTACAGAGTGGCAGTACCAGCTTTGCATTTCAGTTGCTCTGCAAACTCAGCAGCACTTGGTGTTGTCAGTTTTTCTAAATGTCATTCTAATTTGTATTCAAACTAAATCCAAAATTGCGATTTCAATGTGTATTTATTTCTTTAATGGCTAATACCATTGAACATCTTCATATGCACTTATCTGACATCCATATATACTCTTCGGTGAAGGATCTGTGCAAGTCTTTTGCCCAATTTTAAATTGCGTTTTTAACTTTTTTTGTTGTTTTTTACTGTTGAGTTTTGACAGTTCTTTATACGTTCTGGATACATATCCTTTGTTGGATATGTCGTTTGTAAATGCTTTCTCCCCATCTGCAGTTTGACTTTTAATTTTCTTAACAGTGTCTTTCACAGAGTAAAAGTTTTGAATTTTGTTTAAGGCCAAGTTATCAATTTTTTAAATGGATCGTACATTTGATATCTCATCCATGAACTCTTTATCTAACCCTCTGTCACAAGATTTTCTCATGTTTTCTTCCGAAAGTTTTCTAGTTTTACATTTTACATTTAGAGCAATGATCCCTCGGAGGTAAACTGTTTTGTATATGAATGTTCAGTTGTTCTAACACTATTGGTTGAAAAGGCTATTCTTTCACCACTGACTTGCCTTTGCACCTTTGTCAAAAGTCAATTGGCTATATGTGTGTGGTTCTATTTCAGTGACTTTTTAAGCAGCCTGGGGAGAGGGTTCTGCCGGGTATAGGTACATACTGTTATGCCCCACCTGCGCCATGAAGTAGAGGCAGAATGGAGGGCAAATTAATTAACAGCAGTGAGAGAAGAAGCACAGATGAAGAGCAGCTCAGATCCATAAAACTGGAACTCAGAACAGGGAGCCACGGACAAGCTGGTCACTAGAGCTTATTTAGTGCGTTCATTCATGAAGAGACCTACTGTGTGGGAGCTCATGGCTAGTTTCAGACAGCTCTACACAACATGTTCCCAGAAGTCTTTAGGCCACCGTTCCCTCAAGTGTAAGATAAGGAAAGCAAGTTTCAGGCACTATTGATTATCCCAGACCATAGCGATATAGACTTTTATTTAGTAATTTGTAAGTCTGTTGTTACGTGTTTCTATGGGAAAATTAGGAATCTGTTATTTGAAACTAGTACACCTAACTCTGCTTTTGACAGAGGTGAGTTTGTGGAGAGACTGTCCCGAATCATTTCCTGCCGTGTGTAACTCTAATGATGTTCCTATAGCTTTTAAGGAATGAGTGCTTCTACAAAATATGTCCAAGCTTTTAAGAATTTGGAATGCCTACTTCAGAATCACCATTTGGTGAAATGTTGAGGCAGTTTTTAGACATGACGTTTGTTCTCGTGGATTTCTAGATTTTCAAACAGCGTAAGTGATCTAACTTGGTTATCTAAGTGCAAAATTGAACCTCAGGGAACCATAGTATGTTTCAAAGGGATTAATCTGCATAAAAACTAATTACCTGCAATTTTTAAAATAAGTTTATTCACTTTATTTATTTATCTTTGGTTCCATTGGGTCTTTATTGCTGCACGTGGACTTTCTGTAGTTGCGGAGAGGGGGGGCTACTCTTCGTTGCAGTGCGCGGGCTTCTCATTGCGGTCGCTTCTCTTGTTGTGGAGCACGGGCTCTAGGTGTGCAGACTTCAGTAGCTGTGGCACGCATGCTAAGTAGTTGTGGCTCGTGGGCTGTAGAACACAGGTTCGGTAGTTGTGGCGCACAGGCTTAGTTGCTCCGCGGCATGTGGGATCTTCCCGGACTAGGGCTCGAACCCGTGTCCCCTGCATTGGCAGGCGGATTCTTAACCACTGCGCCACCAGGGAAGCCCTACCTGCAATTTTAAAATGCCTTTATTTAGTGTATCATGGAAACGCATCTAAATATTTAAAATCATAGAAATGCTGGGAATTCCCTGGCAGTCCAGTGGTTAGGACTCTGCGCTTCCACTGCAGGGGCAGGGGGCACAGGTTCGATCCCTGGTCAGGAACTAAGATCACATGAAATGCTGCTCGGCCAAAACAAAACAAAACAAAACAAAAAAGCTTAAAATCATAGGAATGCTGCAAAATATTTTAAAGTAATTTAAATCTTTTTTTAAAAAGCATCAAATGGTCAAGGTAAATCCTTCCTTTCTTCTCCCTCCCTTCCTTCCCTCCTTCCTTCGTTTCTTCATTTGTTCCTTCTTTCCTTCCTCCCTTCCTTCTTACAGATCAATGAAGTTGTCACCTTGTAACTTTATTTACAGACTAAGACTTCCAATAGCTGCAACATTAAACTCCCCAAATTGGGGCTCAGGTGGGGAAACTCCACACAGATGTTAATTGGACGTAGAGTAAGGATTGTATTTTTTAACAGATTTCATTAAAAAATATGATAATTGTTTTAAACTTTGATTTCGTGAGCTTCTTCACCATTAGGGGTTAATTACAACAATGGTTTCTGGTTTGAACCACTTCAATCTCAAAGTCATTTCAGAAAACTGCTGGAACTGAAAAAGCTTTAAGCAGTCGTGCAGGTCTTTAATTGTAAATTAGTTTTGACAGGACTACGATGCAGAGTCCTGCTTGCTTGCAAAGTGATGCTGGCTGACAACCTCGCACTGCTCCAGGAGCAAAGGAACATGTGGAAGAAATTGTTCTTTTCCATTTCACAGCTTGTCATTTCCTCTGCGGGGCAGCCCCTGACCCCTCTGAGAGATCCTGACACCCATAAGGGAAGTGTTCCCACTGATGTAAAGGAAGTGGAGAAGCAGTTTAACGCTAAGAAAGAAGGGAGAAGGGTGTGTCAAAAGGATCTGGAGCACAGAGAGATGAGATGGGCTTAAAACGTTTCCATCAGGTTAGAATCTTTGCTGTGTTATTTCCTTTCAGGAGAGAAAACTGAAAAATAATTTAGAAGGGCTCAAAACATTATGGGCGGTTTTATGCTACCTTAAAAAAGTTTTTTTAAGTGGAAATGGCAATAAAAATGAATGTGTCACATGTGAATGATCAAAAAAAGGGTCTGAGGGAAAAGTACAAATGTGCTGCTGCCCTGTTCCGATATGTTTCTAATTACAGAGTGTGTGTGGATTAGATCGACAACATCAGATTACAGCTTGTGTTTTCAGGACATTTTACACCCTTAACATTTTATTTGGTCTCATATATTCATCACAGTCAAGTTTTCCTCTCTGCCTGTGCTATTAAACAGTGCAGTAAGGAACATAAAAAAGCAATGGGGTTGTGTTATCGTTCAAACAGGTTTATCATTCTCCCAGTCTATTGGCATAAGCCATTTCAAAACCCCTCAAATTATCAATATTTTTAGAGCTACTAACGAAGTCATTATTTTTTTTAAAGAACTTCCTTTTCTTTTTGAAACAATTGAAAATCGTTTTCAGTATACGCACTTTGCTGACCATGGTCTTTAGGGCAGGGGTAATAAATACTCTTTCCTCCACACGCACATCATGGTGTGTGTGTGTGTGTGTGTGTGTGTGTGTGCGCGCGCGCACATCTGTGCGTCTGTGTCTGTGTGTGATCCTTAATCTCTTGTGGCAAATACGTTAACAAACGCAAGTGTGCCTTGTGTTTTCAGCAATCACTCCTAAAAATGTACTGTCTATGAAAATAATTCCATTTTTCCTTGGCCAATCTCTCTCATTTAGTCTGCCGATACTCAGTGCCTCAGTATTAGGACACACGTCCTTGCAAAATGATATTGCAGGAGTGGATAGAGACAACTAATAATATCATAGTTCTTGACTGAATGTGAGACACTGAAATGGACCTAGCAGGTTAGGACAATTGGAGCATTTCTAAAAAGCTTTGGGAGCAGTGGTTTAGGAAGGGAGGGTTACAACAGACCTGTGACAAGACACACTTGTCTCTGGCCCCATTATTCAATCTGGACGTTCCCAGAAGTACCCAGAGCTGAACACACAATCTGGATAAGTTGGAAATAAAGAACTGTAGGGATAAAATGTACTTTTATTCTGTTTTTACTAACGCAAATTATGACGAAAGAAACCATGACCAACTGGGGAGGATTTGCTCCTTACACGTGACAAAGTAGCAGCCCATCCGACATAGCTTTCCAATTGCTCCAGTTTATGATATTGATATTGGTGTTTTACTGCAGGCTCTTCCATTCTTTAAATTTTTTTTATTGTAGTAATAACACTGTGTGCGATCTGCCCTCTTAACAAATGTTTAAGTGTAAGATACAGTATCTGTAGTTGGATGTGATGTTGTACAGTAGATCTCTAGAACTTATCTTACATCATTGAGACTTTAGGCTCATTGATTAGCATATACCCATCCTCCCCCTCCCCCAGCCCCTGGCATCCACAATGCTACTCTCTGATTCCATGAGTTTGCCAATTTTAGATGCTTCATATACGTAGAACATGGATAGGCATTTATCCAAAGAGGACACACTATAGGTACTTTCTGCAAGTCTTTAGCAGGTAGCATTTCCTTTGGTTCAGTATTATCTTCGTCAGACTCCAAATGGGAATAAAAAATAAATGACATTGTGAGACCTCATGTGAATAAATGGGTTCATTAGCTCTTCTAAACATGAGGCTGGCTTTGAACACTTCAGTGGTCTGACTGATTTAGTTCTCTTTCTTATGAGCATGTGATTGACTTTGTTCAATGTGGAAATCATTGAAATTAAAATTGGCAGAAAGCGACAGTCTTTTTATCCACAATGATCCATTCAGTCTAATTAGATGATCCATATGGAGTAAGAAATAGGAAATATAAATTAGAAAAATAGGCTTTCGAGTCAAACAGGTAAATATTTCCTTTAGCATGAGATAGGAGGGAAATCAATCTTTTTTGGTATTAAACTCATTTTATAAGAAAAGTCAGTCTGCTCTTGAATGTTGACACCTTGGCAATGAAGGATAGAAGGACTTGATGCTCTGTAGCACAAATACATGACACATTGAATATTTTACATTACTAGAGGCCAGCGAGTGTGATCAACCTTTGTTTGCAAAGCCACAACTATTTTTTTTGTTAAGATTGTATTCTATAACTTGTTAAGTGAACACAGAACTGTTCCACTAGAAGCTTGTGTTTAGAATTTTGTAGATTTAAAGTTGTAGTAAAAAAGATCCTGCGATATTTTCAACATGCATAGAAATAAGCATATACAAGGCATAATGCTAGTGTTAAAGACATTGGCTGCTGTAATCTTGTTAACAGACGTAGATTGTGAAAACATAATTCAGTGAAAAGCAATACAGAACACTAAAGCACAAATATTTCTCCTCCCATACTATTAACCCTCTCTTTCCAAACAAATTCTCATTAGTTAGTTGATCTATATTCAGGCTGGTGTATTGCTTTTATCAGTAAGTGTGTCTTCTCCAGCATTGAAATATTAACACGTGTGCACACAGACACATGCATATCAAACTTTCTAAGATCAAATATTTAAAAGGTGTAAGCATTTTCTTAAAACATTCCAGCATTTTCTTCTTGAACCATAATTAATAGTATCTCCTTACACCTTCACCTAAACTTGTAATAAAACATCTTTTTCTTTTTCCTTTTTCAGACTTGCAGGAATCAGGCGTCATGTGTATGAATAATTGCCATGAAATAAAGTGTGATGAACTAGTTGTTGGAGCAATCAGGGGTTCATCATCTTGATTTTTTGCCCATAATACATGTCATGCTGAATAAAACCAGTAGTTGTTGGATATGTACTTGGCAAATATTTTCTCTCAGTCTGCAGCTTGCCTTTTCATCTTCTTAACAGGGTATTTCATCAGTAAAGATTTTGAATTTTAATGAAGTCCTATTTATCAATCTCCTTTTATGGATCAGGCTTTGGTGTCAAGTCTAAGAACTCATTGCCTGAAGTTCCTGAATATTTTCTCCTGTTTTTGTTTTTTTCTCAAAGAGCAAATTCATTTTGAATTATTTTTAACATAAGGAATGAAGTTTAGGTTAATTTTTATTTTACTATTATTATTTTTTGCCAGTTGCTCCAACACCATTTGTCATAAAGGCTGTTTTTCCTCCATTGACATGGTTTTGCACCTTTCTTAAAAATCAGCCACTTCGCATATTTTGCTAAACTTTTTTTCTGGCTTCTCTATTCTCTTCCATTGACTTACGTGTCTGTCCCGACACCACACAGCTTTGATTACTGTAGCCATATATTCAAGCTGTATAATTCTTTTCATGCATTGTTAGATTCAATTTGCTAATATTTTCTTGAGAATTTTCCAAGTTTCTGAGAGATATTGGTCTGTAGTTTTGTTTTTTAGTGTACTGTCTTTGTCTGGCTTTGGTGTCAGGATTGTTATAACGGTCTCATAAAATGAGTTAGGAAGTGTTTCTCCTGTGTTTTCTGGAGGAGATTATGTAAAATTGGTCAATATACATTTTTTTCAAGTGCCCGTGAATCATTCACAAATATATCCTGGGCCAATAAAAGAAACCTCATAAAATTGAAAAGAATTGAAATCATACAAAATGTTTTCTGTAATCATAATAAAATCAAACCAGAAATAATTAACATAAAACCAAAAGGAAACTTTTAAAACCTTAGAAATTAAACACACTTTGAAATAATCTGTGGAGCAAAACAACAAAGTCTCAAAAAAGTTTGAACTGAATAAAAATGAAAATACGACATATCTATCCTGTCATTGAATTAGAAGTGCGTTTTTTTGGTAACTAGCATATAATTAGGTCATATTTTAAAATTCACTTTGCCAATATCTGTGTTTTACTTGGCATAGTTAGACCATTTACATAGAAGGTAACTATGGGTATGTTAGGACTAAGTCTGCCATTTTAGTATTTGTTTTCTCATTATTTCCTCTGTTTTTCGTTCCTCTGTTCCTCTTTACTTGCCTTCCTGTGCATTACTTGAACCCTCTTTAGGATTCCATCCTGATTTGATGATAATTTTCGAACAAATCTCTTGTGTACTTTTCATAGTAGTTGCTCTGGGTATGGCATTATACATATGTTGATTTATCTCAGTTTCCTGGTGTCAATATTTTACACTTTGGGTCAAGTGTAAGTACTTTACTTCCATTTCAGTCCCATTACCTTCCCCACATTTTTTTTTTTGCCGTACGCGGGCCTCTCACTGTTGTGGCCTCTCCCGTTGCGGAGCACAGGCTCCGGACGCGCAGGCTCAGCGGCCATGGCTCACGGGCCCAGCCGCTCCGCGGCATGTGGGATCTTCCCGGACCGGGGCACGAACCCGCGTCCCCTGCATTTTAAAACACATATGTGATGCTGTTTCTCATGTTTTCTTTTTTTCCCTTTCAGATGCTCCAAGATTTCTTCTTTTATAATTTCCTTTCTGTTTGAAGAACTTTCTTTAGCCATTATTTTAGGGAAGGTCTAGCAACAAATTGTTTTTGTTTCCTTTCATTTGAGAATGTATTTTGCCTTCATTCCTGAAGGATAATCACTGGATATAGAATTTGTAGTTGACAAATCTTTCTTTCAGCAATTGGAAAATGTGCTATTTTGGTCTGCGTGATTCAGCTTGTATATCTGGGGCACACCCACTGGACCCTGCTGGTGACGTCTGGGAGGACAGAAGGAGCTTCCCCAGGCCTGGCCACCTGCTGCCTTTAGGTGGGGAGGGGAGTCTCCAGCCTCAGGATGTTAAGAAACTTTCTGGTCTAGGAATTAATTGTGGTGGGATTCCCCTGCTGGTACCACTTGGCCACCTGTTTGTCGTCTCTTGGTGGGAGGAAGGCTGTTTCAAGCTGCAGGGAAGGAGAGGGCACCACCTGGATGCTTATTTCAGTAGGTTCTGGTCTATCCTGCTCTCCATGCTGCTGGACTCACCTGATGTTGTTGGTGGGACTTCCTTTCTAAGGGTAGGTAGGGTCCTACCTGGACCACTATTTGCTGATAGGACAGAGTTGGAGATGCTCATTCTGGATTACTTTCTTCTGTTGGGTGGCGTGGGAGGGGAGCATGGGCTGCCCTGTCCTATATTGTTGCTCTAGTCCTGGGGTCTATAATCATCTCTCCATCCTCTTTATAACTTTCAGAACTTCCTTTGGCTACATCCTACATTATTTCCAGGCTTTTTAGTTATGCTTAGAGAGGAGAAGAAGGGAGAAACAAGTGTATACCATTTGGTCCCAACTGGAAGTCCCCTCAGTTTTTTGTTTTGTTTTGGGGGCACTACAGCATTTTAAAAGTTTATTAGCATTTCATTTAGGGCTTGAGGAATATGGAGGTAAAACATGTTTTAATTGTGGCAAAATATAGATAATATGAAATTTACCATTTTAACTATTTTTAAGTGTACCGTTCGATGGCACTAAGTACATTAACAATGTTGTACACCCATCACTTCCATCCATCTCCAGAATTTCTTCATCTTCTCCAACTTAAACTCTCTAGCCATTAAATAATAACTTCCCATTTTACCCTTCTTCCAGTCCCTAGCCATCATCATTTCTACTTTCTGTCTCTCTGAATTTGACCGTTCTAGGTCCCTCATATAAGTGGAACCATACAATATTTGTCCTTCTGTGACTAGCAAACTTTACTTAGCATAATATCCTCAAGGAAGGAGGTAAAATTTGAATTGGTAACATCTATTACTCATTGAAGTGTTTTAAAACAGTTTTGAGGATAAGAGTTTAAAATTAGTAACTAACTTGGGACATTGAAACCTTTAAAGCCTGGTATGTAGTGTGAACTCAACAATGTTAGCTATTACCATTATTTTCTTCAAGATATTACTATTCCTCTTCTCCCTAGTATGAATAGCTAAAAGTCAACAGATAGGGGGTTGAGTCAACGTTCTGTTTTTATTTCTTTTTGTGACAACTAGCCCTGGTCTCTGTCTACCTACTGGAAATGTGCAAGAAAGAAATTGAAAGAGAATACAGACCTGTGCACGTTTCAAGGAGGAACTAGAATGTGGATATAGGAGGCAGGGAGGCTTACATTCACACCCTGACTCTTACCCTTTAATATAGTTTATCATGTTCCTTAATCTGTGAACATTTGCTTCTTTACCTATAAAGGGGGGATAACAGGCCTTACTTGAGGATTACTAGTAGTTTATGTAGAGTGCAATACATGCAGTAGGTGCTCACTAAATCACCTTTGTGTTATTGTATTAGTTACTATAATGAGAAAAATGCACTTGGCTATGTCCATATCCTGCTTAATTTCAGTACTGGGCAATGATTCCCTCTATCCTTACCCGTAATTTTCTCTTAACAATAAGGACTTACTAGTGGGTAAAATAATTTATTATTCTAAGTAGCTTTGGGTGTTCTAAGTTCAATGAAATTGTCAGTGATGATAACCAAGGAAAGCTCATGAGCAGCATATTAAAATTTCTGAATTCTTTCATTGTGCTTAAGATGGAGAGTTTACTATTTTTAAGAATAAGGGAAAAAGAAGCTAAGTTTCATAAAAGGATGCAGTCTTTTTAAGGATGGCAGAAATGGGTGATGTTTAAAAATTATTCTTGGAAAGAATAGCCAAGTATATTCCTGCTCTTACATTACAATAATATTTTATTAGGCAAGGCATGCATGTATGAGTCTATTTTTCATCCTGAAAATGCAAAATATTCAGAGATCACTACTGGTTGATATGATGGCAGAAATATTTACGGTTCTGCGCTGGCTATAAAGGTAAACAAAATAACTTGAATTAAATAAGTAACATATGTAAATCTGTTTTAATAAACTGAAAAATACTGCATAAAATATAATTATTATCATCAGTCAACTAACTGTTGATATTCATAAGTGGTACCAAAGTGCCACATGGGTTGAGGTCTATATGGACAGATTATGCCTTAGAGGTTTGGGCACAAGTGAAATTGGGAATAGTTTTGTTGCATTCCTGATGTCACTAATATTAAAACATCCCCAAATATGAAACCATTAAGCTTCTTAACACTTCTAAGAAACCAGTTCATAAAATAGTAGGAGCACTTTACCTTTTACTAAATATTTGAGGCTTTAGAGGGACTAATCCTGGCCAAGCCTGAACTCCAATTCTATGGTACTTGCCCTTTGTCAAGAGTTTCATTTTTGAAGATCAATTTGTTCATTTGTTCTTCCCATGAAGAAAAGATAGAATTTGTTCCTTGACATCATGACCAACATTTATCTATTTATGTTGGCAGCATCCAAGAAGTTACTGTTTATAGGTTCAGTCTATGCTGCTAGCAGAGAATGTTATCAAGTCATTACCTGCGTTTATGTAATTTCTAGTTCATTCACTGTTAATATCCTCAAATAGATATTCGACCCTTATTTTGAAAGTGGTTAAAACATTTTTACTTTCTTAACTAGAAACTAGATATAAACAACCAGATTTCAAAAATTTTGAGCATCTGTTTCTGCCGTAGATAAACAATGCTGAGACTTTGGTCTGTGGTTGCAGCCATGGTTATGGCAACGTGTCGTTGAGAATTCGTACTTTGGTATTTATTTTGGCCTATAACCTATTCATTTGTACTGTGAACTAGATCATGTGCTTCTAACTGTCAGTAAGCTGAATGCATTTCAAGTCAATTTACTAAAATAGTTACTGTTAAGTGGTATATTTGGACAGAGTTGACACCTTTGGCATTTTCTACAATGGCAAAAATAACTGTATTTAAGGGAATGATTTATGAATGTTGGGTGCCTACAGAGCTTCCATTTGATTATGGTTTTTACTTTAGCTGCTGAAACTCTTTCCACAAATTGCTGAAAGGACAGCTAATTAGTGCTGTGTGATCAGATATTTAACACAGATAAACAGCACACAGAAATGCACAAAAACATAATATCAATCTAAAACCTATGATCTTCTTGTTGCTCCTTAGCATTGTTTTTGTCTAACAAGAGGAGAATAGTTGAGATCACAGCAGACACAGGGAAAATAAGGAAGAGAGAGTAAGATTGATAGTATAGAACTGCCTTTATGAAACACGCATTATTTGGTATAAATAAGGAAAGCAACTTGCAATGATTAAAAAGTATTTTGAATCCTGAGTTGTCTTCTAGATTGCTGGCCTCTATTAAAAACTTCTTAAAATAATAGATAGCTTTAATTCTTCAAGCAAAAGAAAAATTATATCATCTCAGATTTTCCATGTTTGTTATATAGATGTGATTTGACTATGGGGAAAAAAAAGAGCAAAATCTCTTGTATTGCAAGTTTTAAATGTACCAGGCTAAGGTTTACTTAATTAGAACCTCCAGGCAATAAAGGAGCCCTTTTTAAAATTCTGTGATTCTTAATATGCTAAATAATGCAAAGCTTCGACTCTTCAAGCATGAGACACACATCTGGCAGTTTAACATTTAAATTACAGGAGGAAGAAATTCCTCACTTCAGTAGTAATTTTCTCAAAGAAAAGAATAGGAAATGTATTACAGCTACATTTAATTTCTTTTTAGATTTCCATCCTGTCTAATTGCAGACATTTTTCTAGGTTTTCTGTATTTGTATTTTTTACACATATTTTCTGTACATTTTACTCATCTTTAATTTGAGATGCTCTTCACTATTCGAGCTCTTGAAAAACTGCGGTGTATTTTACTTAGATTGTTTTGAGAAATCCATCTGATCTCTAAGAACAAAGACAGTGGTTTAGAAAATAAAGGGAAAATAAAATTTCAGAGACCCACGAAAATATTACTAACAAAAAGGCAACATTTTTCAGTTAGTTCCACTTTCAGGCTTTAGTTTTCTTCAGTATTAATGTTTTCTCTGTTTTGTCATTTTCTGGCTGTTCTTCATGCAAAAGTTACTATAAGCAGTATTCTTTCTTTGCATTTCTCCAAAGGACAGTGTCAGATCCTTGATTAATTTTACAAAGGTCATTTGGAAAAAACCATTAAAAATATGCCAAGTAAAAAAGATTAGCACAACACAGGGAAAACACACTTTTATAAACATGTGCATTTATATATAGATAGGGTACTGAAACATCACACAGTTTTGACAAGTGTTTTCCTTGTGCACCTCATGTATTATTAAAAATATGACTGTTCCATTTATTTTTTCTGGGTGATCCCAGCTGACACATTCCAAAGGCATCAGCAGGTTACTGTTATTTGTAAATATTTCATCTTTTTCTCAATATAAGATGATCTGATAATTAAATTGAGTAGTGCTTCCATAAAATAAAGTGGACTTTCAAAGTAATTAACCTATGTTTGTATTACTAACAGATAAACATGGGTGCTAGTTAGCCTGTGACCAATTTATGTATCCATTCCTACTTTTAATTAAAAAATAAACAACACTGCAACTTCCAGTTTTAGCTATGGCAGAGTAGCTGGTACCAGACTAGCTCTTCTTTTACAATCAGCCATTAAACTGGAGAGAACATATGAAGCATGTTAATGTTCTAATTGTCATGGAGCATTGGCCATCAGAAAGCACAAGACTTGCTGATCCCAGAGAGAAGAGAAACTTTTGAGGAAAACCCTGGTTGTCTACCTGGGCAAAAATTCTGACTCTAAATCAGTGAAGCAAAATCCAAGCAGAGAAAGTCCCACTGAGCTGAGACAAAGTAGCTAGAATCTGCAGAGTGAGAAAGAGCAGGGAGCTGTGCAGAGACGAGCTCAGAAATCAGGACAGGGACCACGCCCCAGCCATGAGTCCTTAGCTGAGGGTAATGCTGTACATGACCACAGTGAGAACAACGGAGGTTTGCTAAGTGACGACTATGGACCTGAGAGAAGAACAGCGATAACTAGAGTTGGAACAGAGGTAGCATTCAAGTCAGGAGAGTCATGTTAATACCTCATTTTCAATTTGACAGCAAACTGAGATGCCAAAAGTCTGCATATTAGGAATAAAGACCATGCTCTAGAGAGGCTTATTTTAAGCCTAAAACAAAGCTCTGACAGTAATGGTAGAGGAGTTAGAGACCTGAAGTTGAGTTCTGGTAAGTTAGAGTGGCTTGGAAACTCTTAGTTTTTCACAGAAATGCTAAAACAAAATGTAAATTTAGGGACTTCCCTGGTGGCGCAGTGGTTAAGAATCTGCCTGCCAATACAGGGGACACAGGTTCGAGCCCTGGTCCAGGAGGATCCCACATGCCACGGAGCAACTAAGCCTGTGCACCACAACTACTGAGCCTGTACTCTAGAGCCCACGAGCCACAACAACTGAAGCCCGTGAACCACAACTACCAAGCCTGTGCTCTAGCGTCTATGCGCCACAACTACTGAAGCCCACACACCCTAGAGCCCACGTGCCCCAACTACTGAAGCCCACATGCCTAGAGCCCATGCTCCACAACAAGAGAAGCCACTGCAATGAGAAGCCTGAGCACCTCAACGACGAGCAGCCCCCGCTCACCGCAACTGGAGAAAGCCTGCACACAACAACGAAGACCCAACGCAGCAAAAAAAAAAGAAAGAAAGAAAAAATGTAAATTTAAGCCTACGCAAGTTTAATAAAATTAAATAATAATAAAATAATAATAAAACTGTGTACTAGGAAAAAAATATGAACATCTTTCCAAGGAAGAAAGCAGAATCCAGAGTCTCCTACAGTTCTACAGTGTCCATTATATAATCTATAATTATTAGCAAAGAAACAGGAGAATATAAACCTTAGACAGGGAAAATAGTGAATAAAAATAACTGTAAGATGATTCAGATATTAAATTTAGCAGGAAAAACCATTAAAACATCCATTCTAAACATGTTCATAATTTCTTAAAAAGCACTTTCAAATGATTAAAGGACAGTATGGTTTTAATGAATGAATAGTCAGGTCATCTCAGCAGAGATATGGACACTATAAAATTGTAACCAAATGGAAGTTTCAGAACTGAAGAATCCAAGAATTAAAAGAAATTAACGAATTTGAAATACAGAAAAGAAAAAGCTGGGAGAAAAATGAAGAGAGACTCAGAGACCCATGGGGCTATATCACATAGTTTTACATACATACAATGGGAATCTTAGGTAAGAAAAGAGGGTCATAAAATGGAAGAAAATATGTATTAAAAAAGTGATGATTGGAAATCCCCCAAATTTGATGGAATATATTGACTCATAGATTGAATACTCTCAGTGAACCCCAAAAGAATAAATACAAGGGAAGCTACATTTAAAAGTATCGTAATGAAGCTGCTGAAGTCAGTTAAACGAAGTTAAAGCAAAAATCTTGAAAGTAGACAGAAGGAAAAAAACCCACATTACAACAAGGGGAACAGTGATCTGAGAAGTGATGGACGTTATCGTCTGAAACAATGGAGACCCGAAGTCAATGTAATGACATATGTAAAATGCTAAAAAATGTCAATTCAGAAATCTGTATCCAGCAAAAAATCCTTCATGAATTGAGGTTGATATAAAGACATTTTCAGATGAAGCAAAGGTAAAAGAATTTTTCTTCAGCGACCAGCACTATAAAAAACTTAGAGAATGTTCATGAGGCTGGCTGGGTCATCTTTAGGGAGGAAAAGTTTTCCAAAGCATGCAGACAGCGAGACCATGTCCTCAACATTTTACACGCTGGAAAGCTCATTGAGAAACATACACAAAGGCAATTCCAAAGGGCTGAGGATGGCAGCCTTTAATCCCTAGAGGGAGAGGAGAGGACAGGCAGCAAGACTGTGACTGCTCATGGTATATGATACATGTGTACTTTTTAAAAAAAGATTTTGGGTCAACCTCTTGGTAAGAGCTGTGGCTCTGTTAAGGTACTCCAATCTCTAACAGCTTCTGGGCCAGGGTATTTGTCATAAGATGCTGGGGATAGGCCTTAGCACATGGGCTCATTGAAGTGAGAGGTCCAGCCAATGGATTGAGAGTCGTAAAGGTAAAGATGTACCTGCTTATGCACTGTCTTTCTTTGTTCATAATTTAAGAAACATTTGTTGAGGAGGCATTCCATTTCAGGCACTGTGCTGGACATAATAGGAGAAAGAAAGATGAGCAAAACACATTATCTGCAAGGAATTTTTGATCTAGAGCAGTAGTTCTCAATTGGGGATGTTTTGCTCCCCAAAGGACATTTGGCAGTGTCTGGAGACATTTTTAATTGTCTCCAACTAGGGGAGGGCTGGGGAGGTAAAGGGTGCCTTTGGCATCTAGTAGGTAGAGGCCAGAGATGCTGCTAAACATCCTACAAAACACTGGACAGCCCCCAAACAAAGAGTTAACCAATCTAAAATGTCGCTCATGCTGAAGTTGAGAAACCCTGATATAAAACAAGTCTTGCAAAAGATGATAAAGGTAGCTCAGGTGAGAAGTGTTGGGTACACACAGATAACAGAACTGTCTAGTCTCAAGGTTTTATAATGGAATACTGGTGTGAGGCACAGAGAAATTTCTTTGAAAACTTGATCACAGAAACATAGCTGAGGATAAAGAATCCTACCCGGAAAGCAGATCAGACACAGCTGCTGCTTGTAAATTGCATCCCCGTGGTATGGCCAATGGTAAAGTTCTACTTGAAGTTCATGCATTGACTGAATTAAAACTGGGAGCATAGAACAACTTAGAGCCTCCAGAGAATTCCTTCTTTTACCCCCATTTGTCAGGCTTTATATAAACTCTTAGATTTCAGCAGTGTAAGCTTACATATCCTCTGAAGTACAAATCTATAATATTTTTTTCCACCTTTTGTTTTTAACCCTAGGAAGCATTTCTAATAAAATTGGTCCCTGCCCTATGGACCGTGATCTCAATCTCTCAAAAGAAGACCATGAATTACACAATAAGGTAAGATGAAGGCTATAGAAGTTGGTTTTGACCATGAAAACGACGGTCCTGATTATTAACTATGATTTCTTAAAATATATTTCCAGGTAGAAAGTAATTTGGTCATCAAAGCAGGTTTTGAAGTGCAGGGCATAGTAAAGCAGCTGACGTTTGTGAAATCAGTAATGCTAATAATTTTTTATTACATCCGAATCAGACTTCTTTAAGCAGTTGAAGACTTTAGTTAAATTAACCAGTCTACAAGACTCTTTCCATCTTGGGCAGGGTGATTAGAAAATGTGCTGATTGTACTGTATTTATTTGGCGTGATCATGGCTGCCATGAAATCTATCCAGAAACTATCCTGATGAATTTATATAAATTACATAGCCTGGGTTTCCAAACGTTGGTTAAATTAATTTTACTGGTGTTACTGGATCCCGTTTTTTGATACTTAACCATTTCCAAAATCTTTATCTATATAGACCAAATGACTTCGAGTTTTAAGTATTCAGAAAATTTAGCCTGGCTAGAAAATCAAAGTAAAAGGATTTCTCTCCAACCCTGCCCTTTCTCATACAAATTATCTGAATTATTATCTTTATACTCCAGTATGCTGACTAAATTAATACAGGTCTATAGAGCCAACTTTCATGCCATTCTCTAAAGACTGATTTTAAATAAACCTTGTTTCCACCTCTAAATAGTGGACAGCCATCTAATCAAATAAATGTGTTTTTTTTTTAAAGGTACATTTTTTTTTTTAGGAAGATGTTGGGGGTAGGAGTTTATTAATTAATTTTATTTATTTTTGCTGTGTTGGGTCTTCGTTTCTGTGCGAGGGCTTTCTCTAGTTGTGGCAAGCGGGGGCCACTCTTCATCGCGGTGTGCGGGCCTCTCACTATCGCGGCCTCTCTTGTTGCGGAGCACAGGCTCCAGACGCACAGGCTCAGTAGTTGTGGCTCACGGGCCTAGTTGCTCCGTGGCATGTGGGATCCTCCCAGACCAGGGCTCGAACCCGTGTCCCCTGCATTAGCAGGCAGACTCTCAACCACTGCGCCACCCCAAATAAATGGGTTTTTAATGTCTAGATGACTACTTAACAGCATTTACAATTACAGTTGTTTTTGTACTGCAGAAGAAGAAAGTTTAGAAATCAAAAGTTTAGTGAAATTTGTAACAGTGAAAGATAACATTCACTGAGTGCTAGGAAATTACTAGAGGCCAGAAAATGTTCTCAGGTCCTTCACATCAAATGACTGTCTTATTCTCACAACAAACTAATGGGATAGATACTGCTATTGACATATTTTCTATATTTAGCAGGTGAGAAAAATAAGGCATGAGAGATGGAGCAACTTAGCCAAAAAAAAACACATTGTTGACAAGTGTATAGCTGGGCTTTGAACCAGTCTGTTTCTAGAATCCATATTTGTATCCATCATGAAATAATACTTCAAAAAGTTGTTTATTTCTTTGTCCTTTCAGCCAGGTGTATGTTTTCTAGTTCTTGGGTCTTATAACCTTAATTTAAGGGATAGGCTATGGAAACCAAGGACAATTTGCTATGAAGGAAAAAAGCTTACATCCTTTATACATATTATGTATTAGGCACTTTTATGTATACTTTTGGGGAGGCTAAAGGAAGGATACATCTATGAGATTTCTAGGATATTGTGGATCTAATATTAGCATTTTAAATATTTTTGTAAAATTTTCATGTCATTTGCTGATCATAAATTTTGAGATTAGAAGAAAGACTGAATTAAGTAAGATGAGAAAGAATGCAATCACTCAGAAAACCTAAAATTCTTCCCTATGTTTTCTGAGTTTACCATTCAATTCAGGAGTTCTCTTTTTCATTTTATTTTTAATGTTATACTCCCCAAATTGCTAGTCAGTTGTTTGGAGGAGTAAGCTCTTCCCTGGGGGTCAGGCACTTCGGGAAGGTGTCTTAACTCTGAGCTGCTTTAGGAAGCAGCTTTGTGCCTGCTGGTAATACGTCTTTGTAACATCAGTGCTGTGGGAAGACAGAGCCAGAAGTACACCCAAGTTGCAAGTGACTGAGTACAAGGGAGGTTATACCATCTACTAAATCTAAATCTGAGACCCTCTAGGCCAATTTAAGTGTGTTCTTTTTTTCCCCTCATCTTCTCATAGTAATAGGAATTAATTTGAATCTTCAACTGCTATTAAAGACTCTAACCCAGGCAATTGATAGGGTGGCTGTGGGAAAACTGAGGTTAATATTGAACTTCACACGTGAAGCATTCATTTTTCAAATAACACGGAGCCAGAAAACAATCAAAATGTGTGGTCCAAAGTGGTCAGAGGTGTTAGTTGTCATCCAGAGGGCGGAAACAGAAACCCAAGGGGTTAGTTACCCGAGGGGTCTCTCTGGGTAAACCCTGAGCTACCAAGCCAGGAAGGAGCACCTTGCTTCTCCCTGGATACTGCTAATAGAAAGCCTGTCCTGAAAAATTCTCTGGAACACACATCAGAAACGAATTAAAGGAAGAGGAAATAGTATTCTTGCTGGATGGTCTCAGGATTTAGGCTGGATTTGATTTGGAGCTATGGGTTTTTATTTTTTAGATGATAATAACAACACTGATGGAACTGAACATGATGTCATATTTATTTGCTTTGTTACTTCAGATGCACCTGGTGTTTGTTGTTGTTATCGATGACTTGCAGTTCTGTGATCCTATTAACACAAGCCTCTTAGCACCGTACGTCCACCCCAAACTGTCCTCCCCTGCCTTCTTAAAAAATGGTGCTGTTCACTTCTGATCTTCCCAGGGCAGTTCAAAAGCATTCATAATCCTCAGGATTCAGCTCTTTATTCACTATTTCCTCTTTCTAAGGCTCTCTCTTTTGATGAAACAATCCCCTTGCTCTTCATCTGGCCAGATGGGCAGATGAAGAGTGCTCCCCAGAGCTCTGCACAAAGACCCTGTAAAGAGTTTGGGGAAAAAATGCTGCTGCTAAGTGGAGCTTAATTGTGCCAGAGCCGCAGTGCTTTTCCACTGCACTGGTGCCACTGACCTGTGAACTGCAAGCTCTCTTTCTTTGCACAAAGACTTACCTTCTCATCGGTCCCGTCATCATCACCCTTCTTCATTAACCAAATGGTCCATGGAAGGAATTATTGCTAAGGGGTAAAAACCTCTAAACGACAAGGTAGGAACGCTGGGCTTTGCTTTCTATCATATAACACAATTAAATGGGTCTTTCATTTCATGAGCTGGGCAACTTTTTTTTTTTTAAGCAATTTATTTTTGGCTGCATTGGGTCTTCGTTGCTGCATGTGGGCTTTCTCTATTTGTGGTGAGCAGGGGCAACTTTGAGACTTAATATCTTGTCTTAATATCTTAATATTATCTTAATATCTTAATATTAATAAATTAATATCTTAAGACTTAAGTCTTCCTATAGTATTTTCTACTAGGCAGCTTCTTAGAAATGCTGTAATAAATGCACAATAAAGGATGTTAAATGTTCCCTCGATCACCCACGCTATATATTGCACTGTACCAGATGCTACTTATATCCTTAATATCCTAAAGCATGTTAAGTTCTATCCTTTACATCCCCAGAAAGAATTTTATCGCTATTATATCACTTTGTCTTCATAAAAAATCCTGCGATCTATGCAAGACAAATATTATCTCCATTTTTCAGATTAAAAAACTCAAATTCATGGACTTTAAATAATTTAAGTTTCCAAAGTAGCGAGAACACTCGAATGAGAGTCTTCTGACCATCACTTGTTGGCCCTGTTGACTGCAACACAATACACTTTAGTTTCTGAAAATTCTTTAAAACACTCCTTGGCTCTCATTTTTTGTTGTGTTTGAAAGAGTGCATGTGTATTGCTTCCTCACTGATGCTGTATTTGAATGGCCATCCTCACACACCAGATTTTTAGCTCATGAACTTGAAAATCGTATTCTGAATTCTAGCAATTTATATTTACATATTTGCTGTGGTTTCTGCGATTGGTCAGACTCTGAGTAGCCATACAGATAATATGTGAAACGCGCCATTCCAGAACAAATTTGCATCACCAATTTCTCCTTTAAAGTATAGATATTCATCTTTCTAAAGACAATGCTGGTGGAAGACTTTATTATTATTATTTTTTTAATAACGATGTTCTTTGGCTTCAGGGACTTAAAGTTGTAATGGGCCAGAGGATCTATTTTCTGTCTTTAAATGTCGATGATATCCTATTTAATGTATTAGTTGTTGGGCATAGATTCAAGATAAGAATTTGTGCTTGGTCGATCAGATTGTTGAGTGTATTCAATGTGAGCATTCATTCAGGCTCACACACTCCGGTACTCACTCACCTGGGAATTTTGCTGTACATATTTATATCTTTTTGGATTTAAAACTCTTATTTTCTTTAGGTTTTTGCTCCTCTTTGGGTTCATTTCTTTGGAGATGAGCAAGTGTCTGTGACTTTATGTCTTCCAAAACACCCATTTGAAGGAATTTTTAGCACGTTAAGTTAAACATTCTTTAAAGTAAATCCAAAGGTTCAGAAAACTTTTGTTATTTTTAGAGTTAACAGGTGTTTTTCTTTGTGACTTAGCAACTTGAGGTAGTCCATTGTCATTGTAATATAAGCACTTAATGAAGTGACTTCTAATAACTAATTCTTGAGTATTTACTATGTGCTTATTACCATGTTAGGAGCTGTGAAAGATACATGGAAATATATACTACATACCATTTTTACCATGAATTTAGTTGAACAATCAAGATAGATATTAACCGATTAACCAAATAGAAAGCAGTTTAATATACTATATCATAGAACACCTATTTTTTAACAAATCAGGAGGTTTGGTGGGTAAACCAAATCCTTGGTATAATTCTTGATAGCCGTTTCAACTTTCTATTTAGTAAAACTGAATAAAGTATCTAAACATCTCATAAATAAATGCCATCTAATTTAAAGTTTAAATACCTACAAAAGCATATTTTTAGCAACCAGGTAAGGTGTGCAAATCAAATATGTTTGTTTAGTCGGGACAATTCAGAGCTCTCATATATTTTAAAGAATTTTGACACACTTTAACTTACTCAGGAATGGAGTAATTAAAAATACCAACAGTAAATAGTCTGATTAAAAGTACCTTTATTGGCACGGGAGCTATAGAGTCTGAGAAAGAGAAAAAAGACCACAACCAAAGGTACCTTCAATTGATGGCTCTCATAAATGAATTTTGTTCTTAAGGTGATCAAATCAATCAGTTTTATAATAAAAGAAATGAGCCTTGTAGAGATTTGATGACACATCTATTTCACCTGAGTTTCACTCCAGGGTTTTCCTGGTTACTACCACCTGTGCATCCCAAAAGCATTCTGCAATTGCAAAATATTTCAGCTACAGACTTGTGCTAAAACTGGTATGAATTGATATGAAAGAATTTCAAGTAACGAGCCTCTTACAAATTATGATCAAAAACACTTGAGAAGGGTCTAAAGAAAAGGAAAGAACATTAGCACAACTATCTTATAGGTGTCAGTCATGTCTAACTTTCTTCTTCTGTAGCTAGTGGTTTACAAATGCCTTTTTGTCAGCAGTATTTTGTAATTAAATTGTATGGGAGACTTCAATATATAAACAGATAAAAGTTTAACTGTTTTGGTGGAAGAGGGAAGAGTCTGTCTAGGTTAGATGCTCCCTCTCTCCCCACTCCTCTCCAAAGCCGGGCTCTTCAGAATCCTTGGTTGAATTATAGGGTTTAGTTTCTCCAATGAGGCAATCTGTTTTCTGGAACCATCATCCTGGGTTACATGATTTTCTCAAGTTCTCATAAATCAGCTCCACAGACATTGTATGGTCCTGAGTTTAAATTGATGTTATTGAGACTGTGGAACTCAGGAGTTTTTGGAACCAATGCTAGCATGAAGCGGCCTGCTAAAACAAAGTAGAGGTAGGGTGGAAAGGAATCCTGGTGGCCTTTGATTCCTTTGCTCCCCTAGTCCAGAAATCCAGCTGACTCCTTGCCTTCGCAGTAGCCTGGCTGGTCAAACTTTTCTCCAAATTCCTTTCTGCTAAAAGCTAGTTCAAGCTGCATCTTCTTTACTTGCAATAGTCTGGATTTAATACGAAAACCATAACCCTGGTTATGATGTTGTTGTTTTCATTCTAACAACATTTATAGAATCTGTTCCATGTGAGATAATACGAAAATGAACATGTCACAGTCTGCCAATATAGACATGAAAATTTAGTAAGAGAATCTGGAATATAAAGCCATAATTTCAATGCAAAATCATGGCTAACCATGTTTCTGTATGACCAATGATTCCATAAGTCATTCTGGGAAAATTGTCACTGAAGCCAGGTAAACTTTCTATCTCTCCCTGCTAAAATACTGTTTCCCACCATTTATTTAATTTCATTTCATTCTCTGAAGGAAAAATCAACTGCTTGGAAAACTGGAGAAATTGAAGATTATTCTCAGGATACATCTTATTTGGAGGAACTGGAGAAACACAGATTTTCAGTTTGGTGAGTAACTATATCCTGTCTTTCTATTTAAAAATTTAAATCCATTAAATTCAACAAGTCTTCACTCATTCTATTCTTTTATTAGTCATTTATTCAACAAACATTGATCGCATGCTTATTACAAGCTATGTGATATGTGCCCTGATTTGGGAAAGCTCATAGTCCAATGAAATATATGTATGCTTAAACATCAGAGTAATATAACACTTTAGAAAAAAATGCACACATAAACACCTGGAGAACACGATGGCTTGAATTCACTTGAGAAAGGCGAAGGATTTTTCAGAAAAAGTTTGAGCCAAATCTTGGGGAGAAGACTACAGTGGAGAAATACTGACAATTTGATGTGGGCAGTGTCCAGAGATGGAGGTGGGAGGATGGCTGGGGCTGATACACATTCCAAACCTTAGTTCACTTAAGATCTAAGCAGATCATAGCTACTGCTCTCTCTTCCTGGCGATGTGTATACAGGTATATCTGTCTATGCAAGCATACGTATAACAAACATGAAAAAATACATAGAAAAGTGAGCAGTGGAGCTTCTCAGAGGTAACGATTACAGGATTTTTCAGTGGTGGGATTCATCAAGGATGAGGGAAGGAACCACAGTAAGTGGCTGTGTGACACGTGGAGTAACCTAGGAAACAGGAAGAAGTGGAGTAGCCTGTCAAAGTCGTCTCCTCCAAACCATGGCCTCTCTGCTCTTCAAGATCCATGCTCTGAATGGTTTTCCCCCTGGGAATTTATCTGCCTTATGATTTGGTTCCTGAAGATTTTTCTCTTACTCTTCCATCCTGGAACTATCATCAGGAGGAATGGTAGCAGCTCAAATTTCCTTTATCCAGAGTCACATTTTTATAAGTCCTACTGGTTTTCACTTAAATGCAAAAGTCTCAATAATTTCACCAGTGCTTTCCTGAAGCAGCTGAAGTACGGTCTTCAGGTTAACCAATGAGTTGTTCTCTTGATCAAGAGATGCAGGCTTGTGCTTAAGAAACAGGGAGATTTGCATTTCTCTAATGATTAATGATGTTGAGCATCCTTTCATGTGTTTGTTGGCAGTCTGTATATCTTCTTTGGAGAAATGTCTGTTTAGGTCTTCTGCCCGTTTTTGGATTGGGTTGTTTGTTTTTTTGTTATTGAGCTGCATGAGCTGCTTATAAATTTTGGAGATTAATCCTTTGTGAGTTGCTTCATTTGCAAATATTTTCTCCCATTCTGAGGCTTGTCTTTTGGTCTTGTTTATGGTTTCCTTTGCTGTGCAAAAGCTTTGAAGTTTCATTAGGTCCGATTTATTTATTTTTGTTTTTATTTCCATTTCTCTAGGAGGTGGGTCAGAAAGGATCTTGCTGTGATTTATGTCATAGAATGTTCTGCCTATGTTTTCCTCTAAGAGTTTGATAGTTTCTGGCCTTACATTTAGGTCTTTAATCCATTTTGAGCTTATTTTTGTGTATGGTGTTAGGGAGTGATCTAATCTCACACTTGTACCTGTCCAGTTTTCCCAGCACCACTTATTGAAGAGGCTGTCCTTTCTCCACTGTACATTCCTGCCTCGTTTTTGAAAGATAAGGTGACCATATGTGCGTGGGTTTATCTTTGGGCTTTCTATCCTGTTCCATTGTGGATAAAGAAGATGTGGCACATATATACAATGGAATATTACTCAGCCATAAAAAGAAACGAAGTTGAGCTATTTGCAATGAGGTGGATAGACCTAGAGTCTGTCATACAGAGTGAAGTAAGTCAGAAAGAGAAAGACAAACACTGTATGCTAACACATATATATGGAATTTAAGAAAAAAAAATGTCATGAAGAACCTAGGGGTAAGACAGGAATAAAGACAGAGACCTACTAGAGAATGGACTTGAGGATATGGGGAGGGGGAAGGGTAAGCTGTGACAAAGCGAGAGAGAGGCATGGACATATATACACTACCAAGCGTGGAGTGGATGGCTGGTGGGAAGCAGCTGCATAGCACAGGGAGATCAGCTGGGTGCTTTGTGACTGCCTGGAGGGGTGGGATAGGGAGGGTGAGAGGGAGGGAGATGCAGGAGGGAAGAGATATGGGAACATATGTATATGTATAACTGATTCACTTTGTTATAAAGCAGAAACTAACACACCATTGTAAAGCAATTATACTCCAATAAAGATGTAAAAAAAAAAAGAAACAGGGAGATGCAAGAGGGAGGAGAAGTGGGAATATACGTGTATGTATAGCTGATTCACTTTGTTATACTGGCAGAAACTAACACACCATTGTAAAGCAATTATACTCCAATAAAGATGTTAAAAAAAAAAAGGAAGAAACATCAGGCAGGAAGGGAAGTCAAAAAGCCCAGGAAACAAGAAATATGCATGCCTCTTCCAGGAAAGAAAAAGTAGATAAGAAATGCAACTTTCAAATAATAAAAAGACAAGCTCCCTGTCCTTAAGAAACTCTTGTTTGTGATGGTCTCTATGGGGAGGGTGACAAGTACATTAATTCAATAAAATAACTTCCAGAGCAGAAGTACCAAGTGCTCAGTATGGTGTGCAGATAGGAGAGCTGGAGCTTCTGTTGAACCATGTGCAAAATTCTCAGTCCCTGTCTGAAGCTCTCAGGCTCCCAGCTCCCACGTTTGTCCCTGTTGCCTCTCCACGCTTTCTCTGATGACTCAGCTCTCTGTTGGGATGACTTTTTAGAGTCCAGTGTATGCAACTTCACAATGTCACTTTTACTTTACACATAAAGTTAAAAAGCTTCAGAGTTTCCAAGGATCTCAGAGCTTCAGTTTCCAATAGATCTTTTTTTTTTTTTTTTGCGGTACGCGGGCCTCTCACTGTTGTGGCCTCTCCCGTTGCGGAGCACAGGCTCCGGACGCGCAGGCTCAGTGGTCATGGCTCACGGGCCCAGCCGCTCTGTGGCATGTGGGATCTTCCCGGACCGGGGCACGAACCGGTGTCCCCTGCATCGGCAGGCGGACTCTCAACCACTACGCCACCAGGGAAGCCCCTCCAATAGATCTTTTAAGAAGCAACTCTCAGGCATTGCTCCTTTAGTAGGTAAACTCATTATCTAAGTCTTGATGAGGGACTGGCAAGTATAACCACCAAGACAGATTCTGCCCTCTATCTGTTTTTGTAAATAAAGTTTAATTGGAACTCAGACACACCCCTATAGTTACATATTATCTTCGTTTTTCTCTATAATGGCAGAATTGAATAGTTGGGGCAAGGACAGTACAGTCCACAAAGTTTAGAATATTTACTTCCTAGCTCTTTACCAAAAAAGTTTTTTCACCCTTCCTCTATCCTGACCTCAGTGTTTCTCTATTGTTCTCTCGTGATTAGGCAGGACACAGCATGGGAAGCTCGTCTCTGTTCCGTGTCTGAGGCTTTAGCTGAGGCAGCTCCAATACCTGGCGTCTGGCTTGGATTCCTTGACTGAGGCTGTACGTCTGAAACCTCACTTCCTGCTCTCAACTGAGCTTCTCATTTTTCCACTTCTCTCCCTTGATGCTTGGGCTTCCTCTCAGCTTATTGCCTGGGTTCCAAGTAGCATCTTTCCAAGCAGAGAAGGTGGGAACTGCAGATCTCTTAAGGTCAAGCCTTCAAAGTTACACAGTGACTCCCACTGTATTCTATTGGTCAAAACACATCACAGGGGCTTTCCTGGTGGCGCAGTGGTTGAGAGTCCGCCTGCCGATGCAGGAGACACGGGTTCGTGCCCCGGTCCGGGAAGATCCCACATGCCGCGGAGCGGCTGGGCCCGTGAGCCATGGCCGCTGAGCCTGCGCGTCCAGAGCCTGTGCTCCACAACAGGAGAGGCCACAGCGGTAAGAGGCCCGCATACCGCAAAAAACAAAACAAAACAAAACAAAAAAACCAACACATCACAGGGCCAGACGGGCAGAATAGACTACATCTCCTGATGCAAAATTGGGAAAGTGACATGCAAAAGAACAAGCTGGGCTGGGAGATATTGCGTGGCCATCTTTGGAAACATAGCCTGTCACATTCTGCTTTATTCATTTCTGTGTGCACAAGCAAATAAAAAGCAATGAAAGAGTGTCGGTTTTGTGGATAGACCTGGGCATGAATTCCCTTTTTGCTGCTGCCATGTAACATTGAATCAGTTAAACTCTCTGAGGCTGTTTTCTCCTGTATCAAATTGGAATAATAATAGCTATATGGTGGGACTTTATGTTTATTGTGAAAACTGAGAGATAATATATATAAGACAGCCTGTATAGTCACTGGAACATTTAGTTTTTTAATAAAGGCAACTAATATTAACATTAATAATAATAAATTTGGAAGAAAATGTCTTTTCCAAAGGTTAAAATGGAGGGCATTTGTCACCTGAGGACGACACATCTGCTTTCCTTTCTGTTCTTCAAACACACCACGGTCTTTAACACATCAGAACCTTTGTACTTGATGCCTCCTTCATCTGGAATGTTCTCTCAGTTCTTAGTAGGATGGAAGGCAGTACATACTGCAGGTCTCAGCTTAGATTTTACCTCCTAGGGAAGCCTTTCCTCACAATCCTATATAAAGTAGTACCTGCCCCTCTCTGGTTATTTACTTTCTCATCACCTTGTTTGTCTCCTTTAAAGTACTTACCACAATATAAGTTAATCTTTTATATTTATATTTATTCCACTCATTTGCATGTTTCTGCTTCCTCTCACTGAAAAGAAGCTGTAGGCAGGCAGAAACCCTTCTTGTCTGGTCACTCCTGGGTCTCCGGCCCTAGTTCTAAAATACCTAGTTTACAATAGTCAACCAGTAAATATTTATTGGGTGAATGAATAAAAGGATAAGTGAGTGGTCACTCAGCTTGTCTCTCTCCCAACCTCCTTGGTTGTCCTACCTGTTTGTTTACTCCCAGTCTCTCCCTTCTCTTGAAATTGCTATCATTAAAAAAAAAAAAGTAACATGGGATAATTAACCACTCTAAACGTTTCTTTTTAAACCAGGGTTGAGGATATGGGGGCCGCTGAGACCTCTATAAACCTGTGTTTTAAATGGTCTGAGATACAATCTGAACAATTTCCTTGATGTTTTATTAGATCTGGTAAATCATTTATTGGGGCAGCCTTTACCTAAATCCTCTCCAAATCCCCATAAAATTCATTTAACACAGAATACTCTCCTACCCAGCTGCAAAGATATATATGATATCGTGTGGGAAGTTTCTGCTGCTCTAGTGCAGTAAGTTTAAGTGTAGGTATTTTCTTTTTCTGTCTTATATGGTCTACCCTTTCCTCTTCCCCCAACCCCCCTACCATGCCTCGTTTAAACATGCTGATGTTGGTAAACTTGGTAGATTGTTAAGGTTTCAGTAAATCACAGCTTTCATTCTTTTTTTGATGTATAAGACCTTTAGCTAGTCAGATGCAAGTTTACATTGTTTGTAGCTGCCAATCATTTTTTTAAAAGCTTCCAAAACATAATTTTAAGACTGTTAGATTTTCTCAACCAGAAAGATAACCAACTAAGTTGCCTCTGAGTGTGTAAAACAGAACACCATTCCAGCACATCTCACCCCAGTGGGCCTGCTGCCCGTAGTGTCAGGTGATCACAGATGAAAGTCTTCTGGGCTGTTTCTGGTGGGGTTTGCATCACAGCCATCTTTTCTGGGCCTCAAAGCCTGCCCTTGCAGGATGTTTATGTTTTCTCTTTGGGATATATGCTGTTGTGAGAGGATGACTCTTCTCTTCATATTTTATTTTATATTTTATTTAAGATCTTTCTTTCGATGTAGACCATTTTTAAAGTCTTTACTGAATTTGTTACAATATTGCTTGTTTTGTTTTTGGTATTTTTGGCCCCAAGGCATGTGGGATCTTAGCTCCCTGACCAGAGATCAAACATGCACCCCCTGCACTGGAAGGTGACGTCTTAACCACTGGGCCACCAGGGAAGTCCCCTTCTTCTCATATTTTAGATAACATGAGATATCCAAGGTATCCCTTGATACTTTTGTACTAGCTGGTTTATTTCCATCATTACCCCTTTGCTGGTTGGCTCTATCTGTTACTCCCTGCACATCTTCATGCCACTCAGCATGTGGTAATTAGGTGTTCAGTAAGTCCCCTCCCCGACTAGACAGCAAGTTTAATAAGTTTCACAGGAATAGAGATTAAGTCTGTCGTGTTCTTCATGGCCTACTCACAACGACTGATAAATTACAAGCACTTAATAAATATTTATTGAATTAATACATAAAAAATAAGGGTAAATTAAGAATTTTGGCATTTCCAGAAGAAGTTCTGGAGAAAAGACCAATGGGACAAAATGACTGTAGATTTTCTAGGCCAGTTTGTCTGTGGTGGCTACTGTTTCCACCTGTTCAGCATGTTTCTTCCCAGGTTCCTTCACTCACCCTCTTTTATGATTGCAGACCCTCCCCCCTCACACACATACACATACCTACATAGTCCAAGGGGTTGAGCTGTGATGTTTATTATGTTCCTAGGACAACTATGATTGATTAAGGGATGGGCACATGACCTGAACCAGGCCACGAAAGCACTTTCACAGGATTTTATATTTTGTTACTTGGCAATAGAAATTCTATCTTCTCTCTAAGGTTTTAAGCTGGAATGATTTAAGTTTGATATTCTCTGTGGCCACGGCCACCAATTTACCATCCCTACTCCCTCTACCACCTCTTGTTAATATTTAGCATTTATAACCTATTTGAAACCAGTAGATGTAAGAGTCTCACTGATGCTTTGTAGGTGACGCATATTCTGTTCTAGTCAAACTAATAAAAGTGTGTCCTAATGAAGAACCTAGGGGTAAGACAGGAATAAAGACGCAGACCTACTGGAGAACAGACTTGAGGATATGGGGAGGGGGAAGGGTGAGCTGTGACAGGGCGAGAGAGAGGCATGGACATATATACGCTAACAAACGTAAGGTAGATAGCTAGTGGGAAGCAGCCGCATGGCACAGGGATATCGGCTCGGTGCTTTGTGACCGCCTGGAGGGGTGGGATAGGGAGGGTGGGAGGGAGGGAGACGCAAGAGGGAAGACATATGCGAACATATGTATATGTATAACTGATTCACTTTGTTATAAAGCAGAAACTAACACACCATTGTAAAGCAATTATACCCCAATAAAGATGTTAAAAAAAAAAAAAAGTGTGTCCTAGAGGCTACCTCAAGTTCACATTAATGATGGATAAAATTGTATGCATACCTAAGAACATGTATTTCAGGTCAAAAAATATATTGTCCACTGGGAAGCTTTTATTTTATTTTATTTTCCTATGAGAGGAAAGACTTCAGGGAGAAAGTTTACAGTGTCCACTCAGTTAATTACATAAATAAGCACTCATTTGCTTGTGTAGGCAGAGCCATAGCACCTCACTGCCTGTGGAGTGAATTGGGTTCCCTGCTTCCTAATGCATTCCCTTCATCCCTGCACAGTGATTTCTCCCATGGAGTCAGCCAGATTATGTGTTAAGTTCCTCTGGAAATAGTGCCAATGACTGCTTCTAGGCAGTGGATATCACTCTGGTAGTTTAAAGAAGTCAACATAGTTTTCAGAGGTACCTAACTTGTAACTGGGGAGAGGGTTCCATAACAAGACAATCTCAGAATCTTTCCATTAACACTCAAATACGACTGGGTGGGTAAGCGACCAGAGAATCACACACTTAGAGCAGGAAGGGATCTTGGGGAAGATTTAGTTCAGCCCCGTTGGTTTATACCAGTATAAACCTGAGACCAGTAGCAGTTAAGTGACTGGCCTTAGGTCAGTCAGCTAATAAGGAATGGAAATGGGATTAGAACCCACTTCCTTTCAATCTCAATCCAGTCCCAATTATAAAAGAAATAAATTCTTCCTAGAACTCTGCTAGTCGTTTAATAGTTTCCTGTTTCTATCAATTGCAAGCTGCTTTGATATTTATTAATACATTGAGGAGAAAGTGCTGATCCTTAGGAAAATGCATATAATGGGTTAATGTAAATTTCCTCCTGCCAAGGGGGTGAGTAGAGGGCTCATGCCAAGATGTTTGCTAACTGCGCACGTTGCTGGCCACACAGAATGACATCTTTTTTGTGTTCTAGGCCAGGCATTTACGTGGCTGACCTACATTTGTTGCTTAGGGAGGGTATGAGTTAACTAACAGGAAAGTTATTCTTTAGCAAAAGTGATACACTCTCCTTTTTATAACTCACATGTGATTTGACATTGAAATAAAATACAGATGCTACTTTGGCGTATTCCCTATTGTGCTTTTCCAAAACACCTTCACATATGGTCTGCCTCATTCCTGAGAAATGACTTGTTGTTTATGTCACACAAACAGAACAGATTGATTTTACAGTGAGCAAGGAGGATGATGAATTGTACGTTGGAGAGAAATCCTTGTCTCGGCAATCTAAACACTTGAAAATAAATGTTGCCTTTTGGAAAAGGCTCTCATGACCCACCCATGATCCCTTCAGTGGATGCTCCCTTCCTAAGGGTTAAATAGACATACACATGTGATCTCAGCAAATAAAAGAATGGTTACAATCACCTCAAAATATAATTTTTCTTTTCACCATTTAAATATATCCTGAGACCTAACGGTTGAGAGAAATGGCAGAGTTGTCCCAAAGAACCAACCCCAAATACCTACTGCAATATTGTATCCGCACTATGACCAGAATAAAATGTTTCTCATCTTGGTAGGAGAGTAGTATTATTTCTTTATTTATCAAGTGATTTTTTAAAAAATATCTTTACTGGAGTATAATTGCTTTCCATTGTTGTGTTAGTTTCTGCTGTATAACAAAGTGAATCAGCTATACATATACATATATCCCCATATCCCCTCCCTCTTGAGTCTCCTTCCCACCCTCCCTATCCCACCCCTCTAGGTGGTCACAAAGCACCGAGCTGATCTCCCTGTGCTATGCGGCTGCTTCCCACTAGCTATCTATTTTACATTTGGTAGTGTATATACGTCAATGCCACTCTCTCACTTCGTCCCAGCTTACCCTTCCCCCTCCCCATGTCCTCAAGTCCATTCTCTACGTCTACATCTTTATTCCTGTCCTGCCCCTAGGTTCTTCAGAACCATTTTTTTTCTTTTTTAGATTCCATATATATGTCTTAGCATACAGTATTTTAAATATAAAACTCTTATGCTAAGAAGCTTTCTTAGGCGTCTCCAATGTTTACCCCTTCAGAATTATTCTGCACAACACAGAAAAAATAATCTTGTGTGCTCACTCTTCTGACAACAGGCTAACAACACGCACTTCTGCAGAATTTTACAGTTTTAAATCTCTTAATTTCATTCCCATACCTTTTCTTTTTCCGTTTGGTATTCACAATACCCTGGTGATAGATGTTCCTAACCCCATTTTACACATCATCTAACCAAAGTCCAGAGAGATTAGGTGACTTATTTTCCAACACTCAGCTAGTTCATCTGTGTTCCTTTCCAGTTCTCTTTCCACTATAGCATATCACCTACCTGGCTGGCCTCAGAGTCATAAGGAGACTTTAGTGTGTGCATTTAGTGGCTTTTAAAAAATAAAGTTTTAAAGTATTACTGGCATATTCCACAGAGTTGGGTGGATGTGAGTGAAGAAAAGATGCCATGGAGGAGGGATGCTAACCAAGTCAGCTCTAGAATGGCACATCAGAGCAAATCCCTATGGAGGAATATTCCTGACAGTAATTTATCAAGGATCCACATGCAATTAGGTTGTTATTGGCTGATGTCTCTATCTTATTAGGTATGGCTAAAGCACGACCATCTAATCCTACTAAGAAGGAATACATCTTAGTGGCTAAGTATATAGGCTCTGGGGCTGTAATACCTAAACCCAAACAAATTAGCTTTATGAATTACCAGTTGAGTAAACTTAGACAAGTTTCTCAAATTCTTTGTACCTCAGTTTCTGTAAAAAAAAAAAAAGTCTTTAAAATCTTTAAAATGGGGCTAGTAGTACTTGCCTTATTTTAGTGAATTCATATCTGTATGTTAAAAATAAATGGAACAGTGTAAATGCTCATAGCACATAGTAAATGCTCAATAAATGTTAGCTATTATTACTGAAGGAGGCTTCCCTCCTCTCTACTACCTCCACAATGATCTGCTTTCCAGCCTATGTTTTTTTGTTTGTTTGTTTGTTTGTTTTTGCGGTACGCGGGCCTCTCACTGTTGTGTCCTCTCCCGTTGCGGAGCACAGGCTCCGGACGTGCAGGCTCAGCGGCCATGGCTCACGGGCCCAGCTGCTCCACGGCATGTGGGATCTTCCCGGACCGGGGCACGAACCCGTGTCCCCTGCATCGGCAGGCGGACTCTCAACCACTGCGCCACCAGGGAAGCCCCAGCCTATATTTTAACTATGAAAATAATGACCTGTTTATTTTTGAGAAACAAAGTATTTTCTAGTAAATAAAAGACCTGCATACAGTGCTATATGTCAATTATATCTCAATAAAACTGGGAGAAAAAAGTATAAAAAAAATAAATAAAAGAAGCCTTTCCCCTAAACAAACAAACAAACAAACAAATAAATAAAAGACTGCAGGGGGAAAATCAGATGTTAATGGTAGAAAAGAGATACCAGAGGAATAAATATAATGTGTTACTTTTCTATCGCTGCATAACAAATTATACACACTTAGCAGCTTAAAATGATACACATTTTTTAATCTCATGATTTCCATGAGTCAGGGAGTCTGGGCACAGCTTAGCTGGCCCTCTGCCCAGGATCTTACAAAGCTACAATCAAGGCGTTGGCAGGGCTGCATTTTTATCTGGAGGCTTAACAGGGGAAGAATTCCCTTCAGCTCATTCGGGTTCTTAGTAACATTTATTTCCTGTGGCTATATGATGGAGGCCCTGCCTATTGCCTGGAGGTCACCCACAGTTCCATGCAGTGCGGCTCCTTTACCATGACTATTACTTCACAAAGCCCACCTGGGGAGTCTGTCACCTCTGGGAGGTCCCCTGAAGCTTCTACCTGATTAAGTCAGGACCTCCTAGGATAAACAGGATTTGATTAACTCCAAATCCATTATTTGAGATCTAATTATTTCTACAAAACCCCTTCACTTTTGTCATGTCCTGTTGGCTAGAAGCAAGTCATTGGTCCCATGATAAGTCCTACGTTGTATCACCTTTTTCCTCATCCATGTCTGTGTAAGTAAAATAAGAGTGCAAATTTTTTTACCACTGGCAGCACAGGGGAATTGAAGTCTTTGACCCTCGTGACTTCTCCTACTTATAAAAACAGAGTTATGTGTTGTGCTGGGCACTCCAGCAGCCATCCTTCTTCTCTATATTTCTAATTAGTGATGCTGCCTCCAGTGATGGAAAATGGTAGACACTTTCCCAGTCTGTCATGCACTATGGGTGATCGTGGACCCAGTTCTGGCCAATGAGATATAAGAAGACAGCAGCTTGGGCTTTCTTCCTCTTAAAAGGGAAACAAGCAAGAAGGAAATGCTTCTTTGTCACTCTCTTATCCCTTCCCATTTGGGCCTTTGTTGTATGGATGTGACTCTGGAAGCATCTACATGAAGAAGAAAACGGGAGAGAGACCAACCCAGCACCCTGTTATGTCGAACTATTGCTTACGACCTCCTTCTACCTGTCTCAAGGTTTATTTTACACGAGATAATTAAATGCACTTATTGTTCACTACTCCTGGATGAACACTCTGATGCTCATAGCTTATTCAGTATTTATCAAGTTTACATGGTGTCCTAGATTCTGGACACATAGTATTGGAATCCTTTCATACTGTCTGGGATCCACCAAAGCATAGTGTGTGACTAGTTGCTTTTTAGTTCAGTACCGTTTGGAAAATGGGTGCAGTATGGTGCAGGATGTTCTTCCCCATGGGTACCACACGATTCAGTTGGAGTGGTGGAGAATGAGGGGAGTAGAATGAATTTAGCCAACTGTCTGGAAACCTAATATGACATCAGTGATGAGTTAAATATCCAAGAGTATTATGAGTCAGTCCAGATTCAAGCTGTATGATTTAAATGATGAAAGGGCAAGACTGGGCAGGAAGCAATGTAGGGATTTATCTGATGCAAAAACACAAATGACCAGTGAAATAGATAATGTTCTGTTGTAATAGTTTGCAAACAGCATCAAGAAAACAATTGAGTGGGTGTATTTTGAGCTTCAGACATTGTAAATTCTTTTAGTCTCATATACTTTATGCCTTCTTTAATAAGTTGGAGAGTCTTGGGCCAGCTTCATCGGTGACGGTGAGTGGTCATTCATTTCACAATCCACTAATTTTCATGATTATTCAGTATTTTATGTTACCTAAACTGCTTTGAATTTTCTCTTACTCAAATTGTAATATGGCAATAGCTTATATAATTTGAGAATCATTAATTCAATTGGCATTCTCAACACATGGGTGTTGTACTCACCTCTCCAAAGACAAACAAGAATTTAATGTTCTTAAATGTGCTGATGGTATATAATTTTTTTTTTAAATATGCATCAGTGACCTGTTAACGTATTACGTCTTGTTGAAAAGATTCAAAGTAGAAAATTCCTAGGAAGGAAAACGATTGACGTCAATTATGGTCTAATCCTACCTTAAAGAGACAAATGTATATTTATCTTAAGTTTGTTTCTAGCTTAAGAACTGAATTCTTACATAACATGGAACAAATAACAATAACCAGGCCATTTAATATTTTAAGGCCTTTAGTTTTTAAGTATTCTCTTTGTATGACATTTTCCAGGGATTTTGCAGGAATATACTACAAGGACTCCTAATACTAAACTCCATCTCTCCACCCCTCGTTTCTACTATATTCCTCTCTACCTAAAAGTTGATGCTTCTTAACAGCTTCTTGCTGAGTTGTCATAAAATCTAAGCTAACAGTTTCAGGGAAGGACCACTTACTATATTTCAAGGCTACCCAACTCATTTTGGACATTGTGACAGTTCAAAAGTTTTTACTAATATTGAGTTAAAATCCACATCCCTGTTTTTTAAATTATTAGTACCAGTTTAATTCATTAAAATCCCAAGTCAAAAGCCAATCTATTTATTCCTCTATTTATCTCCTACCAATCAATCTATCTATCTTTGCATTTATCTCAGGATTTAAAGATTTGTTAGATATCACCTAGATCAATTCGTTATCAGATTATCTCAATTTCAATATCCCTCACCATTTTCTTATCCAATCACCCCTCTATAGTAATGAGAAACTTACCGGTAAGTAAACAGAGCTCTACATAGATGCTTTGGAAGAACTCAAGGATGGGTACACATGTAGCTTCCATCTCTTAGGAGCCCAAAGAACAAGAAAAGTATACTATTTTCGTTTAAGGACTAAAAGAAAATAATGGTTTAGTTTATTTATGGATGTGGTAGATATTACCTTGCTCCTAGATATCTAGTTCTCTCCTTCCAGACACACAGAAGACTGCATTCTTTAGTCCCTTTGCAGGTGAGCAAATTCATTTGAACTCATATGGTCAACCAGTTAGGAACAAAATGGATGCATGTCCGCTTGTGCAAAGCATTTAATTGCTAGGGTGAGACCTGCTCTCTTCCTTCTCTTGCATGGTGGTTATGGAGGAGGCCTTGTGTGGAGATGGCAAGATGAAGAGATCAGAGCAGCTTGGATCACAGAATTCTCATATGGAAGAAAGGACATGTGCCCTGCAGCAAACTTTTCATGAATAAGGAATAAACTTTTGTTGTATTAAGTCATTGAGATGTGGGAGTTGCTACCATAGCATGAGTTAGTCTACATTAATTAATCCAATGGTCAACTCTAAAGGTCTGCATTCCCTAGAAATGTACAGTTTTCTTGAGAAACTGTTTGGAAATGGCTTGTGACGGGACTGAAGTACGGGAGTGAGTCTCTTAACTAGTGATGAGTGAGCCCAAGCTGCTATATCTTTACCTAGTCCATGATCTTATTTAAACCTCGAAACATCAGGATGAAGTTGTTAATATAATACCCACATTACAAATATGGAAGTGGTATAGTTTGCTGTAGAAGCATTTTTAAGTTGGAAAAAAAAATCCCAAAGGCCTCAGAATGTATTATTCAAGAGTTTTCAAGTGTACGTTGCTGTAAGAGGGAAATAATGGATATATATGATAGTCACGTTCTTGCATTAATCAACTGTTAGCGTCTCTACTTTTCCATCTAACATATATATTCAAAGGCCACCTCCCTCTTGTATGTTTTGGAAGAAAGGCAGTCATCTCACTTCTGTTCCTGAGTTGTCATCTATGGAGGTACTTTTCTGAGACAATCTTGTTTTCTATGGGAGTTTCCCAGCTCCTCTTGGGTTCCGTTCACTCTGCTGCCCATCACCACCTGGCTCTTTGGGATCACTATCTTCCTAGGTTGAACTGCTTCTTTGCTGGCCTCCATGGATGAGTGAAGTGGGTCAGGCCACACCCCTCTTCTCTTCACTGGCCTTTCATCAATTTCCCGTAATACAATCATAGAGGCTTATAATTGATTCACCTAAAGGTTGGGGTATTTGAAGAGAATACAATACAGGAGAATCAATTAAAATTTTAATGCTAAATATAAGTGCTCTCAAAGTTCAAAGGAAAAGAACCTACTTTTAAATTAAGCCATTTCCAGGATATTCCTACATGCATATTCGTCACTTCCTTTGACCTTAGTCATAAGACCTGCCCTTCCTCCTTCTTTCTGAGAAAGTTTTCATCATCAACATTTATAGTATCCATTTCCACTCTCCTTTGTGAAAACCCTGCTCTTTATGTAAGGGTTTTACCCTCTGATCAGTCTCCTGTGTCCACTGGGCTATCTTATAGGCCCCATAGGCCTCAGCAGGAAGTTTCCCAAAGATGGTACTGGGAGAGTCCAGGGGAACCTTTGACCCTTCCAAGTGCCTTCCTCTCCTCAGACTCTGTCAGCTTGACGTGCAGCTTTCTTTCTTTTTGTTCCTGATATTTAGCCAGTAATTGTCTTCTAACACACATGCAGAACACATTACATGCACACATCACATTCATTGCAAAGACCACTCAAAATTCTCTGAACAACTCCGTCTATGTCCATATTAAGGAAAAAAATCATTTTCCTAACTACAGTATCATCTTCACTTATTCCCTGCCCTCAGGGGTGCTAGTAGTTAGCAGTACTGAGCCTGACAATAGCAGGTCCCAGAGACTCTTCATCTTCTCCTTTTCAGTTTAAGTCCAGGATCTCCCAAATCGATCAGAGGGCCAGCCACACACTGATGTCTGCTTTGTAGCTGTATCAAAACCCAGATGTGACATTACTGCTTTTGTTTACCTGATACTCAGGAACATTCTTAGGTAGGACATCTTTCTCACTTCCCTGGACAGACTATGGGCTGGAAATTGGGACAGGAGAACTGGGTCTTCCAAGCCCATTACAAATCTAGCACTAATTTTAAAACAATTATTAGCGTACTTCATTCACGTAGACAGAAACTGATACCTGTGCTTCTTTATATTTTTCCGTTATTTGAGGACAGTCTATAAAATTCTATAAATACATCAGTGCACATGAATTTGGTGGTGGCATTAACTTTCCTGTTTGACTGTAATGAGAGGATATCCTGCCATCAACGCATTCCCCAAATAAAAATAATGTTCTTAAATCTGTCATTAAACTATCATCCTCCTTCACACACTGTTTTGAATTGAGATGGTAACTGCCCCACCCTGACCCTGTCATCAGATCAGTCCCTGAGCTCTCCCTATTCTTTCCTTGTAACATCTCTGGCAAACATGCCCTTTCTTCATTCCTTTTTGTGATGGCTAAATTATTGTGATATTCTCTCCCCTGACTTCCAGAAGCTCCATGCAAGCCTGCATACTAGGCACCAAACAGAATGAAGGATTAAAAAAAAAAAAAAAAAAAGAATATTTTTCATGCCTCCTCATTGACGTCAGTAATAAATAACTAACATTTATGCAGTGTCCCTTCTATATGGGTACTATTCTAACTGCTTTGTGTGTATCGTTTCTCAATCCCTCAACAACCCTATGATGTCAGTAATATTATTGTCCCCATTTTACAGAAGAGGAAACTGAGGCAGGGATAGGTTAGTTAATATTGTCACAGTCACACATCTGATAAGTAGTGAAGCTGGGATTCATACCCAGGCGGGATGAACTCCAAACCTGATCACCATGCCGTGCTGCTTCAAACTACAAATGGAAATAAAGGTGACTGCTTTAATAAAATCCCTCAATCTAGCAGGTAGTATGTTAGAACTGTTTAGCAGGCATTAGCTCCAGACAACAAGCACAGACCCTTGACATGGCCAGTGAGCCATGTGGCATGAACCTGGCGAGGAGGAAAGCCGTGAATTATGCTGAGGCTTTTAGAAGTGTGGGCTCTCCTACAAGAGCACGGGTAGAGGAATTTCTCTTTTCGTTTTTTCTTTGTACCACTTTGGGAGAGACATTTGTTGCACTCTGTGGATCTAGAACCGGAGAATCGAGCTCAATAATACTAAATCTTAAATTTATTCTTATCTCGGGTACCTTTCTGATTCTGGCTGATAGCAGATTGGAATCAAGGGAATAACTTAAGAACAGCAGTTCTCAGGATATTTTAAATTAAAGTTGTTTGGGAATTCATCAGGCCTCAGAATTCTCCTCTAGGTAATTCAGTTTATGGATTTGGGAATAGAGACTTTTATTCTTATTTTTAATTTGATTTCTGACCTGTTTCTCTCTCTCTCTTTCTCTCTCTCTGTCTTTTTCTCTCTCTCTCTCTTTGCCCCATTTCTCTCTCTTCCCCCCATTTCTCTCTCTTCCCAAATATATTAATTTGAAATTTGCTCCTCAATAGTTAAAGCAAATAATAAGGCAAAGAGTTTGAAATAGATGGCAATCCAACTGGAGTCCACTTAACCCAGTTTTATTTTTAATCCACATAGCATACCAGTTTTCTCTTTTCTATGTACTAAAGAGTATGTCTTTTGTTTATTACATTGATGGGGAAGCTGAAGCGTGTACATTTAAATACTTTGCCTTGTGACGTAAGCAAGTCAGAGTCAGAGCTGAGATTCTCACCTAGGTTTCTGAATCTCAAAGTTTTTAAATGCTCTATACCTTCCATAGACATCCTTTCCTATACTGCAATTTCCTTGAAGGCAAATGCTGTACATCGTCATGTTTTTATGCCCCGTACCACTGAGAAGAATGATTGCTCAGTAAGTGTTTTTTGGAGTTGCTGTATTTTGTTCTAGGACTCTCTGTCCTTTTCCCCTTTGCAGATTATCATAAAAATTTGTAGAACTGGCTTTCTGTCCATTCTGTTGACAAACCCTTTCCCCAAAGTACTGCCTTTTGATTAGATTGGCCTCAGCCTCTGAATGCTGGATACCCTCCAAGGCTTGCTGGTGGAGATTTGATGCCATCATTTGATTTGGAGAGTGGCACTTTGGTGGCACTAGTGGAATAAGTCCAGTAACTGAGGGGCACATCAATGATGGGTTCAAATCTGGGACACATTAAGGTAGTTGTGTGGACACAGCAGCTCTGGAGACATGAATTTTCATCTCTATCTTGATGCTACATTTTTGCTACATTTGAACCGGCAAGCTTTCCAATGATGTACTCGCAAGCTTAATGAGAGCCCCTATCTTCTTATCCAACTGTTTGGCATTGGAGTGGGTAGCATGGAGGAAATTCACTTCCAGTCTTTGGTGTTCTGCCGTGGGAGACAGTATTTGGATGCCTCTGTGATTTTTCCAGGTGTTGGCCGTATTTGACCCAACTTCCTGCCAGCTCATAATGATGTGGCTCTAGTATGGAAACTTATCAACCCATCTCTGAACCTGTTTGCTCATGTATTTCAGCATGACCATCAGCATTTGTCTGCAGGATTGCCTGAGAGGGTTTATAGTGGTGGCTGACTGTCTAGTGGGGAAAAAAGGAGCTGTCCATGAGAGCAGAATTTAATTTTTATGATGATGCTTTGAGCTTTGATTGTATTATTAGCGGGGGTAATGGAAAAAAAAAAAACAACAACCAGAAACAGAAAATATCAGCTCAGGTCATTAGTACTCCATTCTGCCTTGTGAGATGGAACAGAAAACCTGCACCAAAGCTGAGTTAGCTTTAGATATCAGAGTTCAACAGGGAATTAGGATCCAATGGGATGTAATGGACTGGGGAAGTCTGGAACTCTGTTTTAGGAAGAACCAAAGAGTTAAGAGGAAGATTGCTTATTGATTCTTTCGTATATGGATACAGCACACACTCACCACACTCACTTATGAACACTGAGTATGGACTTGGTGCTAGGGATACAAAAATGCATCAGACCCAGCGTGTACTAACAAAGCATTATCAGTTTACTCAGGGCCACTAAGTCCATTGTTATGGGAACTACTAACTTGCAGATGTAGTAAGTATAGGTCGAGGGAGTCAAGTAATTCATCAAAGTACATCCGTTTAGCAGCTATCAAATCTAGGCGTTGGATCCAGGCTTTCTAAGTCAAGTGTGCTCCTTGTACAAAGGCGTAGCCACCCAGGTGTCAGTGACTTAATTATAAAGAAACTGAAGGTATAGATAAGGAACTTCATCCACTGGGGACGGGGCTTCAAGGGAGGATTTAAATTACTGAGGAACCAGAGGATGGAGAATTTTGTCTAGTGGGAAACAGTTACTAGAGAAGTAGGTACCAAGGACCTATGGAGCCCATAGCAACAATTGTCTATGCCACACAAAGGGGCATTTGTCATAGGGCTTTTATTATAACTCCATTCCTGGGGATCAGGATTGATTTTTAGGGTTGGGAGTAGGGTTGGTGATGAGCTGCTCTGTTGAATTTAGGGATGCTCAACTACTGTTTAGAAGGCTAGGTTTAGAAAGCATGGAGCAAACTAGATGATTTTATCTAGTTTGTTTTGAATAAGTATATTTTTGAATGACTTCTTCAAAATATTTGAGTACTGATTTTACAGAATAAGTAGTTATTAAATCAACATGCACTATTTCCTTTTCAGAACTAAAAACATCATCAAACCTCAGAGTTGAAAATGATACTTTACTAACTAAACATTTACAACCACAAGTTGAACAAAACATATTATGCTTCATATAGACCGACTATAATTATGTAAAATAAAAGGTTTAACTCACAATTGCTGTTGGTTTGAGGGGCTTTTATTCTTCTGTAATTTTGTGGGATATCCCTCTTCTATGGTCAGGCTTAAGAATCTTGGCGTCTGTGGTAGGGCCATGTGTTTTATCCTTCCACATCAACCAAGAATACCCAGCACCATGAAGCTGGCTTGGAGCTAAGGGTCTACTACTCAATTCTGCCCTGAAGATTGTTGGTCTCAAACAGGGTTAATTATTAGAGGCAGGTGAGGAAAGACTCCCCAGCTCTGTCCCAGTCCCAGTGCTGAGGGCAATCCACATGGAAGCTACATCAAAGATAACCCACCAAAGAAGATACTTCATTTCCCAGTGTCTGGGGGCTCTCCTTGGTCAGTGCAATGTGGGCAAGTACACAAGCTGTTCTGTTGGGTGTTAGACTGTCTTCACGGAATGGGGTTTGGGGCTATATTGTGGGGAGACAAAGTGACTTGCACCTCTGCTGTGCATAACATAACTAGTCTTCTCTGCATCCTGTGAAGTCAAGGGATGGACCATGCATGTCCATAACATACAACAAGATAAATGAAACACTATAAAAGGCATCAATAAATCACTTTTTTGTTATAAAGCAGAAACTAACACACCATTGTAAAGCAATTATACTCCAATAAAGATGTAAAAAAAATCACTTTGTTCCTTTGACCTATATCAAGTTAAATATGTGTTTTGCTATCAATTTTTCTGTCTGGAGACATGAATAATTTGTTTCTCAACTTACTTAGTTTTCCAGTTGAGCCCAAGAAGACATTGCAAGGTACTGTATGTGATCATTGACTCATAGGCACCCCAATGAATAGAGTAATACAGGTATGGGACACCACAGAAAATATTAGTATTACTTTTTAGATTTTGAGAAAGGTCTGTTTTCTCTCACCTTTTTCGGTAATAAACATTATGTATATATTCTCTGGATAAACATTTTGAAAGTTTTCCACATGACAACTTTTTTGAGCCTCCTTTGATTATTCAAGATAATACTGTTCTGTCCTTTCTTTCTTTCTTTCTTTCCTTCTTTCTTTTTTTTTGCACAATGCCTACAAATTGAGAAGTACTGTGGTTGATTCCTGTACTAACTAATCCATTAAACAAATATTTCCTGAGTATATACCATGAGTCAGGCACTATTGCTGAAACCAGGGGTACAGAAGTAAAGTCTCTTAGAGATTTTAATTCCCTGAATCTGAACTGTCATAACTCTTACTCCTTACTGTCCTCCAAACAACATTAGGATGGTCATAGACTATTAATGCTACTTATTGGTTGAATTAATTTATGTAAGAGAAAAATCCATCTTCCTTTCCATTTTTTTTAAATTAAAAATCAAACAAACCTATCAGAAGTTTTAATCTAATAAGTTACAAAAGTAGAAGGTTATAGCTAATCCCATCATTTACTCATCTTTGGTTTCCCCTCTTTCTATACTCAACACCAACAATCCACCATACATTCACACATATCTGGCTGCAAGTTATATTCCTAATGAGTTGGTGGAATCACCAAATACTAGCTAATGTTCTCTTCTTATGCCAGTAAGAATAGAAGGACAAGCAAAGGGAATCAAGGAGTAGTACAATGCTGTTCTCCAGATGCACAAGGCTTTGGTCTCAAAGTACTTGCCATTGTTCAAGCCACCATAACAATTTCTGAATGTATTGCCACACCAGTCAAGTTTCTCTTGTTCCTTCAGGCTAAAATCTTCCTTAATGTAAAAGTAACTGAAGACAAAATTCGCCAGTCTTTTGGCTTCCTTTTCTCCTTGAAAGACCAAGGATATGACATCCTGTGAATGATTTCTTTTCCTGGATTTAGGAATATAAAACTATTAAGTCAAATATTGTAAATTACTTGAGGTGTGACCTTCGTTTGAACTTATCAAGGGTGTCCTGTCATATTTTTAACCATTTCAATATAAACAGGAAGTTATTTGGGGGTGAGGGTACCGAGAAATTTGGGTGTTTTTTTTAAAGTTTATTTTGTGAATCAAATGTCTCAGAGGTTCTTGATCAATCTTATTACTTAAGATACAGGATAAGCTATTTTTAAAGTAGCTATTTTTAACTAGCTACTGATATCGTTTGTTATGCACTGTTTACCAGTTAATCTCTAATTTACTCTTATCTTTGAAGTTTTCTTTCAGTAAAGGAAGATGCTTTGACTTTACGCTTCCTGTACACTACTTTTTTTTTAATGTGAATGATTGTATTATTTCTTTACTTGCCTGATAGTTTCAATTCATTTTTATTACAATTTTACAAGGATTGAAAGCAAAATCTGTAACCCTTTCTGATATAGATTCTTGTTCTTGGTACTCTCTTTATTTCAGAAAAGACACATATATTTTAAAAAGAGTTTAAGATAATTGGTAAGAGTTCTCTTTCTTTTCTTAATGAACAGAATGCTAGTTTATGTGACATGTTTCCATTCAGTCTCATTGATGAAGAACTTCTTGTGGGTCATTGGAAACATTACATTTGAATCTCAACAGCATATAATAAAGGTCTTTACCTGGACTGTCAATCTCTACACGCAGTTTGTAAAAAAAAAAAAGTAAATCACAAACCAAAATGTTAAAACAAATAATCAAGTTCTTCCTTATAAAAGCAATTTAATGTTTATTTATGACATTTATGTCTCTGAATAGTAATGATAAGAGATATATCTTGCCAGCTCACAAAACATACCCTTTATCTTGGTGAATAATATTTTGGCGAATGACTAAATTCAATCTATGCTCAAGGGTCCAACATATTTCTGTTCAGCGCTCCAAGTTTTCATGTAAGCAGAAAGGGTAGGGTGGTCCCCAGAGAAAGAGAACCAGTCATGGCTTTCCTGACATAGGAGAAGCCATTTTTGGCCCAAGCCATTTTGTGATCTAAGCCTGGCCACAATGCTTGCTCTTGAACAGGTCTCTCCTCTTAAGGGAGCAAAAGAATGCAGAGGGCTTCCCTGGTGGTGCAGTGGTTGAGAGTCCACCTGCCGATGCAGGGGACGCGGGTTCGTGCCCCGGTCCGGGAAGATCCCACATGCCGTGGAGCAGCTGGGCCCGCGTACCGCAAAAAAAAAAAAAGAATGCAGAAACAAAGAACTGTTATCAGGCAAGAGAAGTGACAATAGCAAAGATACTACATCAGTTGTAAAGACCCCCAGTTCTCCTTCAATGGTAAAGATTAGCCTGAAGCACTCAACCACCAGAGCAACTGGACCCTAAGGGAGGATGAGGTTGAACTTTTCTGACCCCCATGACTTCAATTAACTAAAGCTTGGACTCTGTTGACCTCCCAAGCCCCTTCATGAATATGCATATACCCTTAGCTGAAAACTTCCTCACTTTTGCTGCTGGGGAGACACTGCTTTGTGAAGGATACCCGGGGTTCTCCTTACTTGCCGCAAGTAATAATAAATCCTTCCTTCTCCCCCTCTTTGGCTTGGTTGTGTCTTTTGGCTCAACACCCACCAAGAGGCCAACCCAGTTTTCGGGTAACAGTCATTCTTTTGAAGTAGACCTCTTCTGCTTTGGATGGCAGGTCAGGATGCTGTGATAAAACATCCTTAAGATTCTTAGAGACCTTTTGTCCTGCTGAAGGGATCTACTAGGCGCTGTCTCAAATCGTTTTCAGGTCTTAACAAAGGGCCTTACGGACACACTCTTGATTTATTCTTAATTCTGGAGCTTTTTTTTTTTGCGGTACGCGGGCCTCTCACTGTTGTGGCCTCTCCCATTGCGGAGCACAGGCTCTGGATACGCAGGCTCAGTGGCCATGGCTCACGGGCCCAGCAGCTCCGTGGCACGTGGGATCTTCCCGGACCGGGGCACGAACCCATGTCCCCTGCATCGGCAGGCAGACTCTCAACCACTGCGCCACCAGGAAAGCCCCTGGAACTATTTTTTACTGAGAGACTCGTTTGCTGGATGAAGAGACAGAAGATGAGCAACAGTTTTATTTATCAGCCCAGCAAATCTTGGCCCTCTATATTAACAAGCTGAAAAGTCCTTTCTGGAGCTCCTATCTCTCTTGAAGTGCTTTGCTATACATGGCTAGAAGCACTAAACTTGTAAATTCAAAATTATGTCTAAAATTTTCCTTAGCCTGATCTGTAAGGTCTTCATGCATATTTTCTACCATCATACCAAGTGATAGTTCTGCAAATTTTTCAACCTCCATATACTCTGAGGGACGAGAGTCCTCCAGCAGTTCCTCACTGCTTTTCCCTCTAATAACAGTTTCCCTGCTACTTTTCCAGCCTTCCCCCATCAGCCCATCTCCTACCAAAGCCAGTGCCATGGGTTTTAAATTTTTGTTATGGTAGCACATTTTTAGTACCAATTTTTAAAATCAGATTTCTACTGCTGAATTAAAAAAAACACAAAACAGCAACAACAACAACAAACTCCATCAATTATTTGCTCTGCAGGGGAGCAATTTGAGCTAGGTTTATTGGGCAGTTTTTCTGTTAGTCTTGCCTGGGATCACTCATATGCTGGCATTTGGACTTCCAGTCTCCAGAATTGTGAGAAAACAAATTTCTGTTGTTTAAGCCACACAACCTGTGGTATTTTGTGATTAATTTTTTTTTTTTTTGCGGTACGCGGGCATCTCACTGTTGTGGCCTCTCCTATTGCGGAGCACAGGCTCCGGACGCGCAGGCTCAGCGGCCATGGCTCACGGGCCCAGCCGCTCCGCGGCATGTGGGATCTTCCCGGACCGGGGCACGAACCCGTGTCTCCTGCATCGGCAGGCGGACTCTCAACCACTGTGCCACCAGGGAAGCCCTGTGATTAATTTGCAAACTAATAAGGGGCACACATTTTCATTTTGCATCGGTTCCTGCAAATTATGTAGTTAGTTCTGACTTTTTAAAGGATAAGTTGATCTTGCTTTTAGGTGATTCTAACCCAACACTGTATATGAAAGGCAATTCTAGGAAATGTAGCTCCCAGTTTATCTAAGTTGTCAACTCAGCACAGGAGAGCATGAAGATCCCTAAAAGAAAGCAAATACGTGCTCCTCCATGCAGTGGTCACAGTGTTGGTGGAATATCAACTGCATATTTAATACTTCCCTGGACCCAGAGATGTGGAGATGGGTAGACATATTATGGACCCTGGTACTGCTGAAATGAATTTCCATTTACCTGAACCTGTTCAAGGTGTAGAATTTTGCAGAGAACCTGAACGCTTCTACAAGTGTCTTTAAAATTGTCTTTTAATTGAAATTGCATTTCGAAATTTCCAGTTTGAGTCTTACTTCCATTTTTTATTATTTTTTAACATCTTTATTGGAGTATAAGTGTTTTATAATGGTGTGTTAGTTTCTGCTTTATAACAAAGGGAATCAGCTATACATATTCATATATCCCCATATCTCCTCCTTCTAGCCTCTCCCTCCCACCCTCCCTATCCCATCCCTCTAGGATCTATATTTCTGTTTTTGTGCCAGTACCATACTGTCCCGATTTCTGTAGCTCTGTAGTATAGTCTGAAGTCAGGGAGCCTGATTCCTCCAGCTCTGTTTTTCTTTATCAACATTGCTTTGGCTATTCGGGGTCTTTTGTGTTTCCATACAAATTGTGAAATTTTTTTGTTCTAGTTCTGTGAAAAATGCCATTGGTAGTATGATAGATATTGCATTGAATCTGTAGATTCCTTAGGGTAGTATAGTCATTTTCACAATGTTGACTCTCCCAATCCAAGAAGATGGTATATCTCTCCATCTGTTTGTATCATCTTTAATTTCTTTCATCAGTGTCTTATAGTTTTCTGCATACAGGTTTTTGTCTCCTTAGGTAGGTTTATTCCTAGGTATTTTATTCTTTATGTTGCAATGGTAAATGGGAGTGTTTCCTTAATTTCTCTTTCAGATTTTTCATCATTAGTGTATAGGAATGCAAGAGATTTCTGTGCAATTTTGCATCCTGCTACTTTACCAAATTCATTGATTAGCTCTAGTAGTTTTCAGCATCTTTAGGATTCTCTATGTATAGTATCATGTCATCTGCAAACAGTGACAGCTTTACTTCTTCTTTTCCTATATGAATTCCTTTTATTTATTTTTCTTCTCTGATTGGTGTGGCTAAAACTTCCAAAACTATGTCAAATAATAGTGGTGAGAGTGGACAACCTTGTCTTGTTCCTGATCTTAGTGGAAATGGTTTCAGTTTTTCACCATTGAGAACAATGTTGTCTGTGGGTTTGTCATATACAGCCTTTATTATGTTTAGGTAAGTTCCGTCTATGCCTACTTTCTGGAGGGTTTTTATCATAAATGGGTGTTGAATTTTGTTGAAAGCTTTTTCTGCATCTATTGAAATGATCATATGGTTTTTAGGCTTCAGTTTCTTAATATGGTGTATCACATTGATTGATTTGCATATATTGAATAATCCTTGCATTCCTGGGATAAACCCCATTTGATCCTGGTGAATAATCCTTTTAATGTGTTGTTGGATTCTGTTTGCTAGTATTTGTTGAGGATTTTTGCATCTGTGTTCATCAGTGATATTGGCCTGTACTTTTCTTTTTTTGTGACATCTTTGTCTGGTTTTGGTATCAGGGTGATGGTGGCCTCGTAGGATGAGTTTGGGAGTGTTCCTCCCTCTGCTATATTTTGGAAGAGTTTGAGAAGGATAGGTGTTAGCTCTTCTCTAAATGTTTGATAAAATTTGCCTGTGAAGCCATCTGGTCCTGGGCTTTTGTTTGTTGGAAGATTTTTAATCACAGTCTCAATTTCAGTGCTTGTGATTGGTTTCTTTATATTTTCTATTTCTTCCTGGTTCAGTCTGGGAAGGTTATGCTTTTCTAAGAATCTGTCTATTTCTTCCAGGTTGGCCATTATATTAGCATATAGTTGCTTGTAGTAATCTCTCATGATCCTTTGTATTTCTTTGCAGAGCACAGGCTCCAGACGCAGTGTCAGTTGTTACTTCTCCTTTTTCATTTCTAATTCTATTGATTTGAGTCTTCTCCCTTTCTTTCTTGGTGAGTCTGGCTAATGGTTTATCAATTTTGTTTGTCTTCTCAAAGAACCAGCTTTTAGTTTTATTGATCTTTGCTATTATTTCCTTCATTTCTCTTTCATTTATTTCTGATCTAATCTTTATGATTTCTTTCCTCTGCTAACTTAGGGGTTTTTTTGTTCTTCTTTCTCTAATTGCTTTAGGTGTAAGGTTAGGTTGTTTATTTGACATGTTTCTTGTTTCTTGAGGTAGGATTGTATTGCTATAAACTTCCCTCTTAGAACTGCTTTTGCTGCATCCCATAGGTTTTGGGTCGTCGTGTTTTCATTGTCATTTGTTACTAGGCATTTTTTAATTTCCTCTTTGATTTCTTCAGTGATATCTTGGTTATTTAGTACTGTATTGTTTAGCCTCCATGTGTTTGTACTTTTACAGATTTTTTTCCTGTAATTGATATCTAGTCTCATAGCATTGTGTTCGGAAAAGATACTTGATACGATTTCAATTTTCTTAAATTTACCAAGGCTTGATTTGTGAACCAGGATATGATCTATCCTGGAGAATGTTCCATGAGCACTTAAGAAGAAAGTGTATTCTGTTGTTTTTGGATGGAATGTCCTATAAATATCAATCAAGTCCATCTTGTTTAATGTATCATTTAAAGCTTGTGCTTCCTTATTTATTTTCATTTTGGATGATCTGTCCATTGGTGAAAGTGGGGTGTTAAAGTCCCCTACTATGATTGTATTACTGTCAATTTCCCCTTTTATGGCTGTTAGCATTTGCCTTATGTATTGAGGTGCTCCTATGTTGGGTGCATAAACATTTACAATTGTTATATCTTCTTCTTGGATTGACCCCTTGACCATTTTGTAGTGTCCTTCTTTGTCTCTTCTAATAGTCTTTATTAAGTCTATTTTGTCTGATATGATAATTGCTACTCCAGCTTCCTTTTGATTTACACTTGCACGGAATATCTTTTTCCATCCCCTCACTTTCAGTCTGTATGTGTCCCTAAGTCTGAAGTGGGTCTCTTGTAGACAGCATATATACAGGTCTTCTTTTTTGGGTTTTTTTTTTAAAGAAGATGTTGGGGGTAGGAGTTTATTAATTAATTTATTTATTTTTGCTGTGTTGAGTCTTTTTTTCTGTGCGAGGGCTTTCTCTAGTTGTGGCAAGCGGGGGCCACTCTTCATTGCGGTGCACGGGCCTCTCACTATCACGGCCTCTCTTGTTGTGGAGCACAGGCTCCAGACACGCAGGCTCAGCAGTTGTGGCTCATGGGCCCAGTTGCTCCGCGGCATGTGGGATCCTCCCAGACCAGGGCTCGACCCGTGTCCCCTGCATTAGCAGGCAGATTCTCAACCACTGCGCCATCAGGGAAGCCCCAGGTCTTGTTTTTGTATCCATCCAGCCGGTCTATGTCTTTTGGTTGGAGCATTTAATCCACTTACATTTAAGGTAGTTATCGATATGTATGTTCCTATTACCATTTTCTTAATTGTTTTGGGTTTGTTATTGTAGGTCTTTTCCTTCTCTTGTATTTCCTGCCTAGAGAAGTTCCTTTAGCATTTTTTGTAAAGCTGGTTTGGTGGTGCTGAATTCTCTTAGCCTTTGCTTGCTGTGAAGATTTTAATTTCTCTGTTGAATCTGAATGAGATCCTTGCTGGGTAGAGTAATGTTGCTTGTAGGTTTTTCCCTTTCTTCACTTTAAATATGTCCTGCCACTCCCTTCTGGCTCTCAGAGTTTCTGCTGAAATATCAACTGTTAACCTTATGGGGATTCCCTTGTATGTTATTTGTTGTTTTTCCCTTGCTGCTTTTAATATTTTTTCTTTGTATTTAATTTTTGATAGTTTCATTAATATGTGTCTTGGTGTGTTTCTCCTTGGATTTATCCTGTACGGGACTCTCTGTACTTCATGGTCTTGATTGACTCTTTCCTTTCCCATATTAGGGAAGTTTTCAACTATAATCACTTAAATATTTTCTCAGTCCCTTTGTTTTTCTCTTCTTTTTCTAGGACCCCTATAATTTGAATGTTGGTGCAGTTAATGTTATCCCAGAGGTCTCTGAGACTGTCCTCAATTCTTTTCATTCTTTTTTCTTTATTCTGCTCTGCAGTAGTTATTTCCACTATTTTATCTTCCAGGTCACTTATCCGTTCTTCTGCCTCAGTTATTCTGCTACTGATTCCTTCTAGAGAATTTTTAATTTCATTTATTGTGTTGTGCATCATTGTTTGTTTGCTCTTTGGTTCTTCTAGGTCCTTGTTAAATGTTTCTTGTATTTTCTCCATTTTATTTCCAAGATTTTGGATCATCTTTACTCTCATTAATCTGAATTCTTTTCCAGGTAGACTGCCTATTTCTCTTCATTTGTTTGGTCTGGTGGGTTTTTACCTTGCTCCTTCATCTGCTGTGTGTTTCTCTGTATTCTCATTTTGCTTAACTTACTGTGTTTAGGGTCTCCTGTTTGCAGGCTGCAGGTTCATAGTTTTTGTTGTTTTTGGTGTCTGCCCCCATTGGCTAAGTTTGGTTCAGTGGGTTGTGTAGGATTCCTGGTGGAGGGGACTAGTGCCTGTGTTCTGGTGGATGAGGCTCGATCTTGTCTTTCTGTCAGGCAGGACCATGTCCGGTGGTGTGTTTTGGTGTGTCTGTGACCTTATTATGATTTTAGGCAGCCTCTCTGCTAACGGGTGGGGTTTTCTTCCTGTCTTGCTAGTTGTTTGGCAGAGGGTGTCTGGCACTGTAGCTTGCTGGTCGTTGAGTGCAGCTGGGTCTTAGTGTTGAGATGGAGGTCTCTGGGAGAGATTTCACTGTTTGATATTACATGGAGCCAGGAGGACTCTGGTGGACCAATGTCCTGAACTCGGCTCTCCCTCCTCAGAGGCACAGGCCTGACACCGAGCCGTAGTACAGAGACCCTGTCTGCCATACGGATGAGAAGAAAAGGTAGAAAAAAAGAAAGAAACAAAGAAAAAAAATTTAAAAATAAAGTTATTAAAATAAAAAAATATTAAAAATAAATTAAAAAGTAATTTTAAAAAAAGAAGGAAAGAAGAGAGCAACCAAACCGAAAAACAAATCCACCAATGATAACAAGTGCTAAAAAACTATACTAAAGGGCTTCCCTGGTGGTGCAGTGGTTGAGAGTCCACCTGCTGATGCAGGGGATGCGGGTTCGTGCCCCGGTCCGGGAAGATCCCGCATGCCGCAGAGTGGCTAGGCCCGTGAGCCATGACCACTGAGCCTGTGCATCCGGAACCTGTGCTCTGCAACGGGAGAGGCCACAATGGTGAGAGGCCCGCATACCACACACACACACAAAAAATAACTATACTAAAGAAAGCCAAAACCAAAAAACGGACAGACAGAACCCTAGGACAAATGGTAAAAGCAAAGCTGTACAGACAAAAATCACACAAAGAAGCATACACATACACAAAAGAGAAAAAGGAAAGAAAAATATATAAAAAAAAGGAAGAGAGCAACCAAATCAGTAAACAAATCTACCAGTGATAATAAACTCTAAATACTAAACTAAGATAAACATAAGACCAGAAACAAATTAGATGCAGAAAGCAAACCCTAAGTCTACAGTTGCTCCCAAAGTCCACCGCCTCAGTTTTGGGATGATTCATTGTCTATTCAGGTATTCCACAGATGCAGGTACATCAAGTTGATTGGGGAGCTTTAATCCGCTGCTCCTGAGGCTGCTGGAGAGATTTCCATTCTCTTCTTTGTTCGCACAGCTCCAGGGGTTCAGCTTGGGATTTGGCCCTGCCTCTGCGTGTAAGTCACCTGAGGGTGTCTGTTCCCCGCCCAGAAAGGACGGGGTTAAAAGAGCAGCTGATTTGGGGGCTCTGGCTCACTCAGGCCGGGGGGGAGGGAGGGGCACGGAGTGCGGGGCGGGCCTGCGGCGGCAGAGGCTGGCGTGACGTTGCACCAGCCTGAGGCGCACCGTGCGTTCTCCGGGGAAGTTTTCCCTGGATCCCGGGACCCTGGCAGTGGCGGTCTGCACGGGCTCCCCGGAAGCGGGGTGTGGAGAGTGACCTGTGCTCGCACACAGGCTTCTTGTTGGCGGCAGCAGCAGCCTTAGCGTCTCCTGCCCGTCTCTGGGGTCCGCGCTGTTAGCCGCGGCTCGCGCCCGTCTCTGGAGCCTCTTTAAGCGATGCTCTGAATCCCCTCTTCTTGCGCACCAGGAAACAGAGGGAAGAACAAGTCTCTTGCCTCTTCGGCAGCTCCAGACTTTTCCCCGGACTCCCTCCCGTCTAGTCGTGGTGCACTAACCCCTTCAGGCTGTGTTCACGCCGCCAACCCCAGTCCTCTCCCGGCGCTCCGACTGAAGTCCGAGCCTCAGCTCCCAGCCCCGCCCGCCCCGGCGGGTGAGCAGACAAGCCTCTCGGGCTGGTGAGTGCCGGTCGGCCCCGATCCTCTGTGCGGGAATCTCTCCGCTTTGCCCCCCGCACCCCTGTTGCTGCGCTCTCCTCCGCGGCTCCGAAGCTTCCCCACTGCCGTATCCCGTCTCCACCAGTGAAGGGGCTTTTAGTGTGTGGGAACTTTTCCTCCTTCACGGCTCCCTCCCACTGGTGCAGTTCCCATCCCTATTCTTTAGTCTCTGTTTTTTCTTTTTGCCCTACCCAGGTACGTGGGGAGTTTCTTGCCTTTTGGGAGGTGTGAGGTCTTCTGCCAGCGTTCAGTAGGTGTTCTGTAGGAGTTGTTCCACGTGTAGATGTATTTCTGGTGTATTTGTTCGGAGGAAGGTGATCTCCGCGTCTTACTCCTCTGCCTTCTTGAAGGTCTCCTCGAATCTTACTTTTAAAAAGTAGGAAAATTTCCTTGCTTTAAAACCACGAACCTTCTGAACTTATATAGGATTTCACACATTTACTCCTTGTCACCAGGGTGTATGAAGCAGCCGTGACATCCTAGCTACAAATGCATTTTCATTCCTTCTTTTATTTTACAGTTAACCTTTGCTTCAGTGCACTCACAACAAAATTGTATGTTCTGTAGTAGGGTTTTAACAGTTTTCTAATTTCAATTGTTGCTGGAAGCACTGTATTGGAAATTAGACGTCTTTAGTACTTCATTTATTGTTGATTTATTCATCCCTCTTGTCTATAGATACAGTGTCACTACAGTATGGTTTCCCAGTTCTGGATTCAAATGCCAAAGTTTAGCACACACTTCTTGGCAACTCACCAGCCTAGATTTGGCCATGCCAGTGTTAGTGCCTGGTGGCATCTGGCTTCCTGTTCTTCATTAAATGGGAGAAGACCGACGAGAAGAGTAATATTATGGCTTCTTGACTGAAATGGTTTCAGAAAAAAAAATCTCTAATTCAGGTAGACCTCAGGCCTCAACTTCCCATGGGAACAGCATTGCTTTGATATTTATTTTTGATACTCTTACAGTCTTCCAGTAAATGCTAATGCCTTGTTCAAAGTTATGCAGTTTCTAGGGAAAAAAAGCATTATATTACTTAAGATACTTAAAGATCTTCAAAACATTCTAAAAATACATTATTTGAAACACCATTGTTTTAAAAGTATAATTTTCATGGCTCTTTCCTTAATGTTCAGGACAGTGTCAAACAGATAAATGGTGCTGTGATATATATATTTTTTAACATTGAGTATTGAACATAATGGAAGAATTATTCCAGGATATCGTGTTTCCCCAAACAGTTCCATTGGTCTTACTTTCTCATTACACAATAGCATTTACAAGGAATTAGATCCTAAAGTCTAAATAAAAGCATAAGTAATTCTTTCTTTCAATACTAATATTCATGGCAGTTATAATAAAACCTTCTTGGTTTGTGTTAAATTTTCCCTATTTTCTCTATTTAATAATTAAAATAGCATACTTATTTGTACAGGGCTCTAGAAGAGAAGGTCTCAGGAATGTTTTATACTTGCATCAGACTATTAATATTGTTGTAACCACACTTAATGTTTTCCCCCTTTCCTCATTAATTGGGTAATTATCTCATGAAATCCTTCCCATATTAGAAATGATATGAAAAAGAGTGCAAAAGGGGAAGTCAGAGGCACACAGTGGGGTGTTCAGCCATCTCCTCGCATTTCCCAAGGGCAGCTCACAGAGATTTTAAGGGCCTTGTTCTCTCCTTTCAGAATGTCACCTTGGAAGCAGGCTCACGTCTTTGTATCCTTTGTACGGAGAGGATGCTCCACTAGTATTTATTCAATGGATGACTGAATAGTGATTGAATTATTTTCCTGTTATGTCAAGGTGGTTTTGAGTCAGCAGAGTTGTTCGTCTTCGAGATTTTTCCTCACCACAAGCTCTTTCAGGTGTGTACCTGATTCCTGTCCGTAATGTGGATAAAGTAGCCGTTCAGAAGCTTAATTATTCTGATGGAACTACTGCCCAGCTGGTCACTGGTTAGTTGCTTTGAAACCTAGTCCTGACTGACGCTAAGGAAAGAGAAAAAGTTGAAAGACTTCTGAAAGGGCAACCCCATTCATCATTTGCATTTTCCTACTGTTTTGAAATCCAGCACAGATAAATTGTGGCCACATGAAATGACATTCATGCCACTGCTGCTGCGTCACATGTTTAGACTTAACCACAACCTGCAAGTCACTATTTCCAGTAAGCCCACTGATAAGCCCTGGGGTGTAAAGCGATTCTGTACCTAGTGCTCATTTCTGTGCTGCAGGAACAGTGACTCAATGTAGATACTGCCCTCTGGGTTCAGCATTCCGTATAATTGACTCCCTGACTGGTTTGTGTGTTGATTAAATCAAACTTTTCAAAGAAAGCCTTATCTTTAAAGGAGGATAGATTTTCCTTCAAGGTTGGAAGTTCGGAAGCTCTTAACAGTTAGCTCTCCCGGGTGTATACATTCGGAGAGGAAAACCATAATAATTTGACACAATAAACATAATTTTTTAAAGCAGAAGGAATAGATTAGCTTTTTCCGGTTTATTTTTTATAAGAAGTACATAATTCAGGAAATGAACGATAAAGAGTAATTGGGTCTTTTTCAAAATTTAGTTAATACTCAAGGCCTTTTTAGGGGGAAACTATTTCCCTTCTCTGTGGAGAAAGATGGGAGGCACCTAGGTTTGTCTTGTCACCCTGCCATGACTACTTCTGGGATTCTGCTTTTATTTCGTTATAATTCTCAAACCCTTACCCCTTGGCCAACCCAAATCCTGCTAGCCCTTCAAAGTGCCCTCAAGGACCATGTTCTCAGCAGATGGTCCCTGAACATTCCCAGCTACAGTGACCTCTTATCCACCCCAAACTTAACAGAACTTTCCAATTAGACAATCAACAATCGGTATGTGGCATGTCTTCCCTTCCCAGGGAAGAAAAGAAGAGGGACAGAGACCAGGATATTTCTGCTTGGTTGCTCTCCTAAAATAGTGTTGGTTGCACAAGAGATGGTGAATAAAAGCATTTCCAACCTAACCAAGTAGCCTGTAGTTGGCAAAGGCAAAAACTGTCTTTTCCCACAGTTTTGAGGTTAAATATAACTTCCTGCTCTGTGGTATCGCTTTCCAGGTGGCATGGATTGCAGGAAGGAAAAACTGCCACAGTTGAATTACAGAGGGCTTTATGCTTGCTCAGGGAACCTGGGGATTCAAAAGGAAATAGAAGCTATATTGGATATAAGAGGAGACGTTACCAACAGTGGCAGTATAAGCAAAGGGCACTTGTTAATCCTGTACAATTAACACTGGCGTGGGGAAAGTATGGTTTGCAGGACTATAATGTAATCACAACATATCCCAGGAAATCATGTAGGATTTAATGGCAGGTGTGAAATTAACCAATGCTATTTTCATAAATGCTATAATTAACCCAGATTTCCAGGAAGAAATCTTTAAGATACTGCGTAGTCCTTATGCATTTGCTTGGGAAATGGTGGGTGTGCCCCCAGACAGGTTGTGTCCATGAGTTTTTGACCTGCTCCTAATTCTAAGTAAAATGGTAAATATCAGAACCATGTTTGTTTATCCACCCTTTGTTTCCTGTGTATTAAAAATGTGTATTGCAGGTATTTGTTAATGTTTAATTTTGCTTCCACTAACAACATTCTCTGTATTTAGCTTTGTTGTATTTGCCACTTAAGAATGCAGAATTTATTATTATGTGCTTAAAGCATCATTTAACACTGACATTTTAAGTATGACAATAATCCAAGTAATTGTCACCCATTCAGTTAACAAAATATCTTTACTCCCTGAGACAACTAATTATAATGCAGTGTTACCATCTTTACATTGTAGACATGTTTGTTTTTGTGTTTATTTTGGTTTAGGCTGTCTTCAAGGACATTCCTAGTCTCAAACTTGGCAATCTGCCCTTATTCTTTCTCTGCCACTTATGGAAAATAAATGAAAACATTATAGCAACAATCTTAAAGGAAAACAAGAGGATTTTCATTTTTCATAAGCTTTGCTCATGACTTTAGGATTTCCGATTATAAGTTGTTTCTAAAAAACCTGATCAATTGCTATAAAAATGGGGATTAATTTCCAAATGTACTCAAAGATTCTAGAAGATGAGATCAAATATCTCAGGTACTATCCTTCCACGTGGCTCTTCACCATTGTAGGAGGATAAAAGGTACTGTGGTTTTGGCTTCATGAGACTTGGGTGCACATTCCTAGCATGGCTTTTACCCCACAAGGAGTTCTGCTATGATTTGCCTTACACAGGAATTTTGCACTGTCTCCACCTTGTGAAAATCCCTTAAATTGAGGAATCTATAATTTCCTAATTTAGTATTGGATGTTTCCATTCAGAGCTAATTTAGAGGGCAGTTAAGTGTTTCATTCACTTTTATCACATCATACCATATCCTTCTTTTCATTTAATACACTGTATTCTTTATTTTTTTAAGAGGTGATTCTCTTTTTTAATTTTTAAAAATTTTATTTATTTTGGCTGTGTTGGGTCTTCGTTGCTGCACACAGGCTTTCTTTAATTGAGGTGAGTGGGGGCTACTCTTCCTTGCAGTGCATGGGCTCCTCATTGCAGTGGCTTCTCTTGTTGCGGAGCACAGGCTCTAGACACTCGGGCTCTAGTAGTTGTGGCTCATGGGCTCAGTAGTTGCGGCTCACGGGCTCTAGAGCACAGGCTCAGTAGTTGTGGCTCACAGGCTTAGTTGCTCTGCGGCATGTGGGATTTTCCCGGATCAGGGCTCAAACCCGTGTCCCCTGCATTGGCAGGCAGATTCTTAACTACTGTGCCACCAGGGAAGTCCCTAATAAACTGTACCCTTAATTTACCTATTGAGTGTTTTGTTTTGTGTTTACCAAGTTAGGCCTAATAATTAATGTTGTGAGGAATAGTACAGGAAACATAACATTTTACATAATAACATATTTTTACCACTTTTCTAAACTTACTGTGTATGTGTGCATGTCTTCAGTTGGCCTCCAGGGAGATGCCATCCCAGTGCTGTGAATTGCTTCCGAACACACACACACACACACACACACACACACAAGTTTGACTGGGAAACGTTTTGTTAGGAAATCTCATGGCAACCTCTCTAAATGATACTTGCTATTCATGATACTGGTGGAGCCCGTGTTCCACAACAAGAGAAGCCACCGCAATGAGAAGCCTTGGGGATGACTGGACCTAGGGACTCCCTCACTCCATCCGACATAGAACCATAGCTGCTTTCATCTCACTCTGGTCTCATCACATGCCACCTCCACAGAGTGGCCTTCATGTTCTCCCAGCTGTCACGCTCTATCTGATTATCCTGATTTCTCCTTTTCATAACTATCCTTGGCCACAGGAAATATCCTCATTCAGATGTCCCTCCCATAGGGCAACTGGCAGTCAATGAATTGAGGTGGAAGCGCAAAGCCCTTGTCCCCTTGCCTTATTTTGGGACAACTCTCAAGGGCCACTGCAACTCCAGATCACCAGCCAAGGACTCAGTTACAACCTCCTTAAGGATCAGGATTTCCTTCTTCTCAATCCTACTTCCTTTACTTCAGTACAGGTGTCTGTAGATCTCATGATCTCTTCTTGGTGGATCCTCTGCCTGCAGCCTTGCCTCAGAGTGCTTAGTTGGAGAGAAATAAACATTTCTGTGATTTATGTTTACCTTGCTTATTCTAATCAGCATTATGTTCTCAGGTGTCCCCTTGGAAAAACTGTACTTCAATAAGTGCAAAGATTCAGAAACTATCATTTTTATAGGTCAGAGCTCCAACTGACAAAAAGTACATTCCTTGAAATATGAGTGTATATATATGCAGCATTAAATCAGCAACACATTTTGCAAATTGTGATATTTTTATTTCAGGTTGCTATCCTGGAATTTTTACACCAGATGTGCCTTTTTTATAATGCTCCTGTAATATGTTTGAAAAAACTCTTTTTTAAAAAAATATGCAGGCAAAGCATTTATCAAAATACCATTGAAATATAACTTTGAAGATGCTAAACTATCTACAGAAATGGAGCCCTTATTTAAATGATTTATAGGATATTTATTATTATTTTAACTTAAGATAGTAAAAACGCCCTTAAGATTCTCCATAAATAGTAAGTTCACAGCAAATAGGTCAGGTTCTCATTCCTTTCTTTCCTAACTTGGTCGTAATTTCTGACATTCTGGTTCAGGCTACCAGGTGCGTGATCTATGATTCCTTTGGAAATATGGCTTAAAGTTTAGATTTATTTGCCCTGGGGAAACAGACGAAGTAGGCATCATGGAAGATCAATTTCCAGAAATGTCCAACAGTATTTGGCCACTTGTAGATGTTTGAATATGTGCACACACACTTATATATTGATACAAAGACTCAAAAATTGCTCTTGAAGAATTTAATTAGCTCTTTAATTTCTAAATTTCCTCAGAGCTCTCAACACAAATTACTTTTTATAATAGGTGGCTAAATAAAACAACTCAGAATTAAATTGGAAAGAAAAAGTGTTAATATGTTATATTATGTATTTTGTTATGCTAAATTATGAGAATATATGTCCATCTATTTTAAGTCATTACTTAGAAGTTTAATAAAATATATATGGATTAATGAGTACTAAAACTTCTCTCCACGTAACTGGAAGAATTTAAATTTTGCTTGAGCAGCTAGGACACTTCTCTGAACGCAATGAAGGAGAAGAGAGTGAAATTTAGATTATTTTCATTATTATTTATTTAGAAAATACTATTATTATTATTGATGAGAAAATGCATAAATTTTTGGCTAATGTTAATTTGACACTTATTATGAGACAAATATTACATTCTCCCTTTTGATTGCTCTATGAACCTTTGAACCTTTGAAATAGGTATAACAAGTAGGTATCTTATAGGTAGTATCTTATTTTAAAGAGATTAAGTACTTTTCTCAGATTCACCCAGTTATGCTGTGATAGAGTTGATACTCAAACCCAGTTCCATCTCATTTTAAAAATGTATACTTTTGAAACTACGCTATGCATTTTCTTTTCTATCTGTATCAAATGTCTATGTTATGTATATACTGCTAAATCAAGCTCAATCTATATGCTATCAATTCAATTGAACAGAATCTTCATTTTTTTTTTTTCCTTTTAAATTTATTTATTTATTTTATTTTTGGCTGCATTGGGTCTTCGTTGCTGCGTGCAGGCTTTCTCTAGTTGTGGTGAGCAGGGGCTACTCTTCCTTGTGATGCATGGGCTTCTTATTGCGGCAGCTTCTCTTGTTGCGGAGCACAGGCTCTAGGCGTGTGGGCTTCAGTAGTTGTGGTTCGTGGGCTCTAGAGCGCAGGTTCAGTAGTTGTGGCACACGGGCTTAGTTGCTCCACGGCATGTGGGATCTTCCTGGACCAGGGCTCGAACCATTGGCAGGTGGCTTCTTAACCACTGCACCACCAGGGAAGCCAAACAGAATCTTCTTGAACAATATACTGTAAGACCTACCCATTGCTTCAGACATGAGACAAAATGACAAGGATGATGCACTTAGGCTTCTCGTCAACACTTGATCATTATTTTTGCCTAATTTGTCTTCATTTTAGCTTGATTTATCTCTGAATTAGACTGTTATGTTGTGGTGAGATGATGTTGTAACTCACAATGTATTTGCCATGTGCCCACGTTTTGCTAAAAATGACAAAATTAAACTCAAGCTCACAAAGAAATCTGAGAGTGTTATATAGTGCTCTTACACATAATAGTTCATCAACCTCTTGCTTAAACTCTTCTGTATGCTACGAGTATATTTTCTCTCTCCCTCTCCTATTTTCAACATATCTGGTGTTGTCAATAATTTGCATTGCATTTACATTTCTAGACTTTTTACTGCAAAAAACCTATTCATCTAGTACTCACTAGCCAAACTATGGTTTTAGGAAAGAAGCAAATAAGAGAATCCAAAGCTGTATCTTTCACTTTTTGATTTAAATGTCTGAGCCACCTGTAGATGCCACTGGAAGGATCACAGTGTGATTCCTTCCATTAGGATATGTTTTTCCATTGCCTGCAATAATGGAATCAAAATTAGAAGCCAATTTTGTGATTCAAAATGACTTTCTTTGTCTTTAGCAACTTCCCAGTTTTGTATCATAAAGCAATTTTCCTTTAAAAGTGGCAAGAACCTTCATAGGATCCTGATATGTTCTCTTGTTTAATCTTCATAACTTGAAGAGGCAGACATTATGATCTCCTGTTTTTAGAGGAAACATCTGAGGCCCAGAGATTAGATACTTTACAAAATATCACAAAAGTAGTAAATAGAAGACTGAGGATTCAAGATGGGCTCTCTTCTCTCAGCCTGTATGCCGCTCTGCCTCTCCTTATCCCCTAGGTGTAGGGAGCCTGACAGGTCCTGAAGGCTCCTGATAATATTCTCATGGCTAAACCGTGAAGTATTTATTTTTTCTTACACTGCTCTTATGTGTTATCATGCAGCTCCCCAGTGCAGTTGTTTTCAAAGCTAACTGCTTTTGCATTATTGTTCCAATTATTAATAAAACTTCCATTTTGCATGAAGTATTTAGCTATTTTCACTGATAAAGTACTTTGTAAACATTTTAACCAAATAGGCCAGGCAAATACTGGCAAGGTAGATGCTCTTCTTCTTACTAACGGATTAGGTGAAAAGGTAAGTGACTTTGTTAAGCCAGAGGGAACACTTCAATAATAACTGTGACCAAACTAGGTTTCTGCTTTCTGCTCTGGTGTCATTCAGTCAGGAACACTAGTTGTCCTTAGCTGTCGTCCATCTTAATTATCATAAAGCACCAGCCCTATATTTACTTATTCTTTAATCTAGGAAAATTTCTCCTTGGACAAATAGATGCATTCTAATATCACATCGAGTATTTATTATCGCAGAGTATTAAAGAAAATGCTATTCGGGGTGGGGGAGGGAAGGATTGGGAGTTTGGGATTAGTAGATGCAAACTAGTATATATAGGATGGATAAAGAACAAGGCCCTATTGTATAGCACAGGGAACTATAGTCAATATCCTGTGATAAACCATAACGGAAAAGAATACGAAAAAGAATATATATATATATATATATGTAAAACTGAATCACTTTGCTGTACAGCAGAAATTAAGACAACATTGTAAATCAACTATACTTCAATAAAAGTTTTTCTTTTTTAAAGAAAATACTATTTGTAAATGGCAAAAAATGATGTCCTAAAACAGAGACACACACATTAAATAAAAGACATTATTTTCAAAAAAGGCAAACAGACTTTGGTCACCTTTGCTTCAAGATGTAACTTTATTTTTGCAGTTTGATTTCATTTTCTTTTTCTACTCTAGGATAAGTTTTGTCTGTCCCTGCCCCCGCCCCCCCTTCCCCCAATGCCTCCCACTCCCATTCAGAGACTGTCATTGGAAATAACAGCCTTAAGAGTTTGGAAGTCTCTTTGGAGTCCTTCAACATACTTCAATCCCTGTTTTCTCATTAGAACATTCGTACGTTTGTGCCTCAGTGGGAATGATCAATTATTTCAATGTCAGTAGTGGTAATATTACCCCTAAGATTTAGCAATTTTCAAAGATCTTTTAATTAGAGGCATTTGTTGTAAATTGAATTAAACCCGTTAAAAGTGCAATGTGTTATATTAAAAGTATAATACCCTAATTGGCCAAGGAGACAGAATTTTAGGGGGAAAAAGATCTAGTTGAAAAATGCTAACATCAAGATAAACTTGTGAAGTTTTTCCTTTTGATAAAGCTTTCTCTTTTTTTTTTTTTTTTTTTTTGCGGTACGCGGGCCTCTCACTGTTGTGGCCTCTCGCGTTGCGGAGCACAGGCTCCAGACGCGCAGGCTCGGCGGCCATGGCTTACAGGCCCAGCCGCTACGTGGCATGTGGGATCTTCCCGGACCGGGGCACGAACCTGTGTCCCCTGCATCGGCAGGTGGACTCTCAACCACTGCGCCACCAGGGAAGCCCTTTTTTTGAATTTTATTTTATTTATTGTTTTATACAGCAGGTTCTTATTAATTATCTATTTTATTAGTGTATATATGTCAATCCCAGTCTCCCAATTCATCCCACCACCACCACCCACCACTTTCCCCCCTTGGTGTCCATACGTTTGTTCTCTACATCTGTGTCTCTATTTCTGCCCTGCAAACCCATTCATCTGTACCATTTTTCTAGGTTCCACATATATGCGTTAATATACGATATTTGTTTTTCTCTTTCTGACTTACTTCACTCTGTATGACAGTCTCTAGATCCATCCACATCTCTACAAATGACCCAATTTAGTTCTTTATATAGCTGAGTAATATTCCATTGTATATATGTACCACATCTTCTCTATCCATTCATCTGTTGATGGGCATTTAGGTTGCTTCCATGACCTGTCTATTGTAAATAGTGCTGCAATGAACATTGGGGTGCATGTGTCTTTTTGAATTATGGTTTTCTCCGGGTATATGCCCAGTAGTGGGATTGCTGGGTCATATGGTAATTCTATTTTTAGTTTTTTAAAGAACCTCCATACTGTTCTCCATAGTGGCTGTATCAATTTACATTTCCACCAACAGTGCAAGAGGGTTCCCTTTTCTCCACACCCTCTCCAGCATTTATTGTTTGTAGATTTTCTGATGATGCCCATTCTAACTGGTGTGAGGTGATACCTCATGTCGTTTTGATTTGCATTTCTCTAATAATTAGCGATGTTGAGCAGACTTTCACGTGCCTCTTGGTCATCTGTATTTCTTCTTTGGAGAAATGTCTATTTACGTATTCAGCCCATTTTTTGATTGGGTTGTTTGTTTTTTTAATATTGAGCTGCATGAGTTGTTTATATATTTTGGAGATTAATCCTTTGTCTGTTGATTCACTTGCAAATATTTTCTCCCATTCTGAGGGTTGTCTTTTTGTCTTGTTTGTAGTTTCCTTTGCTATGCAAAAGCTTTTAAGTTTCATTAGGTCCCATTTGTTTATTTTTATTTCCATTACTCTAGGAGGTGGATTGAAAAAGATCTTGCTGTGATTTATGTCAAAGAGTGTTATTCCTATGATTTCCTCTAAGAGTTTTATAGTGTCTGGTCTTACATTTAGGTCTCTAATCCATTTTGAGTTTATTTTTGTGTATGGTGTTAGGGAGTGTTCTAATTTCATTCTTTGACATGTAGCTGTCCAGTTTTCCCAGCACCACATATTGAAGAGACTGTCTTTTCTCTATTGTATATCCTTGCCTCCTTTGTTGTAGATTAGTTGACCATAGGTGCGTGGGTTTATCTCTGGGCTTTCTATCCTGTTCCATTGATCTGTATTTCTGTTTTGGTGCCAGGACCATATTGTCTTGATTACTGTAGCTTTGTAGTATAGTCTGAAGTCAGGGAGTCTAATTCCTCCAGCTCTGTTTTTTTCCCTCAAGACTGCTTTGGCTATTCAGGGTCTTTTGTGTCTCCATACAAATTTTAAGATTTTTGTCCTAGTTCTGTAAAAAATGCCACTGGTAATTTGATAGGGATTGCATTGGATCTGTAGATTGCTTTGGGTAGTATAGCCATTTTCACAATATTGATTCTTTCAATCCAAGAACATGGTATATCTCTCCATCTGTTTGTGTCATCTTTGATTTCTTTCATAAATGTCTTACAGTTTTTTGAGTACAGGTCTTTTACCCGCTTAGGTAGGTTTACTCCTAGGTATTTTATTCTTTTTCTTGCAATGGTGAATGGGATTGTTTCCTTAATTTCTCTTCCTGATCTTTCGTTGTTAGTGTTTAGGAATGCAAGAGATTTCTGTGCATTAATTTTGTATCCTGAAACTTGACCAGATTCATTGATTAGCTCTAGTAGTTTTCTGGTGGCATCTTTAAGATTCTCTATATATAGTATCATGTCATCTGCAAACAGTGACAGTTTTACTTCTTCTTTTCCAATTTGCATTCCTTTTATTTCTTTTTCTTCTCTGATTGCCATGGCCAGGACTTCCGAAACTATGTTGAATAATAGTGGCAAGAGTGAACATCCTTGTCTTGTTCCTGATCTTAGAGGAAATGCTTTCAGTTTTTCACCATTGAGAATGATGTCTTCTGTGAGTTTGTCATATATGGCCTTTATTATGTTGAGGTAGGTTCCCTCTATGCCTACTTTCTGGAGAGTTTTTATCATAAATCAGTGTTGAATTTTGCCAAAAGCTTTTTCTGCATCTATTGAGATGATCATATGGTTTTTATTCTTCAATTTGTTAATATGGTGTATCACGTTGACTGATTTGAGTATATTGAAGAATCCTTGCATCCCTGGGATAAATCCCACTTGATCATGGTGTATGATCCTTTTAATGTGTTGTTGGATTCTGCTTGTTGAGGATTTTTGCATCTATATTCATCAGTGATATAGGTCTGTAATTTTCTTTTTTTGTAGTATCTTTGTCTGGTTTTGGTATCAGGGTGATGGTGGCCTCATAGAATGAATTAGGAGTGTTCCTTCCTCTGCAATGTTTTGGAAGAGTTTGAGAAGGATGCATGTTACGTCTTCTCTAAATGCTTGATAAAATTCATCTGTGAAGCTATTTGGTGACTGTTGGAAGAATGAATAACAATTTTATCCAAAATATTTTGGTAAATATGTATGTACAGATACTTTTATAAAACAATTTCTCCCAATGCTTGAAACAATGACAAAGCCATAGCAGATTTGGACATTTTAGAAAACTTTGGTAAAAAAGAAAACTGATGCCATTTATAATTTATATAGATTTGTCCAATACTCAGCACATGATTATAGTATTATAATAATACATTTTTAATTAATGCTGTTTCTTTCCAAATAAGTGCTTCTTTGTCTTGACATATTTTTTACCTCATTTTCTTTTAAACAAGATGTCACAGTGAACTTGCCCAAAGAGTTCCTACCAGTCAAATCATTTAATGATACACTGCTGTGCACTTATGAAACTATCCTCAACTGCCATTTAGAAAATCCTAATGGTGGTTTTCTCATTTCTTAGTCACCAAACAAATAAGCTGGCGTAGCATGGGCTGTATGAATACTGAAATGGGTAAATTCAAGGTATAGGCTAAACTTACTGAATTGGATCATAGTTTTCACCTAAACCATTTGGAAAGCCAGCCATGTAAAACATTATTTATTTAATAAATGCTTGTTTTTAAGCATCTACTCTGCACAAGGCATGGTGCTAGAACCTGGGGTTATAGGAGTGAACAAGAAAGACAGTTCTTGGATTCATAGAGCAAACGGCCATGCTAACTCTTTAATGTTAGTGTCAGTTTGCGTTTTGACTGAGTTTCCAGTATAACTTCCCAGTATATGTGAGTGACTTGTAAACCTCCCTCCTGCCAACTCCATCAGCCCCCATATACTCAGAGAAGCATGGATTGTGGAAATACACAGGTTTTGGTATCAGACTAAAAGCAGATTAAAATCTAGATTCTGGTCTTGGTTCTGTCTCTTAAAATCTGTATGATTTAAAGTAAATAATTTGAACTTTAAAAAAAAATGATGTATAGTAGATTTACAATACTGTGTAAGTTTTAGGTGTGCAACAGTGATTCAGTTATATATATATAATATTCTTTCTTTCCCAATACTTTTCCATTATAGGCTATTGTAAGATATTGAATATAGTTTCCTGTGCTATACAGTAAATCCTCGTTGTTTATCTATTTTATATATGATAGTGTGTATCTGTTAATCCCATACTCCTAATTTATACCTCCCCCCACCCTTCCTCTGTGGTAACCCCAAATTTGTTTTTTATGTCTGTGAGTTTGTTTCTGTTTTGTAACTAAGTTCATTTGTACTATTTTTTATATTCCACATATAAGTGATATCATATAATATTTGTCTTTCTCTGTTTGGCTTACAGCCCTTAGTATGATAATCTCCAGCTCCATCCATGTTGCTGCAAATGGCATTATTTTATTGTTTTTTGTGGCTGAGTAACTCCATTGTATATATGTATTACATCTTCTTTATCCACTCATCTGTGTTGGCTGTTGTAAATAGTGCTGCTGTGAACATTGGGGTGCATGTAACTTTTCGAATTAGAATTTTATCTTTTCTAGTCCAGAAGTGGAATTGCTGGATCATATGGTAACTCTATTTTTAGTTTTTTAAGGAACCTCCATACTCTTTTCCATAGTGGCTGCACCAATTTACATTCCCACCAACAGCGTAGGAGGGTTCTCTTCTCCACACCCTCTCCAGCATTTATTATTTGTAGACTTTTTGATGATGGCCATTCTGACTGGTGTGAAGTGATACCTCATTGTAGATTTGATTTGCATTTCTCTAATAATTAGCAATGTTGAGCATCTTTTCATGTGCCTGTTGGCCATCCACATGTCTTTTTTGATAATTTGAACTTTCTTAGTTCTCATTTTCTCACCTGCAAAATGTATATAGTAACACTTGTTATCCAAAGTGCCCCTATAAATTAGCTATTTTATATATATATATATATATATATATATATATATATATATATAGTGTGTTCAATACATAGTAGCTGCCAAAAATTCTCACTTACCTTAAAAACTCTTGTCCATTTTTTTCAGGGAAGTAAATGAAAGAGGATGATCTTGTCCAGATTAAGTGGTTTGCAGCTATAAGCCAGCATATGGGGGAAAAAAAGCTCTTCAATGAATTCTTGAGTTTATATTGCTCAATGTCATGATAGCTAATTCCATTTAGAGAAAATTTATATTAATCGTAGTGACCAACATTTGTATAATTTTTTAGGTTTCACAACATTTCCATATGCTGTATGTTGGTGATGGGTCTCAGCCATACTGCTGGCTCCTTATTACGATGCTGGTGATTTCAAACTAATGTTTCCAGCTCTGATATCCCTTGAACTTCACTTCCATAAGTACGACAGACTATTGGGTAAATTCTCTTGGATAAATCATAAGCGTTTTCCATATGCAGGTCAAGAGGAGCTTATTGGGGTTTCTGTGTGTTTGTTTTTTGTTTCTTTCATTTTTCCCTTTTCCCCATCAAATTTTTTTTTCTCATATGTTCCCCACTCAGTCACCTTTGGATGAATTACCTGAGCCAGAAACTTTGGGACCACTTTTGAGTCTTTTTTTAAGGCCCCATATTCAAACAGTCTCCAAGTCTTGTTAACTGTAAGTCAGTATCTCTCAAATCCACTTATTTATCTGTCCCTCCACCTCTTTCACTCCCTTTCCCCTAAGAGGGTTACCACTGGCATTTGGGCGTGTTATGGGTTGAATTGTATCCCCTCAAACAATATGTTGAGGTTCTAAACCCTAGTACCTCAGAATGTGACCTTACCTGGAAGAGGGTCATTGCAGATGTAAGTTAAGATGAGGCGGTCCTAGAGTAGGGTGGGCCCTTAATCCAATATCGTATCCTTACATGTGAAGACACAGACACACAAAACAAAAATCGCCACGTGAAGATGGAGGCAGAGGTTGGATTTATGCTGCCACTAGCCAAGGAATGCCTGGGGCTACCAGAAGCTGAAAGAGGCAAGAAAAGATCTGTCCTCTTCTATGCTCCCTCCTCCCACGCCCAGAACCTTCAGGGAGAGCATGGCTCTTCCAACACCTTGATTGAGGACTTGTAGCTTCCAGAATTGTGAGAGAATACATTTCTTTTGTTTGAAATCACCCAGATTGTGGTGCCGGTAGCCCTAGGGAACTAATACAGGGTGCAAGAGTTCTTCCTTGTCTGAGGCTCTCAAACATGTTATCCAGAAACGTGTTGCCTTTTGCCATCCTTCGTGTCACTGTGACAACCAAGAATATCCATGCCCATACTTCTGAGTGCAACTGTTATGCTCTCCATTGAGCAGCACAGGGTAGGTCATCATCTAACTCGTAATCCTTTCTCCCCCTGAGTCTGGACCCTCTCCACACATTTTCATCTGGCGACTGGGGCAATGTTTCTAAACTACAAACATGGTAGCCTTCCCTGTCTCCTTCACCCTAAAATACTTCGTGGGCTATTGATGGTGGCAGAATAGAGCCCTAACTCCTTAATATGGCATGAGCTGACCAGGCCCCATCATAAGAAGGCCTCTTCTACTTCTCCAGCTTCAGCCTCTATCACTACTACTTAGTGATACAAAGACTTTCCTCACCCAGCTCAACTTACTTTCAGTTTTAGAAATGCAACTTTATTCTTCTGAGAATGACCTGTGTGATGGAATGCCCTCCCAGCTTTTCTGCCTACACCCTCACTCTCATTTGTCTAATTTCTCTTCACTTGACAGATCTTAAGATTTGGTCATATACAAATTCCTAGGGACTCATTCACTGGAGAAGAGAGTTTAAGAATGCATTCCATGCTTTTTTTTCAAAGCAATCTGGGTCTTTTCTTTTTTATTATTACACTGATGGATCATAGAAATCTTGTTTGATTTCAGGTCTCTATAAGGACTGGGCATGGAAGGGGGTTATATGTGTGTCATACGAAGTGTGGCTGAAGTTCAGAGAAATAGGTTTCATTTAATAGCTGAATACTGGATGACCTCACCATTCTTCTCACCCTCTGGCAGCTCACCCCGTGAGCGATAGAGGAGCTGCCTGCACGAATGGAGGAGTAGCTGCTGGCCTCAATGTGATTTTGCAATGATCTGTGTGCTCTATGGCTGCCTTCATAACCAACAAATCAATTCCCACTATACGTATTACACACCCCAGTGGCAGAGGCCATTTATTATCCTTTTGATGATCATACTCTTTGTACATAACCAAGAAAGATTACAGAGGAAGGAAAGAACAGTTGAAATGTGGATGAAGATATTGTACTATGGCACTGCATTCCATAGTGTGTCTTGCATGTATACAAGAATGAAAAAGACGCTTTCTTTCAAGACAGTTTGGAAACATGGATGCAGAATTGTCCTTTGAATGAAATCTATTTTAAGAACAATATATGGCGAGAGCATTGTGATGCAGTTTTATATCGGTGCACATTTAGATTTCAGGTGCAAGTTCAAAATGATGAAGAGAGAAGGACTCAGATTTTCTTGTCATTCGGGAATTGTTTATAAGGCTGTACTTGACTAGCTGTGTTCGACTAATGAGCTTTTTGATACATCCTTTTATTTGGCATCATCTTTCATCAACTGATTCTTTTATTAATTTCTAACTTTGCAGTATCTAGTTTTTTAAACTCTAAATGATTGATGCCAAGGTTTTCCTAATTCTTTAAATCCAGATGCTATAGTTACTATCGTTAAACAAACAAATAAAAACAAACACTGAATTGTGTTGACTAGGTGCAAGAAAATTGAATATTTTGAATTAGATATAAATGGTACACAGTGAAATTCTGGTGTTATTTATCCTAAATCAAACACCGCATAAACAAATAACGTGGATCTGAATGTGGATGGGAAACATTTTATCAGTGAAACTAATAGTGAAAGTATGACTTGATAGTGGGTTCTGTTCATAAATATTTAAGCTGCTTAGTCAATAGATGAAAAGAACAGTGGAAATTTCCAAAGGTCAAAGAAGCTACTGTCTTTTCTGTTTTGCATCATTTGAGATTTTCCAGTTTTTTGCTAACAACACAATGCCAAATCTGTGTTTGATTTTGTCTTCTCTTTGAAGAGGCAAAATAGTGACAGAATAATTAACTGAAGAGGAGATCATGCACAGAATATTTTCCTTTAGCAGTGTAGAAAGTCCTGGGTTTCATTTCACATGATGGTAAACGTAATAAAGTATTCTGGAATCCTTCTTTAAGAGAGTCAGTCTCCTGACAATTTTACCATTGGTAAACCAAAGCCTCTTGGGGGTCTGTTTCCTGTTTAACTATTCCTCGTTTGAGTAACTGAAACGTATGCTTAGTAGAAAGCCGGCACATGGTTTTCAGTTAGATGATGCTCTACACCTTTATGGAAAAATACACACAAGAACAACCAAAATAAATTGTCAATGTCAAGTTCAGTGCCTTATTAGCCCTGTGCAGACCAAAAAGCTAAAGTCATGGATTGGTATTTTAAGGGGAATAATGGGTTTTCTTTTACTTACTGTTGTTAGTTTTTTGCTTTTCTTCTCTTTTCCCTCCCAAAGACTCTTGTTTCTATTATTTAGCTTCTTTTGGTGATACAGTGTCATTATGTTTGATGGTCTTCAGAGAGAGATGAGCTTTTGTATAGAAAATCTTTGGAATCTGTCTATGAATTCCATTTCTGTTAATGTTCCTACAATGCCTTGAACTGCTGTGGTTAGTCACTAAGCCACTGAACTACTTACTATGGTACCAGCTTCTCCTTTGGTAACGTGTTTATAATCAGGACTATTTTTGTTTGAGGAATTTGCTGAATTATTCTAGAATAGAATTAGACAAGTTAATCCGGGAACTTGGAGCCTAGTTCTTATAAAGATCAATTACTGGTTTAATAAAACCGACATTTTATTAAACCCATGATAGTATATACCAATGATATTTACAGTTTTAATTAAATAACAGATATATGCGTGTCCATGTTTAAATCTCTTTAAACAAAAGAACCATATAATCATTTAGACAGATCTCATATATTTCTTGGGCTTGGTGGAAAGCCAGCTTATTTCAAAGTAGCTCTGCTAAATATAGGAAGACAAAATGAGGGAGAAGCAGATTATTGGGTGTTTATTATTTTGTGATAGTAGCCTAGGAATAGCTCTGTTCAGAGTGTTTTATACCTGTTAACTGGGTTGTCATATCGACCCTGGAATATTGGTACTATTCTCATCTCCTTTTTCCGTATGAGGAAACAAAGGCGTAGAAAGGAATTTCATACCCAGTCAGATTCTAGAGCTTGTACTTCAGTCACTAAGCTATGGTAACTGTACTGAATACGCACTGCACGTAGTCGTGGGAATGGGTGGGGAATGAGTTCTGTCCCTACAGATGTTTTCAGATAGCCTCTTCATCTTTTTTCTTACAAACTGTTATTTTATTTTATTTTAGCTTTTTTCTTTGAACAGCTTTATTGAGATATATAATTCATTTACCATACCATTTGCCTATTTAAAGTGTACAATTTAAAGTTTTTAGGATATTCACACTAGTGCAACCATCACCAGAGTCAACTTTACAATATCACCCCCAAAAGAAACACAGTACCCATGAACACTGACGATTCTTTCTGCTTCAGGCCCCAACCCCTCCTTGTTTTTTTTTTTTTTGGCAAACAATTTTAGAAACTTTGAAACCATCTCTTGCCATCAACACAAGACAGAGAGAGGAAACCAGAGCTAAATCAGAATTACTGTATGTAGCTCTTTCATGTTTAGTTTCAACAGAAAATGTCAGTATTGTGTTAAGGAATACAAGAGTTCTTAAGTTTTGAATTCTCGTTCATATGTTTTTAGTGGTATGTTAATCACTCATTTCAATTTTCAACCTGAAATAGTTAACTTTGAACAGATTATATGCCAATAATTAAATCTAATCTTAATAAAGAGGGATCATTGTGAGTAGGTGAGGTAAGCAGGACTATGGTATAGATTTTAAAGATTAAAAAAAGTTTACTGTTATAATAATTTATTTCCATATTTCTTTTAAAAATGTAACACACACATAACATAAAATTTACCATGTTTTTTTACTTTATTTTTTTAAAAATTTATCATCTTAACTGTTTTAAGTGTACAGTTCAGTTGTGTTAAGTGTATTCACATTGTGGTGCAGCCCATTTCCACAACTTTTTCGTCTTGTAAAACTGAAACTCTGTACCATTAAATAGCTCCCCATTTCCCCTTCTCCCAGATCCTGGCAACCACCATTCTACTTTCCGTGTCTCTGAATTTGACTCCTCTGGGCACCTCCCATAAGTGGAATCACACAGTATTTGTCTTTTTATGACTGGCTGACTTCATTTAGCAATAATGTCCTCAAGGTTCATCCATGTTGTAGCGTGTGAAAGAATTTCCTTCCTTTTATTTTTTTTCCTTCTTTTTAAGGCTAATAATATTCCACTTGATGGACAGTTAGGCTTTTCCCACCTTTTGGTTTTGATGAATAATGCTGCTGTGAACATAGGCGTACGAATATCTGTTTGGGATCCTGCTTTTAAATTCTTTTGGATAAACACCCAGAAGGAGTATCGCTGGATCATACAGTAGTTGTATTTTCTAAATTTTTGAGAGCCTGCCATACTGTTTTCCATAACAATTATATCATTTTACATTCCCACCAACAGTGCATAAGAGTTCCAATTTTTCCACATTCTCATCAACACGTTATTTTCTGGCTTTTTTTTTTCTTTCTTTTTGATAGTAACCATTTTAATAGGTATGAGGAGATATCTCCTAGTGGTTTTGATTTGTATTTCCATATCCATGTATTTTTATGTTCCCCTTTAGTAATCCATTATAGCAAAAAGGAACATAGCTAGTTTGAGTCCCAGGTAGCTCAGAAGTAATTTCATTCAATTTTACTTTCACTATGTCTTTATTATTATTCTCAACATATTTTACTTTTGGTTGTACTTAAGCTCAGAATTTATCTATTATTTCTTTGTAGCTGTTCTTCAGTAGCTGATAGTACTGGATCTGGAGAATTCTTCAAGCATCTCTATTTTGTGCTGGCGTCAGTGTTTTCAGAACTTCAGTTCGCTCAATGGCAAAGCCAGGGCTTCTGGTACATTATCTTGCTGATGGCTTCTCTCTGGTTCCTGAGGCTCTACCTGCATTACCTCAGCCAGTGGCTTTTCCTCCAGGCCATTTAAATTCCTGTTACAAAGTGAGTGCTTTCCCCTGACAGTCCAAGGAATGCATTTTCATCTTGAGAGACCAAATGAAAGTAAAAAAATTCCTCTCCCATCCATTTACCGTAAGACCTAAAATGCAGGTATGATTTGAGAAGACAAAAATGTCTTTATCTAAGAGCAGGAATGTCTGTTACAGTTATATTCTCATTTTGGGCCTGTATATACAAATACTTAACCGGTACATCAATATTTGTTTAAAATTTAGCAGATTCAACTATGTCCTAATATCTGAGCAGAATCCGAAAAGGAATTTGGCAACAATATTTTATCCTATTTTGATTTTATCAGAGTGACTTGGGCTGAAGGCATTTTAGAAGTAATATAAGTATGATTTATCACCTATACTCAGAGCAGCAAAGATTGCTTCTTCTGCAAAACGATTGAATTCAAACGATTACTGAACTCAAGCCCAGGCAGCATTCCGGGCCATTATCCTCTGGAAAAAGATGACACTTTAAAGGTCATCTCTCCATAAACGTGATTCCAGAGACACTATAGATAGACCAACAGATAGATATCAATACAAGTAAAATTCATTTTCTCAAATGTAGTACGGATAAAAATAAAGATGTGTGTGTATTTTCCATTAAGAAGGCTGCAAACTATTTTGAGACACTTTGAGAAGAAATATGTGTGTGTTTTTGATCATCTTTTGTAATTAAATCACAAATTTCTGAATATATTATAGAATATGCAACTTTAAATGTACTAAATAACTGTATTTTCATGGCAGAAGTTTATATTTTATATAGCTGTTATATTCCTTTCTTCCCTTCTTTTTCTTTCCTCTTTCTTTTTTTCTTTCTTTTGTGTGAGAGTTTCTAAAGCAGAAAGGATAAATATTATATGCTTGGGCTAGTTGCTTTTTGCTATTTGCTCTCTTACTTCTTCAGTAGAAAAGGAAGCTCTGCCTTTATTGCTTGTTAATGAAATGAGACTGCAAAAAAATATCCTGGTAGCTCAGCTCATTCAATTTCTTAAGCAACAGAGGACCTAATACGTTAGGATGTTTTGTTGACTATTGCCTAGTTCCGCAGGCTCGAATCATACATTAGCTCCATGTCACATTGTAGTTATGAGACATGACAATAGCTACAGCCACAGTGAGCATTTTTTCTGCTTTTACTCTGTTAGGTCCTCTGCTAAGAAATGTATACACCTTATTTTATTTGATATTCACAACAGCCTAAGAACAAAGCATAAAAACTGCCTTCAGAGCAAAGGTCAAGGAATGGAATAAATGAAGAACTCTTTTTAGTAGAGAGCTGACAAGCTGATAAGAACTCTTTTTAGTAGAGAGCTGAGATGCACAAGCAGCATTAACTACAAAATAACTTTACAAGGCTGAAACACAGGGGAGAGAAAAATTAGAGTCAACAAAGGCTCACTTTGCATGGAAAGAGGGTACCAAAGCCCGGGTGAAGGCTGCTTGAATTACTGGGCTCACCTTGGATTCAAGCCTTAGGTCAAGTTGTCCCTTTAGATGTTTTTGTTGTCAGCAGTGTTGTTGTTGTATTTAGGGGGTCTAGCTAGAGGAATCACAAACAAAATTAATCAGTGATGTCAAAATTCTGGAGAATTATGAGATTTATTTATATTTCTGATTTCTGTTAGAGATTGAGTCATTACTAAGTCCACTGATATACTTTGCATTTCAAATAGCCTATTAATGAGTATGTGTGACCTGCTGGGCAGTCCTTAGTCTAAAGAACGCTCTGCTCAGTGGATCAAAATGATATCCTTTCTATGATGGCATATGAAATTTACAAGAACAATGAACAAGGTAGAATTTGCCTTTTCCTCAAAAGTGAGCGGTTGAGGAGTTTCTAAGGAAAAGATGAAGACTTCTAACACTTAATTTTGGGGTACTATTAAGTGTCAAATTTTCTCTACAAAAAAAAGAAAGCATTTCGTTCCGTAAAGTGTTTTGTATATGCAGCATTTTATAGACTTCTTCTCCTTTGCACACATGTGATTGCTTTGTCTTCCCATAGATTCCATTTTTCCCCCCTCGCGGTTGAGCTCTGCTACCCAAGCTCTTTACTTCGCATCGGAGAAGAGTTGCTTCTTGTTGTGATGGGGCCTTTAATGCTGAATGCAGTGGTACTTCCCTTGGTTCTGATCAGATGGGGCTGTCAGGTACTGTTTGCCTTCTGCCCTGATGTCCTGTCAAAGTTAATCATCACCATGGGACTATGGACAGTTCTGGACCCACTGGCAGTGTTTATTGTGGATACTATCCTGGGGGTAAGTCAAGTAAAATAATCGGGACATGAGTCCTTGACATAGAATGTAACGTTAGTGCACAAATCAGGTGACACGGGAAGTTTCAATAGTCATGTACAATTCAATATTCATCTTAAATTGAAGTTATTCATTTTTTTCATAATAAAAAATTGTGGATGTCTAATATAATCATTTTAAGTGTAATTTTAGCTATGTTAAAGAAACACTTGCAAAATGGGTAGAAAATAATGTTGGAGATCAAATCTAAACTGATTGGTACATTTTCAACATTATTGCAAAGAAGCTTTCTTTTGTAACATTTTTGGTAACTTTTTTTAATATTAAGGATTTTCACAGCCAAACTTTATAAAAAAGTAATCGTGCAGTAGTTCCTTTAATTTATTAGGTTATTTATTTCCTTTTGATGTAATACTCTTTCATAATAGATATATACTCAAGAAGAAGAATAAGAGCTTTTTAAACATTTCTAAGTAATAAATAGTTTTAAAAATTACTCCTTAGGCATTTATTTTGACATTTGTGATGTTTATGAAATGACGAAATGGTGCATCTTCACTCTAAAATATATAGTTTTAGGATTTCATCATTAAGAATGAGGTACTAACATATGATTATGTATAAAAATGCTAATAATGATTCTAAATCAAATATTCATTTGTAAAGTTATCTAAATTTATGTAATAATAGTCCTTAACTGGTGTAGTTCTCCTTTTAAGAAGAAAGGTTTCCAGCCGCTATATCTGTGTTTAGACTAGATTCACTGTGCCCAGCGGATCATGGGGATGGGATTTTTGATGGACTCTGCTTCCTCACAGTATTTGGAATGGGTTCTACCATTAATCACGCGCTCTTAGAACTGAAGACCAAACTGCTGTCCGCTCCACATCCATGAAAATGTGATGCTGTGGTAGGTTCGGATCTGCAAAGCCTGCTGCTCTTACTTCTATCTCTCAGGCCGTGCTGCACTGCAAGAGTGTGTCTCCAACTTTAATGTGCTCGCACGTCACCTGGGGATCTTATCAAAATACAAATTCTGATTCCGCAGGTGGGGCCCGAAATTCTGCGTTTTAACAGACTCCTAGATGTTGCCAAGGATGCTGGCTCCATGGACCAAATCACACTGTGACAAGGTGATAGACCCTCTACTGAGAAGGTGTCTCCCTTCCCTTGGCTGTTTGCTAGGCTGGCTTTCACTTGCTCAAGGTCCCTGGGCTGCTCTCAACAAGACTGGGGTCCTTGATGTACTGAGTCCACTAATGACTTTTTAGGCCTTGGGTGAGAATTCTGACTTTTTATTTCGGAGTGGAATGACCTCTGCTTAGAACCTGCAGACAAATGTGACAGTTGACTCTGCAACCATGTAGGTCATTTTAATATTGTCAAAACAAACAGTGAACATCGAGCCTACCAAAGTACCTAGCTTCTAGTCTCCCTGCCAAGGAAAATTTGTCAGTGCTTGGAAGGCTTGTTTTCAAGTTCTAACCTGTGACCACCCTTGAAGCCTCAGTACCATGGACCACCTTGATGACAGGTCAGAAGAGGGAGCCTTGTCAGTCAGAAGTGGTCGTGTTTTCTACCCCATCCTAAGTTCCTTCACCCCTCTGATTAGACTCCAGGTTCATAAGGACAAGACCGTGCCATCAAGGTTTGTTGAGCAGGAGATGTAGAGAGGGATGCTGTCCGCATTCCAGTAGGACCATAGCCCATGGCCTCTCACAGTTCCTCCTGGGGCCAGTTTGGTCCTATTGCAACACCACATGGGAAGCCGTCTGGGAGGATGAGCCACTGTCCTTTATGATCTTCTGAGATCTCCTCATAAGGAAAGTCTGCAGCTCTCCTGGAATGGCTTTCCTTCTTCCAGACAGGTCCCCTAGAGAGATTACTAGCCGAATAGCCCGCTGTATCAAAGGCAGCTGACAAAATGAGCTGTCTTAATTTACTCTGGGGTCTCTGATGTCATCTACAGGAAAGTAACCTCCAGCAGGGCCATCTCCGAACCAGTTCAGAAGTCTGTAACCTGATGGAAGCTGACTTGGATTCTAATAGATGAGTGTAACACCCCTATCTTTCTCCACTTGGAAAGAAAAGCTTGACGTCTCATTCCCACTCTGCACAGTATTTGATCTCTAGTTAGAATCCATCGTGTTTCATTGCTGATGACATCCACTTTTGCTGTCTTTAAGAAAACTCGAAAGCTGCATGTGATCCACAGATCAGCAGCATTGGAGTCCGTACGTGGATACTCTCACCAATTGAATAAAAAGATGTGTTTTAACCTGCTCTACGGTGATAAAGAGCACCCTGAAGTTTGAGAAGATCTGCTCTAAAGCAGTGGTTCTTAAAATTAGGTCCCTGGACCAAGAGCATTAGTTTCACCTGGGAACTTAGCAGAAATGCAGAATCTCAGGCCCTGTACCTCACTCACTCTTGAGGTAAAAACTCTGGGAATGGGGCCAGCCTCTGAAGGGGCTTTGTTTTTTTGTTTTTTTGTGTGTGTGGTACGCGGGCCTCTCACTGTTGCGGCCTCTCCCGTTGTGGAGCAACAGGCTCCGGACGCGCAGGCTCAGCGGCCATGGCTCACGGGCCCAGCCGCTCCGCGGCATGTGGGATCTTCCCGGACCGGGGCACGAACCCGCGTCCCCGGCATCGGCAGGCGGACTCCCAACCACTGCGCCATCCGGGAAGCCCGGCTTTGGGTTTTAACAAGACTTCCAGATGATTTTCATGCTTATTAAAGTTGGACAGCTACTGCTCCACATGGCATCATGGTTATCGTAGTTTCAGTGTCACTAATGAAATTCAGGTTGCCCGAGTTCATACCTCCCAGTTCTTCCAGCACTTCCTTCTAGCAGGTAAAGCTCAGAATCATCTGTGTTTGATTGCAGCTGGCCGGTCAGGAGAGATGCTACCTACTTTCACTAATAATTTTTGTCTTGGATCCATTTTTCTTCGTGGAAATCTAAAGGATATGTGGCAGGTGGAATGATTGGAGGCTGAAGCATTGATTGGCTGTTGATGTTGCTGATAACAGTTTCCCTGTCTCTCAGTTTGCTGATTCAGAGGTTGGCAGTGCATTCCTCTGACCCCCATCCATGATACTATGCTCAGTAATTCCGCTGGGTTCATAAATTCATTCTCTCACTGAGCCTTTGTCTAGATAAAAAGTAGGGAAAAGATTTGCTGTCAGCGATATGGCGTTGGATCAGTCAACCTCTCCAGGCTTCAATGTCCTCAATGAATTACAAAACAGTAAGAATACCCATAAATAGTAACACCTACCTTACTCAATTCACAGTTTGTTGAGAGAGTCAAATGAGAGACCATCTGGGAAGAAACTGGAAAATCTAAGGCATCATACATATAAAACAAACCAGCAGGAGGATTATAATGAAGTGATGATACTTATGCTGTGTGAATGATACACGATGTAACCACCACTGCCCCAGTGGTCGAAGCAGGAACTTACAATGTAGTTGGGGAATCAAAATATTCAGTGTGTGATCAATACCATTCGGGAGGTGTATGGCTCATTCCCTTATATCCTTCAGGTCTTTGTTCAAATAACACCTTTCCGGTGATACCTTTTCTGATCAAAATGTTTAATAACACAGCTCATTCCTCCTATACGTTTTTCCTGCTTTACAGTTTTCCTCAAAATATCATTCTCTAATATACCATGTATGTTACTTCATCTTACTTACATGTTTACTATCATTTGCTTTCCACCCCATCCCCACTTCGATGTAAGTTCCGAGAAGGTAGGGCTTTTGTGTACTCTTATTCACTCTTTTATCTTCAGAGCTTAACGATGCTTAGTAGGCATTCAATACCATACGTGTGGGTCAGATGAATGATTAGCAGGTATTGATTAGATTAGGTTATCAGCATCAAACATATATCATTTTTTTGTCTGTTTCATCAGCGAATCCCATGTCTATGTCTTTAGTTTTCAAAAAGCAGCAGAAGGGAAGATATGGAATAGGAGAAATACATGGTAACCCTTACAGATCTGCTGCCTAAAATCCTAGCGACGAGCTCACATTTCGCATGGTAAACCAATTAACAAGTAGAGAGCATAAAAATAAAAGTTCTGCAGTGGTGATGGAAGAAGCAGTCGAGAGTCAGAACAGCTGAATTCTGTCACTGCCCAATCGCTAACGGATATTTTGGTGTAGGGAAAATACACATTAACCTATCTAGGGTTCTGTTTTTATCTGTACCTGTGTACTGTGGATTAGTTTTAAACGTGCCCTACTAAGCTATATTTATATAATTGTCAGTCTAAAAAGTAGAGAAATTCTTCTTTCTCTCTTACATTGGCGAAAAAAATACCTTATTTACATTTATATGGCATATGACTTACACTTGAGATCATGAGAGTCATAATTAGCGAACATTCATATTTTATAAACTCAAAGGTCAAAGATGTCATATGGCAATGTCTTAGGTACATAGCATTTTATATTTGCTTTTAAAGACCTCATTGCCTTGTATTTATTTCTAACCCAACATATAATATGGTTTTCCCTGTCTAAAATAAAGACTTATTATTAAATTGACCTAACGTAAACTTTGGTTTTCAAGATCACATTAAGTAGCCTGATAACTTTTATAAGTTTCTAAAATAAGCCATCTATTTCATGCATAGAACAAATTAAATTCCTTTCAAATCTGCTTCAGAGAGAAAAGAATCTTTCCACCATCATATTTAATTTCTTCATATCTCGTGCTCATTAAATTCAGAAGTTAATAGTACATAAATAAAACATGGCTTTTACTTTATAGATTGCATGTAGAGTGCACACATTTAAACGCCTATAGGGAAAATGAGAAAATCCTGGGAAACCAACCATGCAAATCCAGTCTTTTTCTTCCTGCAGCTGAAGATCTGATATCTTCAGCACATTGAAAATGTAATTTAAAAACAAATTATACTCTCAGTTGGTCTTTGTGTATTTAAATTAATCTAACTTGATGATCAGTGTTTTCACCCTTATTTTATTTATTTATTTTTTTAATTTGTATCTTCTTTTGTCAGCGGCTTTCACATGACGGGGAGGCTCCTGTAGCTGATGCAGCAAAGCTGTACTGGATGTTTGAAAAAACCATGCAATCAGGAATCCTTGGTGTGGTGCTCACGGTGCTACTTTACGTGCTCCTGTTCATCATTTCATCTTTGATTTTATATTTGTATTGTCTCAGGTAAGATGTTTCAGTGGTTCCATTCCTCTGAGTGTTCAGCCTCCAGTCTTGTTGTTCTATGACTGGGCTGTGAGAAGATAGTTGAAGAAGTTAGAACCACGTCTCCACGTCAAAGGCAGAAATCTCTTTCTTGTGTGTTTACTGTCATGAAGACCAGCCGGGAAATTTATTCCTTTTGGAGAAATTTTTTCTCCATTATAGGGAGAACTAATTTTGCTCTAAATCATTATACTTGTCTCTTCAAACTAAGGACCTACAGGAAACAAGGAGTAATACACAATGATACACAATGACATTCTGGGAAATTTCCTGGAAAGCTTGCCTAAACTTCTCTTTTCCTCATTCTTCTAACCCACTTTCTCCCCTCTCTCCCCACCCCTGCCAAAATCACCAGTAGGAGAACCCTCCTTCAACTTTGATCCTGAATATCATTGAGTATGGCTTGACAGGTCATTAATTTAACAAGCAAAATATGTGGGTGAAGAAAAACAAGAAAAGTAACAAATATAAGGCAGTATAAAAAGTGCTAGGAAGACTTTTCACTCTGTTGATGGTTTCCTTTGCTGTGCAGAAGCTTTTTATTTGGATACAGTCCCACTTGTCCAATTTTATTTCTGTTGCCTGTGCTTTTTAAAAGTCATTTTTATATCCATGAAATTATTGCCAAAACCAATGTCATGAAGCTTTCCTCCTAAATTTTTTTAAAAGAAATTTTGTAGTTTCAGGTCTTATACTTGTCTTTAATCTATTTTGAGTTGATTTTTGTGGATGGTTTTATATAGGGTTATTTTTTTGCATGTGGATATCCAATTTTCCTAACACCATTTGTTGAAGAGGCCATCCTTTTCCCATTGTGTACTCTTGGTACCTTGTTAAAGATCAGTTGATGAGCACGCATTTATTTCTGGACTCTCTAATCTGTTCTGTTGCTCTATTGTATGTATTTATGCCAGTACCGTACAGTTTTCATTACTGTTGCTTTGTAATATAATCCAGCAATTCCACTTCTGGAGATTTAGTCAAAAAATTAAAATCAGGATCTCAAAGAAATATTAGCACTCCCATTTTTATTGCAGCAATATTCACAATAGCCAAGCTGTAGAGATAACTTAAATGTCCATTAGCAGATGAATGGGGAAAAAATGTGGTATATACTTACAGTGGAATATTGTTCAGCCTTAAAAAAGAAGGGAATCCTGAATTATGTAACAACATGGATGAATCTTGAGGACGTTATGCTAAGTGAAATAAGCCAGTCATCAAAGGACAAATACTGCATGATTCCACTTAGATGAGATATCTAAAAAAGCAGAGTCACAGAAGCAGAGAGTAGAATAATGGTTGTCAAGGGCTGAGGAAAGGAAGAAATAGGAAGTTGTTATTCAACAGACATAAAGTTTCAGTTATGCAATATGATTAAATTCTAGAGATCTGCTATACAATACTGTGCCTATAATTGACAGTACTATACTGTGCACTTAAAGAATTGTTAGGAGGGTAGATTTCATGCTAAGTGTTTTACATAATTAAAAAAAAAAGTGCTAGGAAGAGGTCAACATAGGAGTCTCTGGGAGCATAGAGGAAAGGAACCAACCCAGGTCTGGAGGTGCATAGGGACAGTAGCCAAGTGCTTCAGTTGAAATATAACTCTTGAATAAGTTTTGAAGTTTTAATATAATTTAGCTAGAAGAAAAACAAACATGTTTGCAGGTGAAGGAAAGAGGTATAAGAACATCTTGTTATGAGAAAATATATTTGTCAAATCAAAAGTATTTTAATATGGCTGGAGTATAGGATATAGGGTGAGGGCAGTTGGCTGAGTTGAAATTAGAAATATAGTCAAGGACCAGATGAGAAAAGTCTTGAATATTGTGTTCTGGAGCTTGAATTTGTTCTAATGATAAAGGGCAAATATTGAAAGATTTTAAATCTCTTTAACTTTAGGAAGATCACTCTGCTCATAGAAAAGAAGATGAGATTTCATAGTGACGAGGTTGAAAGCAGGAACGTCTAGTTAGAAAGCTATCTTAATAGTTTGGGCAAAGAGTGTCAAAAGCCTTAACTAAAGAGAATGAATGACACAGGAGATGGACAGTCGAGCCATATCTAAGAAATGGTTAAGTGACCCAGTATAACTACTGGGCTCATTGGAAGGTGAAGGAAAGGATAACATTTAGTAGAACCTTAAGTTTTGGAGTTGGGCAGATGGGTGGATGACTGTAGCATTCCTAGAGATAGGACACAGAGAGTAAACATTTAGAGGAGATAATGGGTTAAATTTTCCCTCAGATTGACCTTGAGATATCTTTGATATTGACAAGGGAAAATATATCATAAGACGTTAGTATAGATGAGTATAGAGCTCAGAGAAAACAATATAAACTACAGATTTGGGTGGAGGAAGCCTTGAGTTTCATTGCTTTGTAGGGTAGAGGCTAGATTGCAGTGGGCTGAGTGAAGGACACGGAGTCAAGACTTACCGCCAATTCTTTTCACAAAACCATGATGCAAATGGAGAGTGGTTGGAAAAAAGGTTTTTAAAAAGAGTGGCTTTTAATATGGGTGTGGTTTGAATATATTAATATGCCTATATGATAATTCTAAAAGAAGGAGAAATATGGAGGATGTCTAAGCAAGGGAGGATGATTGATTGAGCAAGGTCTCTGAAGACCCGAGGTTGAGTACGTGTGATGAAAGTCTTATCTCTTGATGTGATAGGTAAAGAGATAAGGACAATTGCAAATGCAAGCACATTTGATAGCCATTATTATTTTCTATGAAATGGGAGGTGAATTCACTCCTTAACTTTTCCTTCAGTAGACTGATCATTCTCTGATGGGGCCCTTTGGTCACTAACATAGGGGTAGTAAAGTTGTCTAATTGTCAGGGGATCCACGTTGTTTAGGCACAGTCTTGGTTTATATTTGGACATGTCAGAAGCACTGCATGTCATCTTTCCTGAGCACTTACGTTCCTGGGGAAGGGAAGAAAGTCTTCCGTGATCATTCAGTTTTCATTTGCTCACTAACTTGTCGTGTAGCCTTAGGCAATGATGTTCACTTGCTGGATTTTAGGCATTTTCTTGTGTAACACGTATATGTAGATCTTACAAGAGGCTCTACATGAAGTGTAACTACTACTTAATATGACTAGAGTTTCCTAGAGGAGTTAAAGAAATAAAATAGTGTATCATGTTGTTTAGACTTTTGTAGGATTAAAAAAATGATCGGGTCATGGTAGGTCTCTTTCATTCCCATATCACTATATCTCTTCTCACTTAAAATAAGATAAATGTTTACAATGATGCTTTGCTTGCTCCAAAGTCTACATTTTTATTATCAAGAGTACTTGTAAAGTATAAAAAAATGCAGGCACAGAATTTATGCACCAAATAACTGGGATTTAATCTTTTGCTACCTAAACAAATAGTTGTTTGCTTTAAAACAAAACAGAAAGATTACCCCATGGGGAAGGGTTGATAGGAGGTGTGGGAAGATCTGTAATGGATGAAGAAATGATTAAGGAAAGAGGAAGTGTCCAGACATCACAGAGAATGAAACTAAAACAAAATTCAGGAGGAATAAACAAGTTTTGTTCACTCTTTCCCCCCAGCCCCTCACTGTCTTTGTGCTTAACCTGTCTCGTCAGAACTAGGCATGCTCAGTAACCGTAAGCAGGTTTTGTTTGTATTTTAGAAGTAGATGCTCTTAAGAGTCCTTTGGCTGATGATAAATTTACAGTTGTATCCAACGGGGAAAATACCTGTATTTTCCATACGAATAAATAAAGTCACTCCAACATGTCTGCTGAATAATTCTCTCTTTACTGATATTTCTAAACTCTCTTTTTCTGAGATGGTGGAGAGCAGGGCAGCCCAACTCTTCTATGAAGCAAGCACTGTCACCATCAGAGGCATCTGGTCAATGAAATGGGGTTTTGCTCTGACATAAAAGTAGGCAAAGAGACACAGAAGTCATAAGAACTCATCTCAGTGAAAAAATCCCAATATGGATGTGTGCATGTTGACTGATTTAGGTTAGCATTCCTATTCCAGATGTTAAAGCAACACTCCTAACTCTTCCGGGCTTTTGAATCAGTGCTGTCAAAATGTGATAACACTGCTGGCATAAAGGAAGTACAAAGAAGATCAAGGTTGTGGTGCAGGATGTTAATAGAGCATTTTGTCTAGCTCTGGGCACCAGAAGCTCCACATTATGGGGACTGGCTGTGTAAGCTCCAGATTCGACCCTGTTGAGTTTGGCTGATTGGATCTCATTTCTCCAAGAGCCTGAATAATTTCTTGCTGAAGTGTTTCTACTAGAAAAATTCTCACTTTCCATAGCTCTAGGAGAAGAATTGACCGGGATGCTGGTTCCTTGCCTCTGTGCAAGGAGGTTCTTGAGCTGGGTGTAATTACTTTGACTGGATTTTGTAGCTGTAAAAAAAGCATTGATCTTTTTAATGGCTTTCCTTATTATAGTAAGGATATGTTATTTAGTAAAAAAATTGAAACTACTGAAAAGAATCAAAAAATAAATTAAAAGCATCAATCTCACTATCGAAACAAAGCATTGTTAATCTTTTGATAAATTTATTTCAGTCTTTTCCTGTGTATATTTATTTTTACAAAGTTGAAATTGTACTGTAAGTGTAACTTTATATGTTGATTTTTATGTTTGTTTTTGTTTTTTTAAATTGAAGTATAGTTAATTTATAATGTGTTAGTTTCAAATGTATAGCAAGTGATTCAGTTATACATATATATATATTTTTTTCAGATTATTTTCCATTATAGGTTATTAAAAGATACTGAGTCGAGTTCCTTGTGCTATACAGTAGGTCCTTGTTGTTCATCTATTTTATGTATAGTAGTGTGTATATGTTATCCCAAATTCCTAATTTATCCCCCCCCGCACCTCCCGCTATCCTCTTTGGTAATCATAAGTTTGTTTTCTATGTCCGTGAGTCTATTTCTGTTTTGTAAATAAATTCATTTGTATCATTTTTAGATTCCACACATAAGTGATATCATATGATATTTTCTTTCTCTGATACATGTTGATTTCAAACTTAATGTTATATGATATTTTCATGTTATTTCATGAACATACAATGCCTATACAATATTTTATACCATATAAGCAGTATAAAATATTTAAGGATTGCTTTATTCCTGGACAATAGATTCTTTTCATTTTTGTGCATCTTATAAATAATTCTGATGAACATCTTAACCCTCAGGGTCTTGTTCCCATTTTTAATCATTCTTTGAATAGAGTCCTAGAGACCCAGAAATTCTGGTTCAGAGAGTTTGATGTTTCCAAGACATTTGATAACTATTGTGAAATTATTTTCTAGAGAAGTTGTATAGAGTTATGCTTCCACAGCCGTGCATGAGGAAACTTAGCAAGTCGTGTTCACATCATGTGTGAACCTTTTATAATCTCGTGGAAGAAATGAAATCTCATCCTTTTCTAAATGTGCATGCATCTTCTAGTCACTGAATATTCTCAATATGCTTATCACACATTCATATTTTCCTCTTGTGTGAATTGCCTTTTAAGTGGCCTTTTGCCGTTCTTTCTATAGAGTATTTAAATGTTTTTCTTACTGAGTTATATGAGTTTAATATATAATAACAGTATTAATGCTTGTGGATACTTTCTCCATTTGAAAATTATCTTTTAAATTAATTTTTTATTTTGAAAAAATAGATATTTATAATTCATATACAGTAAAGTCTTTTGATCATCTTTATGACTTTAAATATCTCTTAATCAAAATAATCTTTCCTCATTCAGAAATTTTACAATTATTTGCTTCTATTTTTATTAAGTTGGACATTTTTTCATTAAATTCCTTACCATAAGCTATGTAGAATTCATTTGATGTGGATAGTGTCAAGATCTAAATGAGACACCCTTTTATTTTTTATTTTTCTGCTCTGTTCTTTAAGTTTGTATTATCTTTAGATATTAACTGTTTTGCCATTTTATCTTACTGGTTTTTCTTTTAAGTAATTTTAATTCATCAGCTTATGTTTTGGATGTGATAGAGCTCTTCTTTTCCAGAGTTTTTTTTGTTTTTAATTTTCCTTTTTACCAAACTTTTATAGATGGTCATCTACAGGCATTGGCATAAGGGAGAAACTCTAATGACCACCTATACCTCTCGGACTGTGTACTGTATATTTAGCTTTGCAGCGTCCTTCGTAACTCTTCCAAGTAAAGCTTCTATTGATTTTATATGGATACTTTAACTCTAAATTCTTTATCTGAATAGTCCAAAAGATCTATAGGCTGCACACATATTTTTTGTAATATGCAGATAATGAGAAACCACAATTTAAATGACAGATTTGTTAAGGCTTTTATATTCCTGGAAGCAGTACACAAATCTGAAAGACTGATACTCAAGTTAATTAGTATTTGGGGCGCTGATGTCTTCTTGATCATTGTCTTAATAGTTCTGAATAGCCTTATAAGTTTTAGCTACTGTCATTTATTACTTAGGAAAGTTAATTTAGATTAAAATAACTTAAAGACAGATTTTGATGAGAATATTATGAGCGTATTCATTGTCTAGGGAATATGTATAAGATAATCAAAGATTTTCCACTTCGGAATCAATCTTCTTTACAATTTTCCTTACTAAAGGCAAAATATTATTTACCATGTAAAGGAAAAAGCTCTAAATATTGCTAAATAATTTTCATCCCTCTTAAATTGTCACTGAGTTATGGGCACTCTATGCCCTGAGAGGCAGAAATGAACTATGCACACTTTGACATGCTTGTATAGGAATAGACCTCTTTAAAAGATTCGGATGCTACATTGTGTCAGCTCCAGTAAACTGAAAGAGTGTAACCAAAATGGCTCATTGCTTTGGGTCCAGATCAATTCACTGATTACCCATTTGCCAAAAGCCCATCAGTATCCTCCCCCTGTTCCCCATAACCAAGCTCTCTGATGTCGGCGGTTGACCTCATGCTGTATCCTGACTCCCCTTCCATCTTTTCTTCTGCAAATAGAAGGGTCTATTTCTACTCCAACTATCCCCATCTATAGCTGCAAGAAGCTGGGTCACAGATAAACAGAACATTCCTTGGCATGATATTCTCTTATAAGAATAAAATAAAAGCTGGTCAGTTAAGTCTAAGTTGTTAATCAGTCATTTGGGGAACTGGGTTTTGGTAAATTAGCCTCTGCTTCTATAACTCTAGGATAAAAGGAACTAATCTACTGGATCTCCTTTTATTACTTGTTTATTTATTTATTTAAATCCAGAGCTTGTGGGAAAGTGGGTATGTGAGTTCTGACCAATAGCAAGCAGGTGTTAAGACAGTATATGTACCTGAATGAGGTGACAAATGTGTAGATTATCTTGTTGGCACAGTCCAAATTCGAGGTTTGGGTTTGTTTTAGGTCATGGGGACATGAAGTTTCCTTTTTCACTTCCGTGTAAGTACTTGCACCTGATAGCATAATGTGTACAAGCCAATGTTATTCTCCACTTCTCTGCCTTAGCGTTATGTATAATCTCTCAAAATCTTCCTGAAGCATTTTCACTGTACTTATCACTAAAACACTTGAACAAACGAATAATCAAACAAAAAGAGCAACAATTTTGGTTTGCTGCCACAAGCCAATGTACATAAAATGGTATGTTAAACTCTGAACCATGGATTTTAAATGTTACATCAGTAGTCAACTAAAAATGAAAAATAACTATAGAGGCAAAATAACTAGAAACTCTGGACTGAGGACTGAAGGCAAGATTGTTAACTCTAGAATTCACCAGTCTCCTCTCTGGACCCAGAAAAGTGTCTGGAATACAACGGACGCACAACTAATACGTGTTCGATTAAAAACATGAACAAATAAATGAATACAATATCTACGTGATGAAGATACACCTTCTCTTTCAGATAAAATGGGGCTCACAGTCTGTATGTTCAAATGACACTAGCTCCCAAGTGTTTTTTATTTTGAACTCATCCAGAGTATAATGAAGACGTGTGAAAAGGGACACACATGGCTCTCACGTGTGTTAATTTGATTTATCCAAGTGAGCAGGATAGGGTTTTAGTTTGAATTCTTTGGCAACAGCCAATTTTTAAAAAAATACAGCGCAGTGTGGAAGGAGAAATTTTAAAGGGTCATGATGATGCACATAGCAGGGGAAATGCAAAACATTTGGGCACTGTATGTAAGAAATCCAAAGGACCTTGGGAAGTGCTGACCACATCATAGGTGCAGAATGATCTCTAGCTCCCCTCTCGCCAATACTCAATTCCACTATCCCAAAATCCCTACACTCCACCTCCCTATCTGAGTAGTCTTTTCTCTTTAATGATCTGGTAAGTAGGCTAATATGTGGCATGCTTAGATGCTCAAAACGGCAGACGGGTTTCTGGTGATCTTGGACACACTTGTGATGGAGCTGTCATCCTGCAGCAGCACAAATGATAGAAGGTGTCTCAGCCTTAGGTCTGGGTTAAGTGCTTGAGCAATACCTTTGCTATCGATGTTGATCATGAGACTAGGACCTATTATCAGCCCTGTGTTTTCTTAGTGGCTAAGACCTCACAGATTAGTTTGATTTGAGAAAACACTGCCATAAGTTCTTCTGGTTCACTTACTCTTTCTAGTTTGGGTTTCCCTAGTAAACCTGATGCATCTACATAACCTAATTCCCTCAGTGCAATATAAGACAGTATGAACTCGTAGAGCTGACCCTTGTGGTCGTGAGAAAGAATAGAATCCTAACCCTAACAAATATATTATTGGCTCTCATAATAATCTCAGAATCTCCAAGTATAGGTTCAAAAAACTTCTATCACATGCCATACAGATCAGCAAAATGGAGATTACAAATAAAAGTTTTAATGATTTCCTTTTAGTTACTGAATAGTAATTTTTGTCGTGTCCTGAGCACTTACTGTATACGCCAGCCCTGGTTTGAATACAGTATATAGATTACCTCACTTAAACCTCAGACTGAGTCTGTGATTCAGGACCAGTTACTGTCATCTCCTTTCATATGAAGAAACCAAGCCTTCATTGACTTTAAGTCATTTGCCTAAGGTTGCAACTCCTATCTTTACGCAGTCTTTGCAACTCCCCAAACTGCAATATTACTTCTATGTCATATTTCTTAATTTTTTTAACAATAAGATTACTTAAAATTCACATCTGTGGTTAATTTTTGCCTGATGAATGGCTGTGATGTAGTGGTTCAATATCTGGCTTGAATCTTGGCTCTGTTACTTACCAGCTGTGTGTCCTCTGGCAGTAGTTTAACCTCTCTGACTCTCTTTCATTTATCTTTAAAATTTGAGTAGTAAAATCAAATTTAAACCTTGATCTGCTCCTTTGGAACAAGTTAATTGATTTAAATTGTATATTTCTAACAGATTTGTAATTTAGGCAGCTAAGTTTAGTTCTAAAATTTAGCTCTTTCAAGATACATATGAATTTAATTAAGCAATTTAGAACTTTCTATTAACTTTGACAACTCCACGTATATATGTCAATGGGACTTCCAAATCGACATTCTGAAAAGAAACTCGTTGTCTTCTGCTCCAGATCACTTCTTCACGTAGGGTTCCCTTTCTCAGTAAATGCTGAGATCACCTATCCAGTTCTGAAGAAAGAAGGAAGAAAGGAAAGGAAGGAAAAGAAGGAAGGAAGGAAAGAAGGAAGGAAGGAAGGGGTTTCCTATATCAGTAAATGCAAGATCACCCATCCAGTTCTGGAAAAAAGAAAAAAACAAACAAACGTGGGAGGTGTCCTCAAACACTTTCTCTCACCCTCCATACAAACCTTCTCCAGGTCCTGGTGGTTCCTTAGCTCTTGAAGCAGTTCATCTCATTCCATCCATAGGGTCCTTTCCCTGTCCAATATGCCCTAATCTCTCCCATGACTTACTGTAACAGCAGCCTTCAACTAGTCTTCTTATATTCCCTCTTGCCCCTTTTAATCTATTCTCACTGTCACCAGAATCATTTTTAATTAAAAAAAATCTCTTCTTGCTTTAATGGCTCCTATTACTCTTACAAACATGCGGTCTCTTGATTGGGGCCATGCCTTCCCCACATTGTACAACCTTAATACTCTGTGACTGCCCCATCACTCTGTGAGTCATGAGGGCTCCTTTCCACCTCCTTCCAGGAATCTTCCCCTATCCCCTCCCCTACTGGTTGCACTTACCAAGTACTTGGCATTTGATAGACACATGTGAATATTTTCTGACCAAGTAAATACATGAATGAGGAGTGAAGTAGGAGGATGATTGTCCCCTTACAAACGTGAGACTCTACACATACATTGAAGGGTATACACTTCATAACTAGAACCCTGTGACAGGACTGTCTCTGGAAATGGTGGTGGAGGGATGCGGGTGGTTCTTCACTATTTCCCATTGTGTGCACATTTTTATTTTCTGAGTTTCCTTTTACTAAAATTACTTTTCCTTCTTTATATTTTTTCTCTTCTTTATGGCTTCCTTGTATTTCCCTTTTTCTTCATTTAGCACAAGTTCATACCAAAGCCATTTGGATTTTAATTACTATTAAACAGAATGGTGACTGCGCAAGTATTTCTAGAAAGCCAACCAAAGCTTTCTCCATACATATAAGCACTTCAGTGTCACACCTCATCTAAAGTGTTCAACAATTCTACTAAAGAATATTTGTATTTTAGAAAAAAAATTTAAATATTAAAAAAATGAATGAATGAATTTTAGCAAGCATATGCTTGTCACTCTATAAGAAGCTTGACTGTTTACATGCTGTCTATTCAGAGCTGTACCTGCCACAGTCTAATGTATTTACACCAGCAGGTAAGTAGTTTTCAAAGTTAAATCATAAGCACATTGACTACAATATGTATAAAGCCATACTGCTGAAATCTTTTGTAACTTTTGGAGTTAGAAATAAGCAATCATATTTGATTCTTCTTCATTTTTATATATTTTTTGAATTTAGAGCTATTTTAAGTCATAGCTTCCATCCTTTTCATGATCCTTAAAATACTATATTAGCTAAATGTTCACACTTGTCCTTTTTAGCTTGAAAAGAAATGTCACATGCTAGGTTTCTGTAAATGACCCACATTCAGATGTGAACCAAACATAATAGCTTCTGCCATTCATCAAGCAGTGAATTGCTTCAAATGTAGGACACAGGGCAGAGGACTTTGTAAATTACTTTGTTTCATTGTCCATCACCAGAACCTGTGGCATAATATGTGACCTATTTCTGTAAACAATAATGCCTAAGGCTTTACGAACAGGTGGAATGTAGTCTCTCTTTTAATTACATTTTGAAGAAATTTAAAAATGTAAAATTTTTAGACATATTGAATAGTTGTTAAAAGAAATTAAATTTTTCAACCATCACCATGTAATGTGTATTTCAGTAGAATATCATAAAATTTTAGCTTTTTATTAAAAACAGACCTACACAGGTTGCAAAAGTAGTGCAATGACCTTGTGTATTCTCCTTTTAGATTCACTAATCAATAGAATTCTTTCCATGTTTGCTTTTCTCCTTTTCTCTCTTTCATCCAATATGATCCAGTATCTTCAGTTTTATTCAATTCAATCTGATATTTATACACACATACCCAAAATGGCAAAAATATGAAAATACATGCGTGTATTTGTGTTATTATTAACCTATTTGAAAATAACAAACTTTCATAACTAAATATGATCATGGAAAGTTGAAATTTTATTGGACAATTCTAATACTGTAAATACACAGAGAAAATAGTCTGCTGCTCTTTGTCATCAATGTCTACCAGTGCCCGATTTATTTATGAAATTGGAACTGTTCTTACATTTTTTATCTTAATAGAAATTATTCTAACATTTAGCTGGAATCATTAACTTTCTCAAGAGAACCAAAAAAGTGAATATTTAATAGATGTTCACCAAATTTGATCAGTATGGACTGCATAAATATCCAAAAGGATAAAACAATTCACTTTTGGATAAATGTTATATTGCTTGACTGATTATGTTATCAAATGAATTACAGAATTATCAACGTTCAATTTATTTCTAAATTTTGCATATACAACTATGACCATAGACTATTTTCTCCTTGTTTGTGTAAGCTGGCTCTATAGAGCTGAGAAATATGCTAAAAACTAATAGAGGTTGGTAAGTTGACTCATTCACAACCCATAGTGAAGCTTTTCACTGGGAAATGCCACTCAAAATGGCCAAAAAAAAAAAAAAAATTAAAAATCAAAATAAAACATAATTGACCTTCATACAGCTTTCCACATTCCAATGTGCCATTTTGTTCTCTGTTAAAACATTTGTTTACCATCCTGTAGATCCTGGCTTGGATGTTGTATAATTATTCTTTCACACAGAATGAAGGAGATGTAAAGAGGAGACAGACATTTCCTGGGCAAAAGGAGCAGAAGCTAGCAGAAACAGGACTGTGATTCCTAATTAATTCAAAGTTAATTGCATTGTTGATAATCCTACACTTAAAATCTTCATATAGAAAATGTTTATGGCAGCAAATTGACAGTAATTTAGCTACATTAAATCTTACCACCATTAAAAGGAAAAGATGAATGTTACATTAAACAAGCTTAAGAGAATGGTAAAGCCTAGTTCTTGTTTAACAAGACAACTAGCAAATCATTCACATTGCTGACCTAGAATCTCCAAACATAGTAAGAATAGTAGTTGCATTTCAAGATGGCACCAAGCCATATGGGCCATCAGAGACGCCAGGTGGCAGTTTTGCTTTTTCAGTTGTTTCTCAGTATCCATGGGAGATTGGTTCCGGGAGATAAGATGCTCAAGTCCTGTAGTCAGCCTTCCAAATCCTGGGGTTCCACCTCCTAGGATTCAATGAACTGTAGAACTGCGGATTGTGTATTAAGTTTGTGATACGTGATTGGCTGAACCTGTGGATGTGAAACCCAGACATAGGAAGGGTGACTGTATTTATTGAAAAATATCTGTGTGTAAGTGGATCTGAACAATTCAAATCCATGTTGTTCAAGGGTCACCTGTACTTAGAATCATCTGTGGATTATTTACAATGCCTAATACAATGTAAATGCTATGTAAATAGTTACCTGTGTACAGCAAATTCAAGTTTTGCTTTCAGGGACTTTATGGAATTCTTTTTCAAAATTTTTTCAATCCCTGATTTGTTGAATCTGTAGGTATAGAACCTGCAGATACAGAAGGCTGACTGCATTTCCACTATGTGATGAATGAAAAATAGTTGGGGGGAAAAAGACACATGCATCTTAGTTGGCAAGAAGGGTCAAAAAAATCTATTTTACTATTTTGGAAAGGATCTAGTTAAGTGAAGATATGTGTTGTGTCCTTTATTTGCACTGAAGAGTCAGATGATGGAATAAAATGAACTTTGGAGAGAACTCTGAGTTTAAATTCTCTCTCTGTTACTTATAAAGAGTAAGACTAACTTTTGATTTTAACGTGTAAATATGTAAATGACAGGATTAAGGTAAAGCTAGGTAACACAGTGAATGTGAAATGAACTACCATTATAATAGGAAAGCAATACATTTAAATTTTATTATCTAGCCCATTTAAAGCAAAATATAATTATCCTGATCATTGCAAGAAAATACTTAAAATCCTCCACACCGTGTAGAAAGACATTTCCATGTGATCCTTAATTATCTTGATAGTCCAATTTATATTTGGGGCATCTTGTAAAAACTTACTTCTCAAATGGGTAGTTTATTGACACTGTGATGCATTAGGGTTCTTGATCTGGTCTACAGACTGTTAGTGGCACAATTCTATCTTTTTCAAACTGGTTCCAGGCAAACATCGTCAGCCAAGTGTCTGCTAAGTCACAGGATAAATATGATATTTCCCCAGAGTTTTAATTTTACTTAAACTTTTACAAAAAACAAGCATTATATTAAAACAAATATACTGATAGATTAGAGATAGAATATACATTTTCTCTTCTCTGAACTTAGAGGTAATTTATGGGAAAGTTTTATAAGCATTGGCTTAATTAATGTTTATAACACTCATCTAAATGTTACTAGTGAAGTATTAATATTTTTTAGTAAGATACTTTGCTGTCAGTTTATCAGTATCACAAGAAAAGCAGTGCTTTTCTAAATGAATAGTTGGAGATGTTTTGAAAAATGGGAAAAGATTAAATGAGTCGCTCATCAGGTTAGATACTTCACCAGATTTGTCCATTTATTACTCACGTTGTAAAGCAACCAACCAAGCAAAATGTCTGTGCTGACTGAGCTTGTGGCATGACACTAAAACCAACTTGCTGAGGAAATATAAATCCAAACTCAAATTTCCTTTGACAAATCCCTTTCATTTTAACTAATTTTATATACAAACTAATGGCTAAATATTTCTCATTTTTCTACAGTCTATAACTTAGAATCAGACATAGTAGGCTTCTAGGAGATAGCTGTACAAATCCCAAATTGTTGTTGTTGGATTATGATATCTAGCAGAGAAAATCATTAAATCATTTCTGGAATCTTAGTCAAATAATTTCTGAAAAAGAAAGGGGACTAGTGAATTAAATACATAGAAGTTTATAAAAGAGACAGTGTTTAATAACATTTTTGGAAAAAAGCAAACAATATTTGGGAAAAAAACCAAATAACAAATGATTTTGCTTTTAGATTGCACAATGATTCCTGGATATTAGACGCATTTCAGCGCATCCACAGTGAAGAAACCAAGTTTTTTATACCATATGATTTGGAGATTTCCAATCAGGAACTAAGCTATATAGTAAAAAGATCTGAGCAATGGAGAGGACTCAATGGTGAGAGAAGGAAGGTGAGTTGGTTTGAAGTAGCTTTGTGTTTTGACTGCACGAAAGCAGCTCATTCCGTTAGCATATCAGTCAGCTGTTAAATTTTCTCACATTGTTTTTTGAAGCCATTTACTATTGTATTTGATCGCCACCACTGTACAAATCTTGCCGCTCAACTGTATGTTTATTTTTTTATTAGTCGAGATGAGGAGACATGACCAGATGGTACTTATAGTTCAGCACTCTTATTTTCTTATAAAAATATTTATTGATACCTGCCATATACATATATATGTATATATATGTATGTGTGTGTGTATATATATATATATATATATATATGGCAAAATACACAACGGTTATGAAGAACATAAAAGAATGAGTTTCCACACATGACAAGATTTTCAGCTTTAAAGTGACTTTGAGTGAACAGGAGGGAAGGGATATTACTTCTGCCTTTATCCTTTGATGCTTTTGTTAGTCAGTCCCTCTTTCAGGAGAAATCTCCTTTGCCTTTTTCATTGGCTTCACCAGGCTCTTACATGTTAGCGTCTCCCAGGGTTCTGTACTTGGTTTATTCCTTGTCTGACTCTCCATAGTTCTTTGATAAACCTCCTTTCAAACTGTGTCTTCCATCCGGCTGAAGATGATCAAATACGTGTCTCCAGAATACACCTCCTTTCTGAGCCCCCCCAAAATACAATCCAGCAGCCTACTTGATATCTCCAGATGAATGTCCCGAATTTACCTAAAACCTAGTATGGTCCAGACAAAATCGACTTAGTTAACTAATTAATGCATACATCTTACCTGTGCCATTTACACTTCCATAATCTCTGTACTTGGCATTTTCATGTACTCTGAATCACAAAGATCTAAAACTCAAGAGTTTTTCTAGACTTTTCTTTGTCTTCCTTAATATCTCCTCTTCTCTATTCCATTTGCTACTACCTATGTCTAGGACCTCAATACCCACCTTCTGAATGACAGCCATACTTTGCCAATGGCTTTCTCTGCCTTCAATCTCATGCTACAGTTGCCACATTGTTGCACTGTCCATGAATTCATTCTTGTCTCTTGTCAAAATAGTATTTCTAAAATGCAAGTCTGACCCTGCAGTCCCCTGTCATAAAACCTTCAATAACCTCATACTATTGTGTGTTTGCCATCTGATCTGATTCTTTTCTACCTCTCCAGTGACATCTCCTGTGTGCTCATCTCTCCCATCCTTTCTCAACATTCCTCTTACCAAATGCTTCTTAGCAAAATATGAGGAGGCCATATAAAATACGGATAATTTGTTAAATATGTCATACTGTTTCACAGAGACAACCATCTCCTTTTTGCTAAAACTGCCTGTTTTACTTGACCTTTCCAGCATCTAACACACAATCTAGGGATTAACTCCCCGTGTGTTCCTCTTTAGACGAAGACTTCTTGTGTAATAAACCAATAGTTTCTCCATCTTTGTGTCCTCAAGCCCTAACAGGGTCTGCAGAATATAGTACATTTTTATTGTCTATTTTTTCAATACATAAAAGAATGTGTGCATGAACCATTGAATTATTAAACATATTTAATCTGCCCGTATAATAGACATAAAATCTACCTCATCCTCTTCTCTACTTGATAGAAACCTAAACATTAGCTTTTAAAAAAATTCCACATGGGTTTACTAACAATATACTCAATATGTCTTGAATTCTCTTAATTTAATAATTAGTTTACAGCAGACATTTTCAAGACCACTGTCCTTGACTTGAAGTAAAACAGTTTTTACTTTACCTTATATTCATTTTGGTTTCTTCTTCAAAAATCCTTGACTAACAGCATACTTTTTAAAAGGCCAAAGTGGTTGAAATGATCCTAAAACTCAAGCAAACAGCACTTTCTCTCTAGGATAATTTCAAAGTGCCTGTTCATTTTATTTTGCCATTAAGTTCCACAACATGGAAGTTTAGAAATTTGGAAGGCAACCAAACTTATGTGCCAAAATGATTTGAGTTGAACAAGAGAATACAGAGAAAAATAGAGAATTATTTTTATTTTAGCTAGAGAAGACAGAGAATGAGAGATGGGGGAGAATGGGAAGAACAGGAGGAGAGAGAGGAGAAGAGGGAGGGAGGGAGAAGTCAACTAGTGCTTAAGTGCTAGAAGGAAAATTAAAGGAGATTGTGAAATTCCTTAATTCTTTAAAATTAATATTTATTCTCTTCTTTGTAAAATGGCTTAGCTGACACGTGATGGACAAGAGTAGAACTCAGGAAGAGAGTGTCACTTGAGTTTCTAGTCCATCCTGCTGACTGTGTGTCCACATTCAGATGGATCAGGGAAAAGACAATTTAATTAAATGTAACCAAAGTAAACGATTTAATCAAAGGCATTTTTGTCTTAAGTAAAATATTTTGGCTTAGATTCTGTTGCGCCATTACCAGAAGTTAATACATCTGGATGAATTGCTGCTCTTCCTTTCACAGCACAGACTCAGCATCCATCAGTGATGAGGCTCATAGAGATGTGTATGCAAATCATTTGAAAATCTGTAGAACACCTGTTATTTCTTGCTGTTGGAGTGATGTTTGTTAAGCACACAGAAACATTCTCAAAGTTAAATGATAGACGTATATATTTTATTTGTCACATCTCTTCATGACCTGGTGTTTATACTATGAAGCCTTTCTCTTCCTTATGATTAATTTTTGTATGTTATTCTTCTTAACTTGTTTTATGATTGCTTGTCTAGTTTATTTCAATAGGGAAGTAAGGTAGCACTGTTGAATAATTGATGTACTGATTTCAAGATATTATACCAGTTTAATTGAGAGCGATCATCTATAATCTAAAATGCTAAATTAAGAGTGGAGTGGACATTTTAATATAAAAGTATTTCAAGTAAGTAGTCTAGAATTCTTGTGCTTTAAAAATTTGATCTAGATTTTTGCCATAGTGCTAGCTATTAAGCACGTGCTTCTCATTTTTATGCTCTGGATTAAAAATTGCCACATAAATGGACACTTTATAATATGCTTAATTTCATTTTATTAAATTGATAAATGCAAAAGCACAGAATACATTTAGAGTATGATGAGAATTTAGGATTATTGCATTTTGTAATTTTTATATTGTTCATACATACAATTTATCATTTGTGCAAAGACAGCCAGATGATAATTCCAAAGTATTTTAGCCATGTTTTTGAGAAGGAAAAGGTCACTTTCAGTAGTCAGAAAAGACATCATTCTATTAAACTAATTTGCCTACATGCAAATTTTGTCATTTTTACCTCATTAACTATTTATCATGGAGTAAAAAAATATATATTCATGAAGGGGCAGCTCACAGCCTGATGGAGCTGGAACTAATATTTTGCGACTCTAATGATTTTTTGCATCCTTAATTAGATAGCATAAGGTTGATGTGATTAGGTCAGGATGTAGTGTTTTTCATTAAAATACATTTTAGAAGCTGTATTCATAATCTGCCCTTGCAATTAAATAATGAGCCTATGAATTTAATATTATCGACCCAATTATTATCCCATGCAAACGTATACCTTTAATAAATTTGTGCTGTAGGACCTTCATTAGCAACAGAAGAAATGATATTTCTAGGTACACAGATTGAATGGATATGCTTCAACTTATATAATGGTTTTAACCATATCGGGAAGCAAAGCTTCAGTACTTAGGCACTTAATTCTATCACTTTAGAATGGGCTATCGGAGCTCATAGAAGTAGCAGGATGCTAGGCAGAGTTGGAGAGTTAGGACAGTTGTGCCTCGTGGGACAACGGAGTGTAAATTTAGAGATCCGATCAAGCAGTGTAACTGGAAAACACAACAACTAAAAAGTCTATTTCTCGAGTGTCTGTACTATCTGAGAACTACCATATGCAATTAATGAAGATGAATATTTCTGTTGTACATTAGAGTAGTTTTTATTAAGGGATGGCTGTACAGTGGAAATATGTAAGATACTCTGAGAAGGAGCTGCCCACCTCTTATCATGAATGTGTACATACAGGGAATCACACACACATAGAAACACACCCTGTTCTCTTATCCTTGCTATTTACCCACTACTTTTGTGTACTTGGGTAGGGACCGCAACAGTTGAGTGCTTTAGTTCATTCTTGATGAAATTCTATTATGAAGGTTCTATACAATTTATAATTTTTAATAAAAGCAGATGATTAAGAAAACCTGAACCTACATTTACCGATGAATTACTAAGGAGGTAAAACTAACCATTGTTATTGACACAGAAAATTGCGGGCATTGTGTCGTGGTATGACTGCCGCGTTTTCCTGGAAGTATTACTCATCTCTACTTGGGGTATACAGCCAGGGAGTGCGGTGAAAGCTTTGACGTGGGTCATAAGTTGCAAGGTGGCAGCAAACAGAAAAAATGGAAGCATGTTGATGGGGGCTTGAGGTGGAGACACTTGATAGATTTTTCCATGCAAAAGTCTGTATTCAGAATCTGTCTTTGCAATTAAATAATGAGCCTATGAACTGAATATTATCAACCCAATTATCATCTCTAAGAGAAAGGAGACAGTGAGTCGAGGTATAGTGATAGGAAATACCAAGAGAGTCTGAAAACTGAAAGCAATTTTTTTTGGCTGGAACGAAGGATGGAAAGAAGGAGAGAGAGCAGCCTAGAGAGGTAGACTGGAAACTAGGAAAGTGCACACTAGTCAGGCCTACATATTTATCACGGGCAGTGGGAAGCCATGGAAAGTTTTAATAAAAAGAAGTAACTCATTCGGTTAAGACTTTGAGTTGCCTTTGCATTGAATTTTATAAATTGCTTATTTTAAAGCTGTAACTAATACTTTTGCTTCTTGGAAGGTAAATAGCTTAATGCACTCTGTCTAATCCATGCTTCAGTTTTCCATCATTAAGAGTTGTTTATTCATGAAAGGTCCAAATGATCTGTGGCATTCTCTAACTATCCAATCAAATCCCACAGTCACTTATGGATTGCGTTTATGTGTCATCACATGTTCATCACCCTGTCCTGTAGCCGAGGGACAGGTCCAAGGCTTTGAGCATTTTACAAGCTTGGTGGGGACTTGAAAGTAGGTGAGGATAAACAACATGTCAGAGTGGTGACTACTAAACAAAGAAGACTTGAATCTTATTGGTTCAAAGTGCAAACAGGCTGCTCTGAGTCTAAGAGGTAGGAAGCAGGGTCTAACTCAACTAGAGCTGAAGAGCATCTTCAGTCCTGATAGCAGGAGAACAAATGGTGGGCCCTGAAACCATCTGCATGTAACACTTCCAGTCCCTGACTGTGATCCCAATGGACTTTTACACTTACAGCCTTCACCCGTGGAGGTCCCCCCCTTTCCAACTGTCTGAAAGGCACTGAATTGTGTCCACTAGTAAGAAATAAGAATCTTAGGCTCCAGAACAGAATGCTTAGTGAAAGAGACATGCAGCAATGCAGAATGGTAAATGAACTGTCCTCTGTTGGGAAGGTAGTGGACTAGGTGCTAAAACCACTGCTGCATTCAAGAAGAACATTTCTTTTTTTCCAGTAAAGAATGTCTCTTAGGGACTTGAGTGAATACAGCTTACAATTATGCCTAAATTATCTTAAATAAAGAGGTTTCTGCTCAGTAATAAAATATCTATTCTGAACTCCATATCCAAGGTTATTTTCTTCTTGCATTGAACAAATTCCCAATTCTAAAGAAGCATGAAGACAGTTATCTTTTAAAGATTTTTCTATAAATGTAGACTGTAATTAGAACTAGCCACAGCATATAAATTCCAATTCTTATGCAATAAAAAGATTGATATTGATCTAATTGGAAAATATAAATCTTAGCTACAGTTTAATATATATATATATATATATAAGAGGATAATTTTTAAAAGGTACATGACAACAGACATTTTGGCTTTGTTTTTCAAATCATGGTAAGCAAGGAGCAGAGGAAATTTTTCTGTGTTGTTATGATGGCTTTGGTTAATCGATACACTTTTCTCCCTTCATCTTTTTTTAATCTCTGAACTTCTGGGATGTTTGTTTATAACTTACCCAATATGTTGTTAAACTTTTGAAAGATCATTCGGGCATGGAGGGATTGATCTCTTCTATGAAGTGAAAACGATAGATAACGACTAAAGAAAGTAATAACTAGGAGCTTTCTGAAGATACCTCAAATGTTTGTGCTTTAAGATTGACAAAGACTTATTTACATTTTGCTAAGTACTTTCCCCCTTGATTCTAAAATCATTTCTATTTGGAGTGAAGTGTAATCCATATGTTTTTGATTCATTAACACTTAATTTGTTAGCCTCCCTTTACTGAAGCGGTATATAACAGCTTTTTCATCTTTTTTATAAGCTTATTTTCTTCAGACACAGGAAATCAAGTTTTTCTAAGAGTAAACAAACTTAAACTCAAAGAGACATGAGAGAGTTTTGTTTGTAACAAAGCACCTATTAGCTTTGAACTACTTCTGTTCTCAGTACGCAAATTTCTTCTTTAGCGATCCCTAAGAATCCGATACAGTTGTAATTAACCAAGACACAATACACAGCTTTCTGTTTTATTATTTACTGAATTTTTCGACTATCTTACTCTAATTTCTCTTCATGATAAAACAGCCAACTACTAACATATTAATGAAGAAGTCATTAGTGATAGTTATTTAATTGCCATATTATTATTTATTCTTATTAATAATGCAGGAGCTACTTATCTTTTAATAATTATGTGGTGTGAAATTGAATTTCATGTAAGGCATTAAACAATGTCTTTTTCTTTTTTCATTGGCAGTATAATGTTCTTTACCAGGAAAAATGAAAGTCAAACACTTTATCGCATCTTAGTGTTTTTTGAGAAACACAAGTTTTCCAACATTACTTGCGTTAGTATAGGTTTTAATGAGACTAAGATACAACTCCATCGAAATACAATCTTGGCTATTCCTCTTTGTTCCTTTTACTTATTTAGTTTCTGTAAGGTGTTCTTTGGACTTTTAATAGTCACAAAGCTTGGATAAATTAATATTGCAAAAGTGTCACCATAGCATTACTACTTGTTCAGAGAAATCATTTGTTTGACTCTGAACACTTGCATTTTGGTAGGTCAAAGAGAATTTTAAAAATAATTCTTAGAATTTAAGTAATATTTTTTAGGAATGAAGGGAGCAAATAAATAGCTATTACTGTGGCTCAGTCTCTAATGTCAAGCAATTTATATGTTGGTTCATTTAATTCTCAAAGCAAACATAGGGGTTTGTCATTACTCTCATTTTGCAGATGAGAAGATTGAGGCTCAGTGAGATGAAGTAACTTTATTTATTTATCCGTCCAATCATTTATTCACCACTTTTTTATTGATCATCTTTTGAGGAAGTACGTACTGTTCTTAGGTGCGAGTGAAAGTAAGTTAAAAGAGTGTCTCTTCCCTTGTAGTCCAGTAAGGAAATAAATGAGGGAAAATATAATAACAATACATTAAGCTAGTGGAATAATAGAGCTGTTTGCTGGATATTATTGTGGTACCTTCAACAAAGATAATATTAACCCATTTGAAAGGTCCATTGAAGATCTCACGCTGTAGAAAATGATTGAGATGGGGATTTAAGATGAAGAGTAAGTAGTCCAAGGACAAACTGGCCACCAAAAGAAAGGATGCTCCAAGCAGGGGATAAAATGTTACGATATTTTGGAGCACAGAAAAGAGTTTAGCAGATACAGGTAATAGGGAGCACTAAGACTGGATAAACAGGAAAGAAAAGGACTCATACTGTAGCATCTCACTTCCTATGTCCATTCCAAAACCATCGTTCCCAGTATTTCAATATGAACTGGTGCAGAAATGACCCATGAAAGACTGTAAAGTCAAAAGTTACAAAGGCATACATAAAGTTGTCCAAGTGGTTAGATCTTCCTTTGATCTTCTTTGTGCTTTTGTAAATTTCCTATTAATTTTCATAATGAATACATGTTTTTTCACAATTAGGAAAAAAAGACCTGTAAAGCTCTTTGAAAGGGAAAAATATCAGGCACAATTTAAAATCCTTTACAAGCCACAGTCCTGTACCATTTAGGAGCATCCATTATGCAGAAAGAATATGAAACAGGCAAAACCAGCAATTCACGTTATGCTCACGAGCAGGTGTTTCAGTCATGACAGTCTGTCTGCTGCATCATGGCCTTATGATCTGTCTTCAGACTGGGAGGAAAGAAAATCCCAGACAGCATCAATGTTGTAAGAACATACAGGCCAGCATGTTTACAGCGTGTCTCCTGATCCATTCTGACTGATACCATTCAAGTTTTGGGGAAACGTGCACATTGCTTACTTTGGTGGCAGAACCTGGTCAAACTTTGTTTGTCCTGTTGAGATTTGGTTGGTTGTTTCTCTTTGTCCACATTTCCTCCCTTCCAACTAGGAGTGCAGTTTGGTTTCCATTGTCGCTGCCAACAGCGGCAGTTGTGCTTTATGCCTTGATTAGGTTCTAAAATACAGCTAAGCTGTTGTGATTCTTCCTGCTGTATATTTGGCAGCAACGAGAGTCGCAATGCGGGGCTCCAAGTGACTCACGCTGCCATCTACATTTAGTTTCTGGTTTTCAGGCTGGTCCCTTGGCTTCTTCTCAGGCAAGCTGTTGGAAAAGCTCTCATTGCCACTCTACAACCTGTCACCAGGTTGATCTATGACCCATTTATCTCTTTGCTTAAGAAACTTGCTTATTTTTAATTTCTTGCTATGAAAAGCATGTTTCTGGGTGGTTTTGTTTTTGTAAGCATTTCATGATTTACCAAATAAATAAAGCCTGCCCTCTCCAAAGTTTGTATCCTTCTAGAATGCCTTCAAACCTTTGCTTTTTCATATTTTGCTGATATTCCTTTCCAGGCATCTTCTAATTATCTCTAGTCACATATAAAATCTTGAAAAATAAGTTTATTTTTTTCTTCAGGATGAAATGAGATATGTCACTAAGTTTATTTTTAAACAAAGAATGCAATTTTTAACTAAACCCTCAGGATTTTTTGAAATTTATATAATGCTTTAGATATTGCAAAGTCTGAAGGGAAGGACAAGAGAATCTAAGTACAGGAAACTAACTACCCTTGACCAAGAGGGAGTTGGTTTCAAACTCTGAGGAGTCTGCATGGGAAAACAGTCACAGTCCAATCTGGGATAGAGATACTGATACATGCCATATGTGCATTGCTTCAAATCAGACCATTTCTTGGTATCATGTATTATCAAAGGAATTTTTAATATAAAAACCAAATTGTCCCTGTTGACAATTTCTTTTAATGTGTATACCTTTCTAAAATCTGTCCTTCTCATCTCTTAATTTCCATCTTATTCCTGTATACCCTAGAAATAAGCTAAAACACCTTTTAAAGGAATTCTTGGGCATCCCTTAAAATGCAGCTAAGAATTTCACAGTGGTCAGCAGACTGTAGTATGATAAACATAGAGTTAAGTAATGAAAGTCTTACTTCATTATTTTACAAGAATTTTTTTTTTGCCTCTTTAAAGTGGGTAAAATAAACTTTAACACCTTTATTAAGATGCAGTTTACATACTTTTGTGTCCACCCATTTAAAGTGCCCGGATCAGTGGTCTTTATCATGTTTACAGAGTAACCTAATTTTAGAACATCTTCATCACCTCGAGTACTGTCATGGAAATGGAAACATGAATCTAAAAGTAAAACTCATAAAACTTGAGATTACCGGGAATTTTTTTTTTCTTTTTAGGTTCCAGTTTAAGGAAGAAAATTCCAGGTACTTAAGGTATACAGGGCAGATCTGGGTTGGCTCTAGAGAGTTCAACCATATGTAACCCTCTCAATACCTGGATATTTGCTTTTCCTCAAATATACACTTAACGTTTCTAACTCTAGGCCTTTGCAGTTGTGTTTCTTTCATGGAGCCCCCTTCCCCACGATCTTGTCCATTCAAAATCCTCTGCATTTCAAGGTCAGGCTGGATACCAGCTCCACTATGAGGCTTTCTGGGATCTGCCTGACCAATCCAACAGAAACCAACTTCTCCATCTGCATGTGTTCAGACAATTAAGAACTTTATATTGTTTGTATTCTGATCATATTTTATGTTTTTCACTGAATGTCATTTCTTTTCTTAATACTCAAAAGCTCCTTAAGTTGTGCTGTTTCTTCAGGACATCTGCTTCCCCCCGCAAACCTAGGATAGGAGCTCTCACACAGTAAACATTCAAGTAATGTTGACTTGAGCTGAATGTGCCTGGGCAGAGGCCTGCTTCCTCATGAGGACACCATCTGTGGGCCTTCTCTGTTCGGCTGGATGCCAAGGATTGATAAGCAGGAAAGAATCACCTCTCCTGCCAACTCCCATGAGTCCTCAGGTAGATTCCATGGAGACAAAAGTACACATTGCTGCTCCTCTTTCAAGAAATCAGATTACTATGTAGGACATTTGGATACTCAGAATTTATGACTCTGTATGTACACATAGTCTATATTCTCTCTTTTCTTTGAAACATGAAGAACACAAGCAGTCTTTTTTTATCCCCCCCCTAAGATTTTTTTAAGGGATTTTAGAGCAACATAGCCTGGAGGACTTTGACCCCAAGGTTCAATAATAAATGCCAAGAAAAGAAAAAAAGTTATTAATGGTATTAGTTTCTTTCCCCTCTAGAGCCTCATACAATGCTTATGGTAGTCTATTGTTGTATACCATGTAATCGTGTAAGAGGAAAGACGCTAAAGATCATCAGGGCTGAAAGAGAATTGGTTCTGTTATGATAACAGTGTTTTTCTGAGAATCGTTTTATTTGCTATAGCTTTAGGGTCACTTCAAATATCAAAATTTTGTTAGGACTTTTTTCTCTTCCTAAAAGAATGTAGAGTAATTTCAGTCTTGTAAGAGACATATTCATTATTTGTAAGCGATGGTGGAGATTGACCCAATGAACAGTTTAATATCATCTTTTTCATTACCATACCTGGAAGGGAGTTCTTATTTTCTGCAATCCTTAAACGGATAAGCAAACTGTATCGCCAGAGTCCAGGAACAGTCATGAAGGAACAGTGCACTTTACTGACATTTTTGCCGCACTGATGAAAGCTTCATTGTCATAAACTAATGTAGTTGATTGTCCTGGTTTTCCATGTTCAGCAGTAAATGCTGCATCTCTATTTGCCTTCTATTTTTCTCTATTTCTCCAAGATCATTTGTGTCTATCAAGAAAACTGCTGAGAATTCATTGAAGGAAAGTCTGTCACCAAGGGGTTGGCATAAACAGGAGCGAACGTGCAGAGTTTCTGTCCCATTTGCAGCGCTAAATATTTTTGATTCTTGCTGGCAGGATGTGCCACGTACGCCATATCGTGTACCCTGATTTACCTTACAGTGTAATGCATTTGCCTACTCTTCACCAAGAAAAATTCATATCACATATAAGCTCTACAAATAAAATGTGACATTCAGTTGTCTGGGGGAGAAGCATATAAACACCAAGTGTTTCTTGAGTTTGTTTTGGTGTAGGGCTCCCATATCCAGGATCCTATCTATTTGATGTATTGAATTCACAGAGAAGGCAAATCACCTCCTCTCTGCATGAATCAATATTAGAGGAAAGTTTAGTTTTTAACACTAAATGGAAATGTTATGGCTAAACCAAGTCACCTAACAGTTTAGGTAGTGGTAATCCTTCCTTCCTTCCCTCCTTCCTTCTCCTTCTCTTCTTTCTTTTCTTCATTCCTCCCTTCCTCTCTTTCTCCCTTCCTTCCTTCATTCTTTGAAAATTCTATGCGTAACCACTTTCTTTTTGTTGGGCAGAAACCAAAGATATAACACATAACCCTCATGCATAAGGACTCTACTATGATGATGTCGGTAATGGCTATACATTTTTTTAAATGATCCTGTCAGCCACTGGTATTTCCCATTTTTAGTATTCAGGAAAATTGCCACTAGTGAATTTTTCAAGAGGAATATAATGAGGAAACATGACGACAGTAGCTAAACAGTTGAATTGAAACACTTTTTATTAACTGTGTCTTCCTCCAGACTTAGCCAATCCTGACATTTTTGAATGTGCAGTATAGTGGTGGAAGAGGCCCTTGTGTTTACATTTTTTTCTTAAGCCTAAATCATTATGAGTTTATTGGCTTAACAAATGATAGTCTGCACAGTGTAAATAGACAAATTGGTTTTTCATTAATATATCAAAAAGGGCATAAATATGATTTTCACATGTTTAAAAAACATGTGAAACTCAACAAATGTTTCTTAATGTAATTCTTCTATGCTGTTTTTGATGAAGGTTTCCCCAGCCCCAACTAAATTTATAATTACATCCCAGTGATTAATGAAGCACAGAGAATTTTGCTGTTAGGTAATTAGAATGAAAGGGAATGTTTATATCTGCCTTGATTTTTGGTGGTTTTTTTTTTTTTTACCTTATACTGTGAGAGTGTTATACAAATGTATAGATGAGAATATTTGCTTAACAAGTCAGAGTGTAGAAGGATGATAATAAGAAATAAAACTTCTCTAGAGAGGATATGCCTTTTCCTTGGCTCTTTTGTTTTTATTTTTAACCCAAAAGATTTTACTGCTATGATCTAACAAACAGTTCTTTAAATAGCTCATGGAAATATAATCAATTTGTAGTTTTTCACTTAAAACATTAAAAGGAATGATAGTACCTCATGTTAGTATCATACATGAAGGTCTTTAACATGTTGTCAACATTATTTTATTTGTTCCTTAGAGAAGCCTTGAGGTAATAGGATCAGACAATTTCACAGGTGAGGGAAATTAGTGAGACTCAGAGAGATGACCTGTCCATCATAATAAATGTCACATCCAGGGCTAAAGTCTGGGACATTTTGCCAGGTGTGATCTTTGCAAGTATCAGAATGTTTCGGAAAAGGGATGAAACCCTCCTGAATAAGAATCTTTCTGCCTTTTCTTTTGTGTTTGTATGATTACAGATATGTAAGTAGGTTATACGCCATTTTGCTCTCGATATGTAATTTAGAAATGATACATGGTAAAATGACCTTTGCTAGATGTTCAACACAGGAATCTCAGCTTATGTGCCAAGACATCAAAAGCCAAGCATTAGGGAATGAATTTTTCAGTGTTTCATTCTATGCCAACTTAGAATTGCAGTATTGTTCCCCAGACACTGATGGTGAGCAGGGCTTGTTCCTGTACTAAGAACCAGTAAAGGAATCCTCGGAAGACCTCGAGGAGGCCCTACAGGCGGGAAGGTTTTTCCAGAGCATAGAGGACCACTTAAGGGCCAGAATAACATATTTTACCTGAATCCTGTAATTTTAATAGAGGAAGATTTCAAAGTCATATTAATACTTTATGTATCTCAACATAGGTAGGTAGATAACAATAATAAAGGTATCTTCCTGAAACAAGGAAGTCCATAGAAAGTGGGCTAAAACATGTTATTTTCCTCACAAAGAACTAAAATGATAAGACTGAGACTTGAGACTAAAAGAATGGCCAATTCTGTGCAAAGTAAGAAAAGCAATGCAAGCAGTTACTTGGCTTTACTGTTGTCATTCAGTCACTGTCTGGACAATAAGACATATCATTCCAACAAGTAAGACATCGGAAGGTGAGACATCTCACAAAATCAACTTGGGAATCTGGGTAGTAGACGTTAGATCCTTTCTCTCTTGGCCTGTCTTTCAAGACACTCCTGTGTCAGTGAAGAAAATGTCTAACATACAAAGCTAGTGTGTTGGCTTCAAGGCTCAAGAAAGAAATAGCCATGAAAATGCATGAAATCACCCAGTGCATCTGTTTGCAGCCCCTTTACCTTTAAATATAGAAGAAGATCCTTTAATGCAGTGGTATTGTCCCTCCTTTCCCAATACTAGCCTCTCACCCTCAGATAACCACCAAAAACGTGTAACCTAAGTCAAAATTGCTTGCACAGGGACTTCCTTGGTGGTCCAGCGGTTAAGACTCCACACTTCCACTGCAGGTGGCTGGGTTCTATCCCTGTTCGGGGAAATAAGATCCCGCATACCTTGCAGAGTGGCCAAAAGATTAAAAAAAAAAAATTGCTTGCAGATTCAAAATATGCACTTTAGCCCACTTCCAAGCAGCAGACCTCACTAATTTCCCCCATGTATATAACATATCACAGTTGCCATTCCCCCAGTGGTTTCCCTCACCCCATATTGCTCTAGGGTTTTCAGAGTATTTACAGACATATGGGTTGTTTGTTTGTTCTGCCACAGGCAGTGGTTTCCTGGCCAAAGGTCTCTGAGCTTTTTGACTCTTCCTGCTGTTTTTTTTCCGTGACAACATATAACGCGCAAGCACACACACACACACACACACACACACAAAGACACATACACACACAGCCCCTTTGAGTGAGTGTTCCCTCCTTTTCTCCCCCTCTTTATACTGTTTCCTTAATTCCACTAGGTATAAATCACTGCGTAAAGTACAGGTCTGAAGACCTGGGAGTCCAAAACCCCTGCCGTTAAGCACAGGTTTATAGACTTGTTATTTTCATTATTGCTTTATAAACAACAGTGTTTGAAGCAATGTGTAGGTTAAGTGAAAGAACACTGAGGATTTCCATTGCTTGGATATTTGGAAGCTGTGACCTTGAAATGTACACTTGTACTTTCGTATGTGAAACAGCCAGACAGACTTAAAACACGTTGGCACGGCTTTTAAGATTCAGTTTTAGTTTAAGAAAGGAAGCTTCATTGAAAGCCTAGATGACTTTTTAAGTCAGCACATTACTGAATTTTGAGCAAGAAGTTGAAGCCCTCACATAGTAGGTTGAATAGAATTGGTGCAATAAAGGAGAAAGCACATTTCCAGTCTTAGTTTAGAGTGTGTGTGTGTGTCTGTGTGTGTGTGTGTGTTTATCCTTAGGTTTCTTGCTTATTTATCACTGAATCATTGGTACCTTTTCCTTTATTAAATGGCAATATTCTCTTAAAGGAAGAAGGAAAATTACTTGATTTTTATAGTTTGTAATCAGGTACCCTCTTGGATATCTTATTTAAGTCATTTGATGTAGACGAACGTGACTATGGATATCACAGCTTACATCTAGGGCATATTATATTGCTTCCTTTTATCAAGTTTAGTATTTAACTTGGAATGCTTTTATATCCTCCTATTAAAGAACATCTTCTCCCGCAAATTCTCTAAAAGTGCTTTTCTCGGTCCTGGTGTAACTATTAACACAGGGCAGCTACTCCTACCGCCGTAAAGAACTTAATAAAGCACCTTCACATAGATAATTGTAAAGAATTGCTATAACTTTACGTGAAAGATTTCTCTTTTCCTATTTGATGATTATACCCATACTGAAGAGAGGCTCCAAGACTTGGGCAAAGTTTCTGGTAAGAGGCAAAGCCTGGGCTGAAACTTGGGTCTTTTTGTTCCAAGCACCTGTGTTCTCTCTCTTCCCTCCACAGTTATTTGAATTCGATAATACTAATATATAACATTATATTTCACAAAAGAACTGGAGACAGAGGTTGCTAGTTCGTTGCGCATGATACAGTTTAAACTACTACTTTTTTTTTTAACATCTTTATTGGAGGATAATTGCTTTACAATGGTGTGTTAGTTTCTTCTGTATAACAAGTTGAATCAGCTATACGTGTACATATAACCCCGTATCTCCTCCCTCTTGCGTCTGCCTCCCACCCTCCCTATCCCACCCCTCTAGGTGGTCACAAAGCACCGAGCTGATCTCCCTGTGCTATGTGGCTGCTTCCCACTAGCTATCCATTTTACATTTGGTAGTGTATATATGTCCATGCCACTCTCTCACTTCGTCCCAGCTTACCCTTACCCCTCCCTGTGTCCTCAAGTCCATTCTCTATGTCTGCGTCTTTATTCTTGTCCTGCCCCTAGGTTCTTCAGAACCATATATTTTTTTTAGATTACATATATATGTGTTAGCATACGGTATTTGTTTTTCTCTTTCTGACTTACTTCACTCTGTATGACAGACTCTAGGTCCATCCACCTCACTGCAAATAACTCAATTTCGTTTCTTTTTATGGCTGAGTAATATTCCATTATATATATGTGCCACATCTTCTTTATCCATTCATCCGATGATGGACACTTAGGTTGCTTCCATGTCCTGGCTATTGTAAATAGTGCTTCAATGAACATTGTGGTACGTGACTCTTTTTGAATTATGGTTTTCTCAGGGTATATGCCCAGTAGTGGGATTGCTGGATCATATGGTAATTCTATTTTTAGTTTTTTAAGGAACCTCCATACTGTTCCCCATAGTGGCTGTATCAATTTACATTCCCACCAACAGTGCAAGAGGGTTCCCTTTTCTCCACACCTTCTCCAGCATTTATTGTTTATAGATTTTTTGATGATGGTCATTCTGACTGGTGTGGGGTGATACCTCATTGTAGTTTTGATTTGCATTTCTCTAATGATTAGTGATTAAACTATTACCTTTTAAAATGAAACATTAAAAATAATTTTAAATTCTAGGTTACCATCTACCTTTTGAAAATGTTGAATATGTTATATCACAGCACAGTATGTTACCATCTTTGCGAGAAAATAGCCAGTTTTAAGTCACATCCCTAACTTCAAAGAACATACAATTCTATTAGAATAGGTAGAAACCATAGACATCCTTTAAAAAAGTAGGAGACAATTTGGGGCAATTATTAATGTGATAATGAGTCAGTTCTATAGGAGTTGAAGCATTAGGGACCACATCAGGTAGGGATGGCGTGAGAGAACTTGTTTCCTTCTTAAAATTTACAGGAAAGAAACCCTCTAAGACTTCACCACCGAAAAGGTAATCTCCATGTGTGGTTACTGGTTGAATGATGTGGTGCCAGAAGTATCCTCCTGATGTCACCTCCTTTTGGGGTTCTCACCTCAATCACAGTTGCGAACTGGCTGAAATGCAAATACATTCTTTCCACTTTCAAATTCTAACAGAAGTGTGGATAATCTTTCCTTTCCTTGGATATTTCAACATAGTAGCCCTCAACTTACAAAAAATTTGTTAAATACTTAGTGGGGAAACAAGATGAAAATGGAAAATTTTTCAAGCTAACAGCCAGTTTATGATCCTGCTGATTTACTCAGTAGGAAGACCCTGCCCTATTAAATATCACTTCGGAGACACAACTACCACACCTTTACTCCAAAGAGCCCTTATAAATTTTTAGGAACTTCCTACTTCCTTGCCTTTTAACTCCCAGCTTGCTGCTGAACAAAGGAAACTCTTTACAACCAATAAGATTGGAAACACTCTCCCAGGGGTCCTTGATGGTGGCAAACTAGGATCTTTATTGAGTTCATTTTCTGGTCTGAGAGACACATCTTTCCCCCACCCCCTACCATGGTGATTTGCAGAGCTATGGTGACTGACAGGGTGAATAAATGATTTCAGGGAGAAATTCAGGTCTTGCCTTTCTGGGAACAGACTTATCCCATGACACGCTCAGTGATATAGCAATGCCATCCAAGTATACGGCATTCCTACAACAGGAAATATATATTTATGTTACCAGGATCATAGTAAGGGAACAGTTTGAAGAAACAGAAAGGTTTTCATATGCCACCTGAAGGATGAAATATGAGAGATGAGGCACTCATATTTAATATGACACCTTGAGCCTGTTATATTTCTTAAAATAACCTTATTTTACCAAGAATAGGAAATGTGCCTGCTAATGAACCTTTCATCAGCAAGCTTCTTAATTAAAAGAATATGAAGAAACAGAGGAGGGGAAGCAGGAGGTGCTTTTAGCCAGGTCATCCCTCATCCCAAGAGGCATCATGTTGCTTACCACATCAGTAAACTTTCTTCTTTAAAAGAATTATTTAGTCTGCAAGCAGCAAATAAAATTTTATTTTTTCCTCACATGTAAAGTTTATCGCAGACAGACCACCAGGCTGTAGTTAAACAAATCAAAGACCAAAAAACTCAGGGTTTATTTGATGTTAAGATCAGAACATTAAAATTCACATGTGAGAATAAGATTATGTGTATCAACTTCCTTTCATAAATGTCACTATAGGAATGGGAAGACTGTATATGCTCATTATTTGTACTTATTATTTATAAAATTAAAAATTATATATGTAATGTTTATCAAGAAATCTTTGCAGCTGTTAGATATTTGATAAAACCTCTCAAAAGATCAATCATAGAGTTATCCCAAAGCATAGGCCATATGACTAATGGAAGAAGAAATCTGAACACTTGAAGTTGGCTATCAGAAGCTTTATGTACAGTTCAGATTATCTGGCAAAATAGTTAACAGTTGTGTAATTAAAGTCTCAGGAGAAGAGAATTGGTGCAGAAAAAAAAAGAGTAATGGCTGAAAACTTCCCGCATTTGATAAACAACGTACATTTAAGATTCAAGGGCTTCCCTGGTGGCGCAGTGGTTGAGAGTCCTCCTGCCGATTCAGGGGATGCGGGTTTGTGCCCCGGTCCGGGAAGATCCCACATGCCGCGGGGCGGCTGGGCCCGTGAGCCATGGCCGCTGAGCCTGTGCGTCCGGAGCCTGTGCTCCGCAACGGGAGAGGCCACAGCAGTGAGAGGCCTGCGTACCGCAAAAAAAAAAAAAAGATTCAAGAAGGTCAGCAAATTCTAATCAAGCTCAAAATAAACTGCACTCTGAAACATAATTAAATTGCTAAAAATCAAAGACAGAGAAGCAAATCCTGAAAGCAGCCAGAGAAAAATGACACATTGCATATAGGGGATTACTTAGAAACAATGTAGATGCAGTGAAAAAATACCTTTAAAATGTTGAAAAAAAACCCCCAAAACTGTCAAGTCAGAATTCTGTATCCAATTAAAACATCCTTCAAGAATGAAGGTTAAATAAAGCATCCTCTTGTAAGGAAAAACTAAGAGAATTCATCCAGCAGATCAGGTACAGAAGATGGGCTAAAGGAAGTTCTTTAGGCTGAAGTGAAATGACAGCAGAAGGAAACTGGAACCTTTAAGAATGATGGTAGAACAGAAATGGTATATATCTTGGTAAATATAATAGACTATTTTCCTCTACTCTAGACTTCCATAATGTATGACTATCTAAATGAGATAAAAGCATAACATTGTCTTGTACTTTTCAATATATGCAGTTGTAGTAAATATAGCAATAATAATATAGAAGATAGAGGGTAAAGAGACCTATATGTTTGCAAGGCTTCTATGTCTCACTTAAAGTGGTGAAATATTAACTGTAATAGACTATGAAAATTTAGGAATGTACATCTTTAATCCATAGAGTAAACATCAAAATAATGGTACAAAAATACAGTAAAAAATCCAAAATGTAGATTAAAATGAAATATTGGAAATATTCAAATATTCCAAAAGGAGTCAGAAAAGGAGGAAAATATTTTTTTAAGGTGTTGATAAAGAGAAAAACAATAAATTGGTGGACCTGACTCCAACCAAATGAATAATGAAATTATACTTATATGGTCTAAACAGACCAATTAGAAGCCAGTCATTATCAAATTGGAAAAAAAAAAGCATACCACATACCCAAGTATACACTGTCTATAAAAAAGCCCACTTTAAATATAATAATATGGATGGACTAAAAGAAAATAACAGAGAAAAAGTTTTTTAGAGATTGATGTGACTTTAATTTGTTATTCTAATTAGAATAAGAACAGTGAGAGCTATACTTTATAAACATGCATTCATCCTACATCATTGTTTTATGGTTTTACATTGATCATATACAGAGAAAAACTAACATTGGAATTAAGGCAATAATAACCACATGTGCAAACCAAGCACAATACCGGGACATGGTCTTTGGTAAATAGCTCTTTTTGTTGAGTGTTGGTTGATATTGCTGTATTCAGGTCACCTTTTGTTTTGTTTTGTTTTGTTTTGCGGTACGCAGGCCTCTCACTGTTGTAGCCTCTCCCGTTGCGGAGCACAGGCTCCGGACGCACAGGCTCAGCGGCCGTGGCTCACGGGCCTAGCCACTCCGCGGCATGTGGGGTCTTCCCACACCGGGGCACGAACCCGTGTCCCCTGCGTCGACAGGCGGACTCTCAACCACTGCGCCACCAGGGAAGCCCTTCAGGTCAGCTTTGAGATAAGCTTTGAATAGCTTCATTTATTTAAAAAAAAAATTCCCTCCTACTGGCTCACAATGGCCAGAAGAAGCCTTCGATAATCTCTTTTTTTGTCATTTGCAGTCATTGTGTCCAGGGTTTTCTGATACATCTGATTGAAATCTGTCTTATTTGAACAAGATCAATCTCACTTCGAGTATACAAACAGTAACAAAAAAACTTGAGTGACTATATTAATATTATAATAATTCATAACTGGTACCATACTATCATTTATATCATAAGTGGTTTTTTAGAGCACCACCCAGCAAAATTCTTCTCGAGTGCACATGTAGTACTGTAGTAACTCATATTCTGAGCAATAAAACAAAAAATTCATTGTAATGTTTCTTACCTGAACTCAATGAATATATTCCCAGGGGTTCAAGCTGCCTTTCTGAATTTTTAAATGCAGTATCTTAATTTTGTTGATGATGTTAAAATTCATATTCTAAATAATATGCACAAATAACTATTACAGCCGTGCAATTGCAATAGCACAACATTTTTGAAATACTTCCTAATTTAGCCTCCCCAATGAATATGTTGGTTTCACTCTCCCAAACACAATCCATGAAAAGCTCAGTGTTGACATCAGAACTGTGATGGAGGAAGATATTATTTAGGGACGATGAAAGCCTGAAGCCTGTTTCTTCTTGTTGCTTTGGAATTGGTAGATAGGAGTGAGAGGTGTAGAATCGGAATAAACAGAGGTGGGTTCTAAGATATACAGTTCTCTATCTTGTGTTCTAGTCTTTGGTCCAGAGAGGAGGTAGGTTAAAGTAGCTGACTGAAACTCAAAGTGCAGCCTCCCTCTATCCTATATCCTACCAAATTTAAGCTTGCACTAAAAACGTATGGTACAAAGTATGCAGTAGAAGTGAGATTTCCCATTCCTGGGAGCATGGGGACAAACCTGGAAAGGTCTCCTGCCCTGATGGAAGAAGCTGGAAAGGCAGTTGAGTTGAGAGGCACCCACTGTGGTCATTCCACAGCATCAGCAAGACCAGGGCTTGGCTGGAGGTGATGACAGAAACTTAGCCTGGTCACAATAGCATCAGTAAGAGCTGAGGATTGGCTGAATTATCCAGGGACCACCACTGGATTCTGACCAAGTGGAGAGCCATCAGCTGGGCAAGCAGTGACCAGGCAGTGAGGGAGGTAGCCTTAATGACCAGAAGGCATGAAAGGATGCCAAGAAGAACAAATGACCCTTTGTCCTCATCCCACTACATCACCTAAAACACACTGTATTCCCACAACTCTCTCAGGAATCTCTTCTGACTTTTCAGAGAGAAGCAGATAACAGGGGAGAAATTTTTAAAAATGATAAATGAATGAGCTCTTCAAAAATATCTCTGTGAAGTAGCTTTTATGAATTGGATGGGTTTAGAATGTGAAGAACAGGAAATGAAAATTGACAACCAGGTGTTAAGTGTGAACAATTAGGGGATGGGGCAGTGTCATTTACTCTGGTGATGGCAAAGACCCAAATAACTTCCTTTTCAAAGGAGCAGGGGGGACTAGAAATCAATAGTTCCATTCCAGCCATGTTACATTTGAGATGCCTAATAGATGTACCTAGGCAAATGTCAAATAGTTGGATACAAAATCTGTAGCTCATGGGAGAAGTCTGGAAAAGCAACATAAACTTGAAAGTCATCAACACATAGATAGTGGTTAATAGTCCAGGAAGAAAATGTCAAGAGAGGGTTGAGAGTTGACAGGGAGAAGACTACAGTCCTAAAGAAAATGTGTAGAGGTCTTGGAAAAGGAATGAGCAAAGGAGACTGCATGACAGTGTAGCTAAAATCAGTGTATCTCCCCCTGGAAAGGACTTAAAATGTTTGAGGTATTTCTCACAATCTGGTGGCAAAACACAGACTCAGTTGAGATAAAATTGCAAGTAAAAAATTGAAAACATTGAGAACATATGTGACTTCAGGTAATATTTTCAGTACAGCAGAGAGGAGAAATGAAGAGAGTGCACTCAGACAGACTGTGAGAATCAGATCCCCACATTCTGTTTATTTCCACTAGAATTTGATGAATCTGGGACAGAAGCTTCCAAATTGAACAGCTGGAATATGATATCCATCTTACACACTGCGGAAGCGAGAGCTCCCATAGCTTTTTATCCCATGTATTAATAAGTCTTGGGGATGCAAAGGGAGAAAATTTAGTTAGGATAATATCGTGTACTTCTATGTGGGATTATGAACCCTTAATGTTATTGTCTCTACTGATGTTTTTTGGACTAGGAAGAGGCAGCTGGCTCTCTGTGGTTTTCACAAGAAGACATCCACCTCACCGGGCTCTCACAGTGAGAAAAATTTTAAACGCATAAATGAAGATAGATCATTTTCCCAGTCCCATTGCTTCCCTTTGTGATGCTTTTTGCCCCGAGATTACACAAATGGATGGTTTTATGGCCACCCAACATAGCACAGCTGTAGATACAATATATATAATACAACAAGAAATTGTTCCGAAATTGGGAGGGGATTATGCAAGCATTATCTGTGTAATGCTGTCAAGTTCAAAAGCTGCATGTAGGCTTCCCTGGTGGCGCAGTGGTTGAGAGTACACCTGCCGATGCAGGGGACACGGATTCGTGCCCCGGTCCGGGAGGATCCGACATGCCGCGGAGCGGCTGGGCCCGTGAGCCGTGGCCGCTGAGCCTGCGCGTCCGGAGCCTGTGCTCCGCAATGGGAGAGGCCACAGCAGTGAAAGGCCCGCGTAGCGCAAAAAAAAAAAAAAAAAAAAGCTGCATGTGTCACCCCGTCCCATCTAGCACACACTGGCCATGTAAGTTAGAGGTGCCCTAGAGCTACTGTTAAATTATAGGCATGACTGCTAAGAATGTTCTTGGCATTGTGGTTTTCTTTTCTTCTTTTCCTTTTTTTTAAATTTAGTTTTTGTCAAATGCAAAAAAAAAAAAGTTTTCTTTCATCCTTTGTCATTTTCTTCAGATCTTTTCCCTGAAACTTGGGCCAACTTAAGCGTGCCCTGGTGTGAGGCAAGGCCACCAGTATACCAACCCATTACATCAGTCATCAAGTGTGCAGTTTTGCTTGTGACCCACTAATTTTCGAAAACAATGAAGTTTTACAGTCATTCATAAGGAAGCCCCAGGAACACGAAACGATATTGAAATTAAGCTTAGCGTGTGAAAACATTATGTTCTTGTCTTCCTATCCCTCTGCATTTATGTCTCTGTGCTCTGAGTGATAACATTGCTATAAAACCTCACAGCTACGCTGTATGCATCACTCTGCTTAGACCTGGGGCTGTGAGATCCTTGTAAATCTTGGCTCTTGTAGGACTAGAAGCTGATTAAAGTCTGCTGGCTTGCTTGGGAGCACCGTTCCTTCCTGTACTTCCACTGTCACTGCCAAACAGCAGCAATCCCTTACAGGGCTCCCCAGTCTACCTCTGACAGGCGAAATGTTTTGAAATTAAAAATCTGAAGAAATTGGTGCAGTGAGTGCTTGATCAGGTGGTTTCTCCTTAGGAAACTGCTTAATGGGGAAAATTCAGCACAACCTCCCAGGGGCGGCCCAACACAGAACTTGAATTTAAAGAAACAGGATTTTTTTTTCTTAAATTAGACAAATAGGCTCAAATGCCTCAAAGTGAAGACCTTTGTTTCTTGAGAAAAAGATTTATTTTTTGAATGATGCTTATTTAATTGTTGATGAATACACACTCATTCCAGAAAAAATTCAAGAGCAGACAGAAAGTAGAAAGGAGAAAATAGAAATGATCCGTAATTTCCAAATCTCACCAAAATTTAGGTCATACTATATATATGTTCCAGTATGCTTAAAGCATTTTCAGTGTTATTAAAGATTCTATGAAAATATGATGTTAATATTTGTATAAGAGTCCATTGCATGGAAGTACCAACACTGATGTAATTTATTTCCTGTTATTCAACATTTAAGTACTTTCTCCCCTAATTTTACACTATTATGAATAATAAACAAAGAACATTTTTGTACCTAAATCTGGTCCACATGTGATAATTTTCTTAGGATCATTTTCTAGCAGTAGAATTTCCAAGTCAAAAGATACAAAAATTTTGAAAGACCTGTTATCAAATTACTCCTGGAAATGTAATAACTTACATGATCACTAGTGATGCAGGTCAGTGTACATTTTAACCCATCAGTAGCACCACAAAGTATCATCCTTTTTAAAAAAATTCTTTTGCCAATATGAAATAGGATTTCATTATCTTAATTTGTATTTTTCGATTGCTAGTAAATCTGAAAATTTCCACACATTTAATGCCTATTTGCATTTCTTCTGTGAATTATTCACATGACATTTGCTACTTTTCTATTGGGGTATTAGTGATTTTATTTTTAACTTGTCAGAGTTCATTACCGATTACAGCTGTAATGTTTTCCTTTTGGCTATCTTTTTTTGTTGTTGTTGTTTAAACATGTTTCCAGTTTGTCACTAGCCTTTTAATAATGACTGACTTTTTAATGAGTTTTAATCCGTAGTGACGTAAATTTTTCTTTCTGAGTTCTTTCATTGTTTTTATAACTTCTAAGTCTTTCTCTACCCCCCAAATTAGTTAATTCGTCTAAGAGCATTACTAGTTTTTATTTTTCATGGTTTTACTTTAAACATTTAAAAACTTTGATGTATCTGGGGATTTATTTTGGTAGTAGCATCATGAGAATCCAATGAAAAATCCACCATTTCTCTATCAGTCAAGGTTCTCTTAACTATTAAAGACATGTATACACTAAGATCTATTTGGAGGGGGCTAAATATTTTATTACATATATTGTCAAGTCTTGTAGACCATAGTGTTTTGTTTCCCATTAATTCTCATATCTAATCACACTATGTTATTCTCTTTGTTCTGCCATTTATTACATATGCTGAGTATGTAAATTCATATCTTATTACATTGAAATTGTTCATAATTTCAGAACAATTTTAAATAGCACTACTGCTAATTTGGTTTTAATTTATATTGGAATTCCTTTTGTGTTTCATTGCTGAGAATTATCTTGACTCTTGGTTTAAGGTAAATCATGTTTTTTCATGTCAAATAAGGATCTGTCTTTTTTTGGTTTTCTTAGAATTTTATCAGGAATACATTTTGAATATTAGCAAACACCTTTTCAACTTTTATTGAGGTTTTGGAATATGTGTTACGTTCAACTTTTTAATGTAATATACTATAGTAATATATTTACCAATGCTAAAATAAGTTTGTGTTTTGAAGAGAAATGCTACCTCTTTGAGGGAGATAAATTTTTATTACATTAAAGAATATTTTTCCTAATAATGATTATGATTTTTAATCAGATAGTAATAAGTGAGTTTGAGTTGTTATTTCTTTTTTTAGAATGTTATCTATGTTTGTTTGGGATTCTATGATTATGCTACTTTTATAAAAATTACTTTTTTTGGGCCTTAAAATATTCTTTTTTTTTTTTTAATTTAACTTATTTTATTTTTGGCTGTGTTGGGTCTTCACTGCTGTGTGTGGGCTTTCTCTAGTTGTGGCGAGCGGGGGCTACTCTTTGTCGTGGTGCGTGGGCTTCTCACTGCGGTGGCCTCTCCTGTTGTGGAGCACGGGCTCTAGGTGCGTGGGCTTCAGTAGTTGTGGCACGTGGGCTCAGTAGTTGTGGTGCACGGGCTTAGTTGCTCCGCAGCATGTGGGATCTTCCCAGACCAGGGCTTGAACCCGTGTCCCCTGCATTGGCAGGCGGATTCTTAACCACTGCGCCACCAGGGAAGCCCGGCCTGAAAGTTTTTAAATAGCATGAGAACAATTCCATTTTTGAAAATGTTATGGTACTCACCAATAAAGTGCTCTGGCATAGAGCCCTTTTCGAAATAATTTTTGAAAATATGTTTATCTTCTTTCTTGATTGTTGGGGTTGTCTTTTTGCTGTTTTCTTGGCTTATTTGGGGGGATTTATATTTTCCAAGAATTCTTCATCTTTATGGAGACATAAATTTGTTTACAGAATTATATGTCACTACAGTTATATAAAACATCTCCATTTTCAGAACCTGCATTTCTCTGGTGTGCATACCGTCTTGCCATAAAAACCCCTCTCCCAAAAGCTATCAGGTATTTCTGTGTATCTTCAGGGAGTCCTGGGTGCTCAGGAATAAGTCCTGTCAACTGATGGTGCCTCATGTTATCGCCCGCCTTCCTTGGCTTCCTGGGGCTCCCAGGGTTGCAGCAGCCATTCCTTTCCACTGAGTACCACTTCTGCAAAGCCCAGGGTCTCCCCAAAGGCACCGCTGCTTCTAATGGCGACCATCTTTTCTCCTGTGTCCTGCTGCTAACTCCCTCTGGTCATTGATCCATATCAATAAGTTCATAAGTTCTGGTCTCCTCAAGGCACAAAGCCACTAATGGAACCAAATTTTAAGAGGTCATTTTCTGCCCTGTCTTGTGTTATACACCCCAAAAGGATACCCAGGAACCCAGCAGAGGAGAATCCTACTCAGGATGTCTAGGGACCCTGGGCATGCTGCTTAGTTAACACACCCTCAAAAATATACTTGAGGCACTTCATGGAACTTCAGTTTGAAATGACTGGAGCTGGAACTGAAGACAGGTCAGGGTGAGAAAGACCATCCTGTGCCCAGAATCAGTTCTGTCTGTTAAACAAAGATTGTTGATGGGCAAGGCTTGGCTTCATTGGTAAGAAATAACTCCTTAGCTCCTCTGTAAATAGCCTATAATCCAAGCACACCAATTAGCTAGCAAGGACCTATTGTCAACCCAGAGGAAAATAGACACAATTATTATAGAACTTGGGTTCTTCCACTATATGCTACAGATCTCCTTTATTATTTATAGTTTAAATTTCATTTATTTTTATCAAATTTTTTTCTCCCTTGCCTGAATTAGACAAGGATTATTATCTGTTTTGCTTTGTTTTGTTCAAATGTGTAGCTAATGGATTTATGTATCAATTTAATTCCTTTAATTTTCACTTCTACATCTATTTATATTTTCTTTAAATGTGTTTTTTCTTCTAACTTTTTTGTTAGATTTTTTTCATTAGGCATTTAAAGTATTTGTGTCCGTCCATGAATCTATCTATAAGATTTAATCTGTCCATAAGTATTTATAGATTTGGTTGCATTATCTAATATTTCATTGTATATTATTCTTTTATTTTCTGAGATGTAATTAATTGCAGTTTTGATTTCTTTTCTTACACCTAATTTGTATTTAGAAGATGCTATTTGTTGTATTGTTATGTTTTTAATCTCCAAATGGTTTGATGCTTTCTATTTAAATTTACATGATTATTTCCTAACTTATTTTAATGTATTATGAGAATGTGCATCACTTGTATATTTTTTCACTCAAATTTTTATTGAGGTTTTCCTTTATGGTCTAACACATGATTATTTATATAAATATTTAATGTACACTTGGAAAAAAAGATTATTCTCGGTGGGATTTGCAACCTGATATGTCTTTTTCTGGAGTATTCATTAATTCTAATTGTCTTTATTAGTGTATTAAAATACCACATATCTTTGAACACTGGATATACCAAAAGCTCAAATGAGTGCTTATGAGTTCTACTGTAATGACGTCACAGTTCTCTTATAGGTATAAGAATTTTAGACATATTTCTAGAGCTAATTAGTAATCGTGGCCATGAGTTTACCTTTTAGGGTATGAAATTATTCTTTTTTCCTTTCGCCTTGAAGACTATTTTGTATCAATTGCTATTTCCACACATACTGTTTACTTACTTTTATGAATCTTTCTTAGTCTAGCATATCAGTTATAAGAGCAAATTTGAAGAAAAACTAGCAGCGTTTAATACTGATTCTGCCTACTTAATTCTCTTTATTTCCTCGTTTGTAAAATGAGTATGTCAGTTAGGACCATCTAGCTGACTCCAAATCAAATTAGTTTGGCTTTATCCGGCTTCATTTCTTTGAAATGCCTCCTGCTGTGCCTTCTCTATATGCTGGTTTCGTGCTCAGGCTGGCCTTATCAAAGTTGTAAGAGGATGACTGCAGTTTAAGTTTTCAAACCCATACGCACGATGTCTTATTTCCATGAGCGAGGAAACTATTATGTCAGCTTCCCTTTCTATCTCGTTGGTCTCAGTAAGTGACATGTTGGGTAGGGTTTCCAAGAGGCTATTCCCGGAAGCTGGAGGTCTGGTCAGTTTTTCCTGAGCAGGGCTGCAAAGGGAGGGATGATAACTTAATAAAAATTGGGTCTATTAGAATGGAAAGAGCAGAAATCAGCAAAAAATGGCAATAATATCACTTACCTCATACTGGATGAGGGCATCTCGCTAAAGCAATTAGAAGAACGCCCGACACCTTGCAAGTGCTCAATAAATAAAAATGTTATTATTATTAACCTTTTCATATTGCTTTTTTAATTTCCTTGTGGCAGCCTGTATTTGAATTTTTAAAAAATCTAGTATGAATCTAGCTCTTCAGTAAGAGAATCTATAATGTTTTCCACTATTCTCAGAACTTCCATTTACCAGTTGGTTCTGTCATCTTGTTTTATAAACTGTCGAATATAATATCTTCTTCTGAATTTCCTTGATGCTGTGCTTTTTGCTATCTGAAATGTATAGATTTTCTTATCTCTCGGTGATTTCTAAAGTATAACTGTTATTTTGTATTTCATAAGCGGCTAAATTTAAAAATTACTTATGCGAGCTTATGTGTTTTTTCTGATTTCTTTAAAAATCAGTGTAGGAATAATGTAGAGACTTTTACTTACCCCTATGTGATGTGATGACAAGGCACACTTTTATTTTCCCTCCCCAACTCCCTGGTTTTTGTTCATATGATCCTGGGTAATAGAAACAAATTATTATTTTTTTAAATGTGGCTTAGCTTCTTTTGCAAGAATTCACAAAACCAGAACCTTCACATGTGTCCTATCACCCTGCTGCCCCCTCCACACTAGTTTTCCTTCTCATTAGGGAGTGTCCAGTGCATATTTCCTCCACTCTACATGTGGTCTGGTATCTCACTGCCACGACACTCAAGAAAAGTAAATATAATAACTGTTTTTCAAAAGGAAACTTTGGGAAATGCAACTCTACATAATGAAGACAACAGTTGATATTATGCTCAGCAGTGTTCCCACATTTTAACAGAATCATACTTTCCCTTTCAATAAGCAAATGGTCCACTTCAATGATTTCCCCAAGACCAAAGGTTGTCTTATTTTTCATATGAATTACAACAGGTACATTAAGAGAAACACAAAAATGGGGCTTCCCTGGTGGCGCGGTGGTTGAGAGTCCGCCTGCCGATGCAGGGGACGTGGGTTCGTGCCCTGGTCCGGGAAGATCCCACATGCCGCTGAGCGGCTGGGCCCGTGAGCCTTGGCCGCTGAGCCTGCGCGTCCGGAGCCTGTGCTCCGCAACGGGAGAGGCCACAGCAGTGAGAGGCCCGCATACCGCAAAAAAAAAAAATAGAGAAACACAAAAATGATAGTTCACCTTCAAATGCAGCATTCCTTCTCATTGTTTCCATGTAAAAGTGGTAGTGTGCAGTCTCAAAGATAATAGTGTGCTAAAAGGGGAAAGGGGCTGAGTTTAAAGAAATCATCAAAGGTGGCCTCATCATTTAGCATTTCATTTGCTATTTGCTGAAGTCCTGAAACCTAGAATATATGATGAGATATGGTGTCCTTAGGAAGCCTACCACAAGGTAAGTGAGGTTAAGACATTAATGTAATGGCCTCTATTTCTACATTTCTTTACCATGGCACACGTGTGGAAAATACGGTCAGATGTTTCTGAAGTGACCAAGTTGATGGTCTTTAAGCAGGATAAAAAAATAAGAAAAGAGTACTTAAAACCAACTTTGAATGTGGCCACTCTGCTTTCTAGAAGAGGCTGGGGTCATCAGATTATTTCTGACAAAGCAAAGCAGTAACACTGCAAACCGTCTGCCATCCTCCACACCACTAAGGGAGGAGCCTCACTGAGAGTGCATGGCCCTTTGTGTGGGAGGACCACACTGGTGACCTTTGTTGTACAGTGTGTGCCCCAAGAAAGTCTCCAACAGAGGGAAACCAGAGTTCAGCATGCAACTAAAAATATACAGCTGAACTCATAATAAATATTCAGCCTTGAGATATACATGTAGGAGAAATGTGCGCAGAAGTGACAGTTGCTTTAAGGGCAGGAAACCCAGGATCCACTACAAAGAGATCACATGTCAATACCAATGGAGTAATGATTCTCAGATTGTTTTCATGGAGGCTTTCTTAGAAAAAAGGTCAGATTATAAATACCACTTTGTTACATTTACTCTAAAGTACTGTACTCTTATTTTCTTTAAAGTACATTTTCTTTTTCTAAATTAAATTAAATTAATTTATTTATTTATTGGCTGCGTTGGGTCTTCGTTGCCGCCCATGGGCTTTCTCTAGTTACAGCGAGCGGGGGCTACTCTTCGTTGCGGTGCGCGGGCTTCTCATTGCGGTGGCTTCTCGTTGCAGAGCACAGGCTCTAGGTGCGTGGGCTTCAGTAGTTGTAGCACGCGGGCTTCGGCAGTTGTGGCTCGTAGGCTCTACGGAGCAGGCTCAGTAGGTGTAACTCACGGGCCCTAGAGTGAAGGCTCAGTAGTTGTGGCGCACGGGCTTAGTTGCTCCACAGCATGTGGGATCTTCCCAGACCAGAGCTCGAACCTGTGTCCCCTGCATTGGCAGGCGGATTCTTAACCACTGCGCCACCAGGGAAGGCCCTAAAGTACTGTATTCTGCAAACAAAATTCCAACTTCAGTGTCACGCATTGAAAGATTATAGTTTTGGAAGTCTATGGATTATTGATTCCATGTTCACTTGCTAAATTACTTAAGCGAAATTATCTAGTTCCTATCAAAAACTAATGGTTATTTTTATAATAATAATTTACAATAATAATAATAAAAGCTTAGACTTAGCAATTTCACTTCTTTGTCACATCCCATATGTGTACAGTCATGAGAAGTAGGCTATAATTCTCATTTTCCTAATAGGGGAATTGAAGATCAAGAAGCTTAATGTAAGTGACTGAAATGCCTTTCCACCTTTGGTCATCCTTGTCTGAGTCCAGTAAGTGTCTTTTTTTTTTTTTTTTTTTTACTATATTATGCTTAATGTTGTCAAAGTAGTTCAAAGAAAATTATTTGTTGTGTCTTAGGAATACATGCTTTCCAATACCCATCACAATAAAACACGGCAGCTACCCACAAATAATCACTTCACCTGGGTCCAGGAAATACTGATCATTCACATGACAGAAAAGGCAGAGATTAAAATCATTTAGAAAATCCAGGATAAGATCTCTTATGATATGGCGATGTTTGAATGGTTCTCTTGAATAATCAAGATTGCAAAAATAGTAGCAAATCCAGATATGATCTGCTGTGAATTCATAAATCTCCCATTCCTATATTTCCTCACATGCCTTTTCCTGATGTCATTGCAGTTACCATGAATTCTTCAAGGTTAGATTCACCACACAGTTGATATTGCTGGAAGCTGTGCTTTGAATGTGCAGTTTTGGCTCATTAATGAAGGAGCATCTGCAGGTCATTGCCAGGGAGCAGTGAAACTAAAATATTACTAATAAGACATCACAGAACTATGAACCTGCTTGAATCTTTAAAAATCATGGAAAGTACCAAATATCCTTGACAGTGAATCTGGCATTTATCGAGCCACTGCTCTTTCCAAAATTGCAGTAAATACCTTGGAGGATATAAAGACATATAAAGTATGTAGTAAAGAAGCTTACTAGCCAGGAGCGTGAGACAAAAATTAAACACATAAAACAATCATAGAGCTAAGAGTAGCAGTTATAATTAATTGCTCAATTGTTTGGTGTGGTTTAGAAGTGTATCTATAACTCTTGAGGAAGTATGCATGCCCATGCAATAGGAGACATATCTACATATCAAAAAGTTTCAGAGGTAATATCACTTTCCAAAGAGTCTGTTCATATCAGAGAATTTGTTTACCTCCAAATGAATCAGTTTTATTATCACCTGAGGAACTGTTGGAAGCAAACAGTCCTTAGAATTGAGCCCACTAAAAAGAGTGCACTGATGAATTTTTTCTAGCCCTTTGGCATAGCTGTTCTGCCTGTACAACGTGTGACCAACAGGATTCAAGACCATACTCCAAATCACTCCCTTCCGCACTGACACTGGCAAACCCAGTACAGAGGGTGGGTCTATTCTCTGAAAGCTGTGAGGTTGCTTGTTTCATCCTAAAATTAAACATAATGGAAATAAAACACACATCTTGAAGGAAGTATTCTTTTCATGAACTCTGTCCTTATTCACACAGCATACTTTGGTAAAGTGCCTGGGCTATAATACAATGCTCAATAAATATTATTTGAGACAGTGCATTCTAGGAAATGGTATCAGATTATTTCTCATAATGCCTGCAAAGATGTAGATATCTTATGATTAGAAGAAAGGCACTGATAAAATGTAGCAACTTGGTTTTTAGAAAGTCATTACAATAAGGGAAATTGCTAATGGGGAAATATTATGAGCTGATAATTTGTAGAATTCCAACTTCTAAGTCAAAAGGGCAAAATTATGACTTCAAAATGGAAATAACAATTTATCACTTAACTGGAAAAAACATCTTGGGGCAGTCCTTGAATCTCTCATTAGTCAGGGTTATGGATTGTGGAGAAAAGAATCCCCCTGGCTACTTTAAGAAGAAAGGAATGTGTAGAGGGACTTATAGCTGAAAGGGGGTCTGGGAAATATACTCTTAGATTTTTCTCTACCTGTAAAGGGTCTGGAGTATATGTTGAGTGAGCCAGTCTGCAGGATCCAGCACAGAGCACCATGTAATATGCTTAGTTAACCTAAATTTAGGTTACTTAGAATCTTGATGTCTAAGAATCATTTATGTTCTTTTTAATCAGTTTTCTATAATGTTCAACTTTTGCTGATATATCCAATAGCAAAAATAAATGTATGAAATTTAGCTCCATTAAACATTCATTGATCTGGAAAATATTAACAAATATGTCATTTTGTGATCTGAAGGGAAACAAAGAGGAATTGAATACCCTTTCTCCCTTTAAGATGCTTCCATAGAAGAAGTGTTGAGTTTTGAACATTTTGATAATTAGTCTCATGTAGCTTTGTAATTGACAGTTATAAACTTTATGGCATTCTATTCATATGTATATACTTGGGGATGTAGTAGAATTCTTCCCGTTGAACATATGATTTTGGATATGAAAGCTGGTGGAGATGTTTCGGAGGAAACCATTTTCCTGGGAAATAGGTAGCCAGACCATGGCTTTGATAACACTCGTTGAATGGTGAAGAACCAAGTCATTGTATAGTTTGTGGGTTGCTTGATTGAATTATTATTTATTAAATTTATTAATTACTAGATAATACATTTTACTAAATTTTCCAGTTATTATCCCCTGCTTGAATGTTAAAAAACAGATTAAAATTAAATCTGTCAAGTTTGGAAGTCAACTAATTTCTGTTCTTGACTTTAACTAAGATGATGTTCACCTTAAAGTAATCAGATTCAGAGTCTCTGGCCAACATTTAGTAGATTCTAGAACATATACTAAGTCACCTGGGCCATTCTGGGTGGCAGAATGCAGTAGAATAAAACTATAAGCAAAGGGCTCTGCCACACAGAGCCCTCAACTGTGGCATTTTTTCAGATTCTGTGACTCAGGCACCCGCCAAGCAGGAGATTTGTGATGAATAGCGCCCGTATTGATTTTTCCATAATGGAATGTAAAAGAAAAATGGACAGGTTTTGTTGCAGGTATTTTCATGGGGTACTAAATTGGAGGATTAGTTGCAAACAGCAGTACTGATAAAGTCTGCTGTCCATCTTTATGGTTGGGTCTTTCTATTAAAATGACACATAAATAACCTATTATATCCTCCACCCATGGAAATTCAAATGCACCTGTCAACTTGATAAAGCACTTGCCTGGAGGGAAGCATTGTTTACATTTTCACTCTATTCTTCAGAAAAAGTGAGATTCTAATTATTTCTCCCACTGTAAATTAATGCTGACTATGATGCTTAGCGTATCTCTACATTGTTACATCTTTTGGAAAGTTAAATGATAGAGCTGATCCATCATGTATGATGTAGCATGTATTTTATGACAGTCTTCCCTGGGCTCTTTGATGTCCTCTCTAAATGCTTATTTCTTCTCTAACTTGTCTTCTCTCTGCATCTGTCTTTCTCTTTTCTAGCCCATGAGAAATCTTTGTTGATACCCAGTTAATTCCAAAATTTGAACTTCCACCCTCTTTAGCTTGCCTTGTTTATTTCCCTTATTGAAAAACACATTTATGATTTTCAACCCACAACTACTTGTTTTCAATGATCTCATGTCATTTTTAGTCTCCTCCTGGGATATTTCCCCCATTCGATATATCATGTCTGAAGACATATCTTTGGTTATATTCAGAATTTCTACCTTGTAAGTAATTGGGTTGATTTTCCTCAGAAAAAAACTTCACCTTTTCCTTGTTCTTCTTGTTGTTATCTCTTGGTTTGAACTTGTGATAATAATTACGTGAAATAATGCCTCTAATCCTAAATTCTTACCGCTTTCCGCAACTTACTCCATGTATTTCTCCGTCAGCTACTCCTTTTCGCTCACCCTTGTCCACACACCCTAATCTCTTCCAAAAAATAATTTCTTCATGTGCAGAAAACACATAGGAAAACATTGTCTCTATGAATTCCTATAGCAACCCAAAATGGTTATCTAAAGTAACCTTAGGTATAAGCTTACCTTATAATCCTGAATCCAGTGTTTTTTATTGTTTCCTATACATAGACACTCATTAATCTATTCACCTATTGAGTACTGTGTTCACTAAACTCTGTGTGTACATTAAGTGATCTTGGAATTAAAGCAGCTGAAGGTTAAAGATTCAAAAGATCAAGTGCAGCAGCCCATCTGAAGACCTCAGCACAGCCATTTCTAGAATTGTGGCTGAGACAGAATCCACCGCATGCACTGTGCACACAGCTTTCCCAGTTATTTTCTTAAAGTATCTCCAGGGGATGAATTGATTCCCTAGTTGCTCTTCTTCCCCAGTTTGTAAATCTCAAGCCAATTTCTAGCTTAATCTTCTCTAATGCCTATTTCTTCCACAAGTAAATTCCTGCCTGAGTTCAAGGTATTATACCGCAAAATCCCTAGGAACCTTAAATTGGGCATTTTCAACATAAATAATTTTAAAAATCTGTACATATCCTCCTACTGAGCTAAGTTAACAGAACCTAAATTAATGACAATATCTCTTAGCTAAAATAGTAAAGCAATTTAACAACACTGTTAGTTTTAACTGTTTTGGAATCAATTTTTAATAATCAATTTATATGTCTTTAAAACTTTTATCCAACTTTCTTATTGTTTGGGATACTAATACATTTATGATTTCCAAGGAGTTATACTAAATATTTTGAAAACCAGGTAGTATATTATGTCAGTTACTATTTTATTTACAATTCTTTTGTATTGTCTTGAAAATTATATTTGTTGTAATGAAAATTGGAACATGAGTTTTATTTCCTCTGTCTCCTTTTTTTTTTTTTTTTTACAGAGGAAGTGGGTAGATTGTACTAGTTGATATTTTTTTGATTCTCTTAGTAAACTTAAGAGAAAAATAATAAACCTGAAAGAATTGACTGATAATCTGAAAACTGGACAAACAACTCTGAACTGTGAATTTGTGTCTAGCTGCTGATCAGGTTGTTGATAAAAACAAAGCGGTAGTTTTGACAGAGCTAGTAATAGATTATTACTAAAAGTTTACTAAAAAGTGTTTACTACAGGAAAAGCTTCTATCAATCTGACATCACTTGAAACGTGGATTAGAGTATGCCTTCACTACCCAGAAAATGAAGGTGCTCTAGTTCACGTCTGTGTGCATATGCATGCTTGTGTGTGTGTTGTGAGAAAGACAGAGACCAAGAGAGAGAGAAGAGAGAGCACCGATATACCACTTTTATCCAACCATTTATCTATTTGCCACTCACTGTCATGTCAAGTAACTGAATGAATTAGAGAAACTAGACAATGCTCCATGTCATCATAAGTCACCTGAAATAAAAAACCCACAAGTCCGGGGCTTCCCTGGTGGTGCAGTGTTTGGGAGTCCGCCTGCTGATGCAGGGGACACGGGTTCGTGCCCCGGTCCGGGAAGATCCCACATGCCGCGGTGCGGCTGGGCCCGTGAGCCATGGCCGCTGAGCCTGCGCATCCGGAGCCTGTGCTCCGTAGCGGGAGAGGCCACAACAGTGAGTCCCACGTACCGCAAAAAAAGAAAAAAAAAAAAAATCCACAAATCAAACTAGTCCATTCTCTTTGTATACAGAGAGATGCTGACTCTAAGTGTACACCTAGTAGAACTCTATAGCAGAGGAGTTTCATACTACTAAACAAAATTTTTTGAAGTATTTCTTATCTCTAGACTCCAAGTGAGAAGCGTTTGGTATCATAATCCTGTCACTTGAGCCTTGAATTTCCGGCTTCTAAGATGGACACATTGATGGGTCACATTTATATATTTTGACATTGTGCTCTTTCCGATTAGAACAGAGTTGAAGAGGAAAAGTTCTGTTAAAAATTGTGTATCATGGTTTGCTGATCTCTAGGAACCCAAAAGACTGGAAATATTGAGTTCCGTATGATTGTATCCCACAATCTTGGATTTCTTATGTATTCCCAATCTAGTGCATGTTCCTTACTGTATTTTATTGTATTTCAGGGATTGAAATTCTTTTAGAAATCATTGTTCAATAACTCCATTTTACTAGTTAGGAAAGTGAAAAATGAAGAACTTTGAGCAAATGGTAAGAATCCAGATCTAGAATTTCTTTCTCATGACTACTGCAGAAGGCTGCTTTCTAGAGATAAGAAAGGATGATAAGCCAAAAACACTGGCAAAAATCAATGGTGTGTTTATATTAATGTTAAAATAATACTACCTCTGTTCACAGAATTTGTGATCACAGTGTGTATAATCAAACAATCCGATGTTTACATTTTATCAGTGTTTTGGGTTCGGCCTAGGTCTAAGAAAACAACAGGAGGGAAATATTTGCTTGATATTGTCTCATTTGCTTTTTAAAAAATTTAGCGTAAGTTATGTGCATTAAAGAACTAGATGTAGGGAACCCAATGAGAATAACTTACAAATAAACATGTATAAAATTCTGCATTAATATAGGTAAATCTCTTAGAAGTCAAGAAATACCACATTATGAATTTCTGTTAACCACATCAATAATTCTAAATGCTTTTTTTTATAGTTACTAGGATGCCATTCATCCATTTAGGTATTTATTAATTTTTTAATAATTACATGCCACTGCATGCCAGGTATCTTCACATATGAAGAGGTTACAAATCTGATTTCATTATTCTTAAAATTTAGTTTGAGTAAAATAACAAATTTTATTTTACAGGATTTTTAATGGTTTTAGTCTCGTACATAAAACACTAACATAATGCTTGATTAATCTACCCTGAATAAATAATTTGTGCAGACACATTCTGCATGCAAGGAATTTCTGGAATGTTAGCACAGACAAACCTCTTGTGGTATACATTTTCAATGAAAAAAATGCAGGAAAGCCTCATAGAATTAAAACTAATTCACCTTTGTCATAGTAACGTTAAGTATAATTTCAAACTTCAGGAGGGTCTACAATATTGCCTGTTTTACTGGAAATTTCCACCAAGGGTAGATAAATCATCATCCTGCATCTTGAAAAATAAAATAGAATTGTCTTCCAAGTAACTTCAACCATGTACATATTCATTCATTTTCTTTTGCTTGTTATGCTAAATAATTCTAAATGTTCTGTGTTCTAGTACTGCTATATGCAGTTGCAGAATGGGTGCGCTAGTAAGCTCAGTTTCTACCACAGGGTTACTCTGCTGCTTCCTCACCTGCCCCACCATAAATTAGTAATTTAAAGAAGAAAGGGGGTTTATAAACCTCTCACATGTCGCTCTGAGTTGGGTGTTCTTAGCTGGAGGGTTGCTCTGGTCTGTCAGAACACACAGGAAGGCCCTCTATTGTAAAGTCTTTGTCTTGAAGTTTATTTTCTCTGTGTAGGTTCATCATCTTTTTTTTTAAACAATCGTTTGATTTCATTCACATGTAGTTGCCATGAAAAGTTTAACTCATTCATAAAAATATTTTTGCTATTCTAACATCCTTTATTTACAAATAAATCCCCACCACAGAGCAGAAATGTTAGAAGTTATATCACAAGTGAAGCACATTACGTATTTTTAAAACCTTTAAAATATGGCTTATGAACAATTTTACACAGCAGGTTACCTGTTACTATGTTACATATTAGACAGATCTATGGTACCATTTTGGACAATCAGATTTCCTTGATATTAAAGATGGAGTTGGCATTTTTGTCAAAAAGGTATTTTAAACCTGTTAGGGAGTTTCTATAGTGTGGAATTTCACTTCTTTCTAAAGTGACATCTTAAGTATATCATTTTAAAATCAAACAAGAAATTAGATCCATCTCTGGGAAAACACCAATTTTTATTGTATGCATCACGTAAACGCCTTGCTATTAGTGACTATGCACTAATAAGGAAATAAATAAATAAGGAAAACAAAAAACCCAGTGTGCATAATCAAACAATCAAAACATCATCTTTTTTTATGCTTATTGTTTACATGGTATTTTTCCCCATCTTCTTCCTTTGAATCTGCCTGTGTCTTCACATTCAAAATTCATTTCTTGAAAACAGCATTTGTTTGGGTCTTAATTTTTTAATCCAGTTTCACAATGTCTGCCTTTTCATTGGAGTTTTTAGTCTATTTACAAAAAATTATTGATATGCTTAGGTTTATGTCTACTGACTTTCTACTTTCTAAATATTTTCCATTTTTCCTTTCAGTTTTTCTATTCCTCTTTTTGTCCTTTATTGTCTTCTTTGGAGTTAATCAAATATTTGATTATATTGTGTTCCTTTACATTTCCTTTATTAGTGTTTGTGTTTTTCCTCTGGCTAACAGGATGCACCTTTAAATTTTGAGATTCTATTTAAAGTCAAGGTGACAACATTTTCCCTCTTTATACTCCCGAGCTTGCATCTGACACGTCGTATGCCTACTTCCCTCTTCCCCATTCTCATTTCACACCTAGCACATTTTACTTCCCACATTCTTCTTCACAAGTGTAGTAAACTTGCAAAAGGGTAATTCCATTTACTTTCTCCCCTCACTCTTTATAAAATTATTGTTATAACTTCTATTTCTACATGTTATAATCTCACCTTTTTATTTGAACGGTTACTTGTCTTTCTTCTGTTGCTGAGCCCAGCCAGTAAATTTTTTTTTGACATTAACAAAGAAGTCCCATGTTCAATATTAGTTATCTGTTTTATACATATTAGTGTATATATGTCAATCCCAATCTCCCAATTCATCCCACCACCACTACACCACCCATCCCCGCTTCCCCCCTTGGTGTCCACACATTTGTTCTCTACATCTGTGTCTCAATTTCTGCCTTACAAACTGGTTCATCTGTACCATTTTTCTAGATTCCACACATATGCGTTAATATATGCTATTTGTTTTTCTCTTTCTGACTTACTTCACTCTGTATGACAGTCTCTAGGTCCATCCATGTCTCTACAAATGACCAAATTTCATTCCTTTTTATGGCTAATATTCCATTGTATATATGTACCACATCTTCTCTATCCATTCATCTGTCGATGGGCATTTAGGTTGCTTCCGTGACCTAGCTATTGTAAATAGTGCTGCAATGAACATTGGGGTGCATGTGTCTTTTTGAATTATGGTCTTCTCCAGGTATATGCCCAGTAGTGGGATTGCTGGGTCATATGGTAATTCTATTTTTAGTTTTTTAAGGAACCTCCATACTGTTCTCCATAGTGGATGTATCAATTTACATTTCCACCAACAGTGCAAGAGGGTTCCCTTTTCTCCACACCCTCTCCAGCATTTGTTGTTTGTAGATTTTCTGATGATGCCCATTCTAACTGGTGTGAAGTGATACCTCATGTCGTTTTGATTTGCATTTCTCTAATAATTAGTGATGTAGAGCAGCTTTTCATGTGCCTCTTGGGCATCTGTATGTCTTCTTTGTAGAAATGTCTATTTAGGTCTTCTGCCCATTTTTGGATTGGGTTGTTTGTTTTTTTAATATTGAGCTGCATGAGTTTATATATTTTGGAGATTATTCCTTTGTCCATTGATTCGTTTGCAAATATTTTCTCCCATTCTGAGGGTTGTCTTGTTTATAGTTTCCTTTGCTGTGCAAAAGCTGTTAAGTTTCATTAGATCCCACTTGTTTATTTTTGTTTTTATTTCCATTACTCTAGGAGGTAGGTCAAAAGGATCTTGCTGTGCTTTATGTCAAAGAGTGTTCTGCCTAGGTTTTCCTCTAAGAGTTTTACAGTGTCCTGTCTTACATTTAGGTCTTTAATCCATTTTGAGTTTATTTTTGTGTATGGTGTTAGGGAGTGTTCTAATTTCATTCTTTTACCTGTAGCTGTCCAGTTTTCCCAGCAGCACTTATTGAAGAGACTGTCTTTTCTCCATTGTATATCCTTGCCTCCTTTGTCATAGATTAGTTGACTATAGGTGTGTGGGTTTATTTCTGGGCTTTCTATCCTGTTCCATTGATCTATATTTCTGTTTTTGTGCCAGTACCATATTGTCTTGATTACTGTAGGTTTGTAGTATAGTCTAAAGTCAGGGAGTCTGATTCCTCCAGCTCCGTTTTTTTTCCTGAAGACTTCTTTGGCTATTCAGGGTCTTTTGTGTCTCCATACAAATTTTAAGATTTCTTTGTCCTAGTTCTGTAAAAAATGCCACTGGTAATTTGGTAAGGATTGCATTGAATCTGTAGATTGCTTTGGGTATTATAGCCATTTTCACAATATTGATTCTTCCAATCCAAGGACATGGTATATCTCTACATCTCTTTGTGTCATCTTTGATCTCTTTCATCAGTGTCTTATTGTTTTCTGAGTACAGGTCTTTTACCTCCTTCAGTAGGTTTATTCCTAGATATTTTATTCTTTTTGTTGCAATGGTGAATGGGATTGTTTCCTTAATTTCTCTTTCTGATCTTTCATTGTTAGTGTATAGGAATGCAAGAGATTTCCGTGCATTAATTTTGTATCCTGCTACTTTACCAAATTCATTGATTAGCTCCAGTAGTCTTCTCGTGACATCTTTAGGATTCTCTATGTATAGGATCATGTCATGAGCAAACAGTGACAGTTTTACTTCTTCTTTTCCAATTTGTATTCCTTTTATTTATTTTTTCTTCTTTGATTATCATGGCTAGGACTTCCAAAACTGTGTTGAATGATAGTGGCAAGAGTGAACATCCTTATCTTGTTCCTTGTCTTAGAGGAAATGCTTTCAGTTTTTCACCATTGAGAATGTTTGCTGTGGGTTTGTCATATATGGCTGTTATTATGTTGACGTAGTTTCCCTCTATGCCTACTTTCTGGAGAGTTTTTATCATAAATCAGTGTTGAATTTTGTCAAAAGCTTTCTCTGCATCTATTGAGATGATCATATGGTTTTTATTCTTCAATTTGTTAATATGGTGTATCACGTTGATGGATTTGAGTATATTGAAGAATCCTTGCATCCCTGGGATAAATCCCACTTGATCATGGTTTATGATCCTTTTAATGTGTTGTTGGATCCTGTATGCTAGTATTTTGTTGAGGATTTTTGCATCTATATTAATCAGTGATATTGGTCTTTAATTTTCTTTTTTTGTAGTATTTCTGTCTGCTTTTGGGATTAGGGTAATGGTGACCTCATAGAATGAGTTTAGGACTATTCCTTCCTCTGAAATTTTTTGGAAGAGTTTGAGAAGGATGGGTGTTAGCTCTTCTCTAAATGTTTGATAAAATTCACCTGTGAAGCCATCTGGCCCTGGACTTTTGTTTGTTGGAAGATTTTTAATCACAGTTTCAATTTCATTACTTGTGATTGGTCTGTTCATATTTTCTATTTCTTCCTGGTTCAGTCTTGGAAGGTTATACCTTTCTAAAAATTTGTCCATTTTTCCCAGGTTGTCCATTTTATTGGCATAGAGTTGCTTGTAGTAGTCTCTTATGATGCTTTGTATTTCTGCGGTGTCCATTGTAACTTCTCTTTTTTCATTTCTAATTTTATTGATTTGGTCCTCTCCCTCTTTTTCTTGATGAGTCTGGCTAAAGGTTTATCAATTTTGTTTATCTCTTCAAAGAACCAGGTTTTAGTTTTATTGATCCTTGCTATTGTTTTCTTTGTTTCTATTTCAATTATTTCTGCTCTGATCTTTATGATTTCTTTCCTCCTACTTACTTTGGGTTTTGTTTGTTCTTCTTTCTCTAGTTCCTTTAGGTGTAAGTTTACATTGTTTATTTGAGATTTTTCTTGTTTCTTAAGGTAGAATTATATTGCTAATAACTTCCCTCTTAGAACTGTTTTTGCTGCATCCCATAGGTTTTGGATCATTGTATTTTCATTGTCATTTGGACTTGGGTGGCTATTTCCTTTCCCATGTTAGGGAAGTTTTTGACTATAATCTCTTCAAATATTTTCTCGGTCCTTTCTCTCTCTCTTCTCCTTCTGGGACCCCTATAATGCAAATGTTGGTACGTTTAATGTTGTCCCAGAGGTCTCTTAGGCTGCCTTCATTTCTTTTCGTTCTTTTTTCTTTATTCTGTTCCATGGCAGTTAATTCCACCATTCTGTCTTCCAGGTCACTTATCCGTTCTTCTGCCTCAGTTATTCTGCTCTTGATTCCTTCTAGTGTATTTTTCATTTCAGTTATTGTATTGTTCATCTCTATTTGTTTGTTCTTTAATTCTTCTAGGGGTTTGTGTTTTAATTCTTCTAGGTCTTTGTTAAACATTTCTTGCATCTTCTCTATTTTTGCCTCCATTCTATTTCTGGGTCCTGGATCATCTTCACTATCATTATTCTGAATTCTTTTTCTGGAAGGTTGCCTATCTTCACTTCTTTTAGTTGTTTTTCTGGGGTTTTATCTTGTTCCTTCATCTAGTACATAGTCCTCTGCCTTTTCATTTTGTCTGTCTCTCTGTGAATGTGATTTTCGTTCCACAGGCTGCAGAATTGTAGTTCTTCTTGCTTCTGCTGTCTGCCCTCTGGTGGATGAGGCTATCTAAGAGGCTTGTGCAGACTTTCTGATGGGAAGGACCAGCGGTGGGTAGAACTGGGTGTTGCTCTGGTGGGCAGAGCTCAGTAAAACTTTAATCTGCTTGTCTGCTGATGGGTGGGACTGAGTTTCCTCCCTGTTGGTTGTTTGGCCTAAGGCAACCCAGCACTGGAGCCTACCTGGCTCTTTGGTGGGGCTAATGGCAGAGTCTGGGAGGGCTCACCCAAGGAACACTTCCCAGAACTTCTGCTGCCAGTGTTCTTGTCCCCGTGGTGAGCCACAGCCAACTCCTGCCTCTGCAGGAGACCCTCCAACACTAGCAGGTAGGTTTGGTTCAGTCTCCTATAGGGTCACTGCTTCCCCTGGGCCCTGATGCACACAGTACTTTGTGTGTGCCCTCCAAGAGTGGAGTCTCTGTTTCCCCCAGTCCTGTCAAAGTCCTGCAATCAAATCCCGCTGGCCTTCAAAATCTGATTCTCTAGGAATTCCTCCTCCTGTTGCTGGACTTCCAGGTTGGGAAGCCTGACTTGGGACTCATAACCTTCACTCCAGTGGGTGGACTTCTGTGGTATAAGTGTTCTCCAATTTGTGAGTCACCCACCCAGTGGTTATGGGGTTTGATTTTTTTGTGATTGTGCCCCTCCTACCATCTCATTGCAGCTTCTCCTTTGTCTTTGGATGTGGGGCATCTTTTTTGGTGAGTTCCAGTGTCTTCCTGTCAATGATTGTTCAGCAGTTAGTTGTGATTCTGGTGCTCTCACAAGAGGGAGTGAGCTCATGTCCTTCTACTCTGCCATCTTGAACCAATCTCCTAAATTTTTCATTTTAGTTATCATACTTTTCATTTCTAGAATTTCCACTTAGGGGTTTTTTTTTTTTTTTTTTAGTTTTCATTTCTTTGCTGAGATTCTTTATTAGTCCACTCATTAGACCATATTTTTCTTTAATTTTTAATTTTTTTTTAGTTCTTTAAACATTGTTACAATAGAGGCTTTCAAGTCTTTGTTTTCTGAATCTAATATCTAGACCATCTCAAGGTTAGCTTTGATGGACTCTTGTTTTTCTTGATTCCATCTTTTTCTGTTTCTTTTTTGATGTATTGTGTTTCAGATATTGTGTATTTTAAGTTGTAAGTTGCCTGTTAAGGGTTAAGAGTTAAGGGTTGCTATTACAAAGTCCCACAAACTGCGTGGTTTAAAAAAACAGAATCTCATCATCTGACAATTCTGGATGCTCAAAGTCCAAGGTCAAGGTGTTGGCAGGGTTGATTCCTTCTGATGGCTATGCGGAAAAATCTGTTCCATGATTCCCTCCTAGCTTCTTGTGGTCTGCTGGCAATCTTGGCTTTTAGGTGCATCATCCCAATCTCTGCCTTCATGTTCACATGGCATTCTCTTTGTGCATGTTTGTCTCCATGTCCAAATTTCCCCTTTTTCTACAGACACAGTCATACTGGATTAGGGTCACCCTATTGAGTCATCTTAACGTGACCAACTGCAAAGACTTTATTCCCAAATAAAGGTGAATTCATAGGAACTGGGAATTAAGCCTTCAATATCTTTCAGGGAGACACAATTCAAGCCATGACATTGCCCCCATCCCCAGTTTATCCCTCAACATCAGCCTGAGTGACTCCTTTAATAATGTCTTATATGTTACTCCTCTATTCAAAAATGTTCAGTGGTTTCCCAGTTCATTCAGAGAAGAAGCCCTACTCCTCAGTGGTCAACACACCCCTCCATGCTCAGCTCCTCCCTCCAGTTGTCCCTGTTCTGATCTTTTCCATTTCTCCCCTTGCTCACTTTGTTTCAGTTCTTTTGGTCTCTTTGCTTTTTCTTGAACATAAGGCAAGTGGACTCCCCTCAAAGCCATGGCACTAGCTGTTCCCTCCTCTAATTGTGCTACTCTCCCCATTATATACATGATTCATATCCTCACTTTATTCAGACATTTATTCAAATGTCTCCTTCTCTGAAAGGCCTTCCATGAATAAAATAAAAACTCTTAAGTAAAATAGCAATGAAATAGCCCTTTATCCTCCCCAACTTCACCCACTGCCAGTTGATCCCCTGCCCTGTTTCCTTTTTCTCCATAGCACTTATGATAATTTAGTTATTTGTTGTCTGCTTGCCAGCTTAAGTAGAGCAAGGGTTTTGTCTCTTTGGTTCCATTCTGTGTTTCCATAATCCTCTGGTGCAAAGTAGGATTTCAGTAAATAGGTTCTGAGTGAATGCTTGAATGAATGAACTAATGAATGAATGTGCTTTGAACAGAGCCTTTTACATAATGAGTCCTAAACAAGTATTATTTATAATTCTTATTCTTAATTAATCTTTCCCAAAATAGTTACTGCTGTGATCAATTTTCTATATGCTACTTTTCCTCTTTCTTTATTCTGCTCTGGAAATTTCAGGCTCAAAGGAACCATATTCAAGAAAAGGGTAAGATCTAATGTTCAAATGTGACAATGAAATTGGGAAACTGAAATGAACGCTCTGGAAACCTAGACTCGCTGAAAGTCAACAAACTAGAATTTGGCTAAAAGATGAACACAAAATTCTCCCATCCTTTTATTTTTCAAATAAAAAATATCTGTCTTCACATGTGTGGCCTTTTCTCACCCTTCTAAGTCTCCATGCAGGGGAGGTGTCCCACATGATCCATCTATTCTCGTCACTCCCAGCCTTGATTTATCCCTCCTCAAACCCCTTACAGTTTTTACTTCCTCCTTGGGCATTTAAAACTTACTAGTTTTAAATTATAGTTAATTGCATCTGTTCTCACTCTTCCTACTAAATTCTAAGTTTCATAGAGGCCAAGAAAATATATTTTATCCTGTCTATCTCACAGCATCTAGTTTGAATGAGTGACTCAAAAAGGTTTTGAATAATGAAAAAGAACCTAGTTTTAAAGCACAAATGATACATACTGATTTTTTTATAGTCTTGAAAAATAACCAGGAAACAATCCCTGCTCCTATAAGAGGGAGGTATCAAATTAAATACAATCTTTTTTTTGCCATTAAACCATTAACAACCCTATCAACTCTTTGCCTGAAGACAGACTTGGACTTAGTTCATCTTTCCTTGTCTCTTCAGTACTCTTATAAAAGGTAGGGATGTAATTTTTATTTCCTTTATTTCACATTTATCATCTATAAAGTCAAAATAATACTTTCTTACTTGTAGGGCTGTTTAGTGAGGCAGTTAATTATTGTATAATGCATTGTAACTCCTGGAGTAAAGGTTTTATATGTGTGCAAAGGGGTATTATTCCAGGAGAGTTATGACACGGGCAATCTTTGGCTTGTGGGTGGAGTGACGTGATAAGATAGCAGCTGAACAAACTTAGTAAATTAAGAAATAGGGAGTTCAAACTTGCATTGTGAAAAGTTGGTAGAGAGTTCACCTCCCTGATGCTTCTGAAGGAATGGCCTTATGTTGTTAGGAAACTGACACAGAAGAGCAGTTGTCTCACACATCAATTTTGCAGTTGGCAAAAATGAATCAATTTCAGTAGCTTCAAAGATACATGTGACAAAACCAAAACCAAACCAAACCCAGATTGCCTTCAATATTGAATCCATTTATTTTTTTAATTTGTATTTATTTATCTATTTTTAATTTTTTTTAAACTTTTAATTTTATATTGGAGTATAGTTGATTAACAATGTTGTGTTAGTTTCAGGTGTACAGCAAAGTGATTCAGTTATACATATACATCTATTCCTTGATATTGAATCCATTTAAATCACATAATTCATTTATTTATTCTTTCAACAAATATCCATTTAGTGCCTCTTATGAGTCAGACCCTATTCCCTGTCCTTATGAAGCTTACATTTGTGTGCAGAAAGACAGACACAAACAAGGAAATATACAGTGTGTAGGGTTGGAAGTAACACTTATAGTGTTACCATGAAAATAAGGCACAGGGTATGGCTAAGGGTGGAGATACTATTCCACATTAGAGGGTCAAGAAAGACCCCATAGTTAAGGTGACACTTGAGTAGCACCTTAAAGGAAGGGAGTGAGCCCAATAGGTGGCGGTGGCTGGGAAGATTCACGCAAGTTCCATTGCGAAAGCTCGTGTAGGGCCGTGCTCGATGTTTGTAAGTTCACTTTTGCTGTTATCAATTCTCCTTCTTAGATTTTCAGCCAATTTATACAACTTAACTTAGTTTTTGGAATAAATTTGTTTAGCGTGTAAAGACATTACAATTCATATAGTATTGTTCATTTTAGGTAACACAAAAATATTTGGGCAACAGAGTTTTGGGGTAATTTATCCTGAGAGTAAGGTCAAACACAAACACACATACATACACATAAAGACAACCATCCCCCCTCCCCAATTTTCTGCTTGTCTTACACTTTGTTATTTCTCTATCATTAGAGAAAATTAAAGCAAAGGATGAGCTAAGAACCAAGTATTAGTCACCAGCATGGTGGTGACTTTTAGATGAAAACTTCTCTGACAGAAAGGAAACGTCTTCTGCTTCACTGCCTTTCACATCAAAGCAGAAGTAGAGGTGTGGCTGAATAAATTTTTTTTTTTAAGTTCAAGTGATCTTTATATTGGTAGACATTTGAAGTTCATTTTACTAGTGATTTAGTGGCTTACTGGCTTTAATGGATTTGAGTAGACTTTAGCCAGAGCTATGCACCACATTGCAAGCCCACTACCTGTAAAGGAAAAAAAAATGTAGTCAGATTTCTTTCCTTCTGATAATTGGACTAAAACTTGTTGTCTGAACTAAGTCAGTCCAATTATTTTTCTTCAGTTCTGTCGGACCAGGAACTAAAATATTAGAGCAAATAGATAGATAAACCTCCAAATTCATGGTGTTTTTTTGTTTCTTTTCTTTCTTTCTGGAATTCAGGAGAAGAAAAGAGGCTCTTTTAAAAATCTGAGTACATTGTGAAATTCTCTGGTCTTGATTTCTACGTGTTACACAATCTGACTTTAAAATTAAAATTTTGTGTGTGTGTGTATAGAGTGGAGTATATAAGTGGAAAATACTGCTGGCCACGTCATTATGACTATTTTACATTTAAACAATGAATTCACCACCTGTAGGACTTATCTCAAGGAGCAGTGGGTGGCTAGAGCAGAGAAGTCTTGTTTTCTTCCTTACCTTTTTCCTCGTGGTCCACTCTTCATGTGGGTAGCCCGTGCTTCCCAGGCAGGGTGACAAGACAGGGAGTGGCAGAGGCAGGGTGCTCTATGCTTCCACTTACTCTGAAACATATCCATAGCTTGTTCATATGTAGCTGCATTGCTAATAGTATTAACGTGTGCATACATGTCCACAAGCGAAAACCTCGGGGATACAGCTAAAGACCTGTGACTTTCTACTTACATAAAATAACCTACATCTTTTTCTTGCATTTATTTCTATTGCCAGGAGCTTTGAAAAGTGTCATAACCAGAAGTCAAGTTCTTTGCGGTTTCCTATTATGTTTCTTAAGAATTGTGCAGTGGTGATATGAAAAACACACATTTCTGGTAACAGATGCAAGCTGTTGAGGTTACCAAAATTAGAGATATTCAAGATAACAAAACACTCTATAATGTGTATACAAACACATATGGCTATATATTAGCTTCCCCCAAATGGCATTATTTCTATCTGAACTAAGCACAGGTAATTTTGTTTGGAAGTATGGCTTTTTGGCAACATAACATTTTATTACCTTTCTTCAAACTGGTTCAGATTTACTTAAGTGCTTGTCCTATACTCCTAATGGCTATGTTAAAGAAAAAAACATCAAGGCATAATCGTTTTACTTGACTAATTTATCTGTTGGTAATCTTCTATTAATTTTTTGCCCTTTTATTTCAAGGCAACACACAAAATGAAGAATTGTGCAGAATTGCTGATATACATAGGCTGCCATGAAAATAAAAATATCTAGAGGAAAATTGAAAACACTATCAAATATGTACATGCTTCCAAAACTTCTGATGTTATCCAAGGTTTTCATATCTAAGTCAAGGTCATAGGTTAGATTCTTATGTGAGCCAGCTATTCTTTGACCGAAAAGTAGAAACTATGGATAGGTCAGGGAAGAGGCTCCATTTTTACTGTTTGGGAAACCAACTCCTGCTGTGTCTTTTCCTTCCTGGGGAGAGGAGTTACCATTTTTTTACTAGACACAAATCTTTGAAATTTTGACTTTTTAAAAATTTACACTGGAATATGTGATATTGTAGAACTACAGACACAATCTTAGTCATACCTTTGCATTCATTAATTCTAAAGGAAGGCATTGTTTTCTAAGACAAAACACCCCATTTATGGGCAAGATGCCCATTTTACCGAGACCCAGTTTTTTTAACGACGTGTTCTCTCCTAAAGAGCCGGTGAATAAAATCACGATCATCAACGCACAACTTATTTGGAGTTCTGAGCTTCAAATACACAGGAGACTAGCTGGGTCACCAGTATGACCTAATTTTCTGACCCTGGTTCCCCCTTGCAGACTTTCCACACTTGGAAATAAAGTGCAAATTCGAGTGAGGAAAGAAAAGAAATCCACCCAAGAGCTGTTAAAAAATGTATGTATGCAGTAAATCTATGTACCACTGTGTAATTATAATAACATAAACAAATCCACTATAAGGACATTCACATTAGACCTAATTTTGTGCTGAACTATTATAATGCAGTTAAGAGCCGCATAGTCCTGATTTAATTAAGCTCTGTTGTGAAGCATGCAGCATTTGAACCTGTTCCGGCCTGTTTGACTACCATTGAATTAGCGCCCTTAACTTGTTTTTCTGCTGAACGATGAATCTCATTTAAGAATTCCTGTTTGCGGGTCTGGCATTCGGTGGGTTCTTCTGTGCTGCTGTGCCTCCAGACCCAGGTCAGCTAAGCTCCTCAGATTTGCCCCATATGTAGTCTCTCGACTCACTTGTCTCAAAAGATTTGTTAACTTACCCTGGGCTCTCATGGAAATGAAGGGACAGATTTGATTGGTTTAATGAAAGAGATTTCAGATGACAGGAGACTTCACTTGTGGAGCTAACTTCAGATTCTGTAGGGCACAGTAAGCGTCTACTGGCCTGTCATTTTGCAGAAATACTTAGTGAACTCCAATTTTCCATGGATATTACTTAGGCTGCCAAGTAGTTTAACCGTTACTCATTAGGAAATGGAAGGCAAAGGCATCTTTAGAAAATGCACTTTCTAGAAAAATCACATCCTGCTTCCTTCTTTTTATCTCTCTCCTACTTTAGGCAAGAATGTCTAGGTTGTCTGGTATTTGCCTGAACAACACTTTCCCTTCCTCTATGCAGATTGCCTGAAATAAAATTAAACGGGAAATCTTACAGGTGAACATTTAGCTTGGTGATCAAATATCAGGCCAGTTTGCTGAGGAGCTTGTTACTCAACAACTAGTTTTAAAGAAATAGAGTTAAAAGTCAGGAGAACAGAGTTGCAGAGAATTATGTCCACCCACTTAGATTATTTAGAAATGAGTCAAAGGACTTAAGAAAAATCAAATAGTGATTTCTTCATCACATCTCACCTCTGCGTCCATCCTCTGATCTACCTCTCTTCAGGCTTAGTTCCTGTTATAAAACATCCATGTTCTGCTTCTTTTTTTCTTTTTTTCTTTTTTTTTTTTTTTTTTTT
>NW_021703780.1:7700902-7901263 GCF_005190385.1 Monodon monoceros | reverse complement strand
TGTTCTGCTTCTTTTTTTCTTTTTTTCTTTTTTTTTTTTTTTTTTTTACCTTGCCCTACTTTCTTAACCCTAGGGAGGATTTTAAGAAGGTTTCAAAGCTAAGCATCCCCAATTGCTTCAGGCTGTCTTTGGTTGTAAGTCAGAATACAAAGCAATTACCCGGAGGGTGGGATGTATTCGTGGCCAATGGGAGAACCTTCCCTAGATCAGCAGGTAACTGAAAATATTCTCTTAAGGGTGAACATCTGGTGCAGATTCTTAACCATTTCTAGTGAGGTTTTATGGGTCACTCTTCCTTTTCCTTTGCCAAAAGGTGTGTACTCATAAAGCACAAATAATAGGGTTTAACTTGGTCCACATGCCTTGTGGACAGGTGTTTGATTATCTTATCTTAAGGACTGCTAGCTAGAAATTCTGGAAAATGACCACAATTGCTTTACTATTAGAACTTTATGGTCCAAACAAAAAGGGGAGAAAAAAACATCAGTATTTTTTCTAGTTAATCTCCAGTTCAAAGAAGATTGAGAACATTCCATGGGATATTAATAGAACTAAATGGCTGCAGTAATTTAGATGCGGCCTCTATTTTGGTTTTCTATGACAAATGACACTGTACCCCTTTTGAGTCAAGAAGGATGCTTGCAAGGTTCCTGCACAGGCCAAGGACAGAAAAATCTTCCCGTAGATTCTTTCACATGAGCACTTCACAGAGGGAAAATTCAGCCTCTAAAGTCATGTTTAGACACAGTCCCATTCTGCAGCCACACACTAACACACAAGGATAGTAGTGTACAGTGTGATCAAACACATTACCATGCGGTGGAATCACAAGTACATTGGCTTTGGGGACTTCCCTGGCGGTCCAGTGGTTAAGACTTCGCCTTCCAATGCAGGGGGTGTGGGTTCGATCCCTGGTCGGGGAGCTAAGATCCCACATGCCTTGGGGCCAAAAAAATGAAACATAAAACAGAAACAATATTGTAACAAATTCAATAAAGGCTTTAAAAATGGTCCACATCAAAAAATCTTAAAAAAAAAAAAAAGTACATTGGCTTTAGAGTCAGACCAATTTGGGTTCAAATATCAGAGCTGCCTGATTACTTCTGGGGTCTCAAGGTGCTACTATGATATATATGCCTCTTTGCCCCACCTGAGTGATTTGAGAAAAATTAAGTAAACATAGGAACCAGACTAAAGGAAATAAAAATATCAGCCTCGTGACTAGTAAAGCTGTTTGGACGATGTGTCATTAGATTAGCAGCCAAGTGGGCTTAACTCATCACCCCATAAGGAAGGAGCTGGAAGGCAAAGTCGTTCTCGGAAGAGGCCTGCTCTTGTTAAAACTTGACTATGGACCGGCAGAGGATGTGGGTGCTTCCTAGGGATGGCCTGGATATAAAAAAATGAGAGGGAAGGGGCAAGGGAGCTACTCTGATTTCTTGTTCCTAAATCACCAGGGAGGAGAGTAAGAAAAGCTTGTGGGGAAATCGGAGGTAGGGGAGTAGGATTATTTATTAGTAAATAATATAATCATATAACTATGTCTTTGGGCAAGTTATTTAACATTTCCGAGCCTCAGTTTCCTTGTCTATAAAATGGGAATAGTAATACCAACCTGACAGAGTTGCAACATAAACAAACAAAAAGCGTGCGTGTGCGTGCATGCGTGTGTGTGTGTGTGTGTGTGTGTGAACTGCCTACCTTCAGACCTGCCACTCAATAATGCTGATTTACTTTCTAGTCTACCCACCCCTTTTCTTCCTAGACCCTGGTCAGTCAAGGATGCCTCTGGGTAGAAGGCAATTCACTCCTCTCTTTCCTCAGATTAGAGATGGTTGAAAAGGAGAGGAAGATGCATATCAAAGAAAATAAGAATTATTCCTAAAAATCTACTCTGCACAGTTTACTGCCCACATTTTCAAGGTCACTTACCTTCTAAAAGGAACCATCTTCCAAAGCAAGAATTACTCCTTTTCAGACAAATGGAGACATCTTCATAGTCCTTTAGCTTGCAGATGTCCAGGGCTGCAAGATGGGTTTGTTTTATACTGAATTTCCAAGACAGAGAGGCTCCCATCCACCAAGGCTCCCAGCTAACTTTCACCCCACCAAACACTTCGTAGAATGAGCGGAAACCCCATGGCTCTCCAGGACATGGCATGCTTATTCTCATCTCATTTCTTTTGCTCTGCTTTGCCTGAAGTTTATCCTTTTACATCCAAAGGCTGGGAGACATCAGAGACATGTGTAATACCTGGGCTGGAGCTGCGTGTGCAGCCAGGAGCCTTCAGTTCTGATCCTGGCTCCAAGCACAGACTTCTTGAGGGGCCCGAAGGAGCAGCCTGCCATCATCCACCTCCTGATTTTACCTGAGGATGTTGTGGTGTTGCTAAACAGCCTCACCAGGCGATCATGCAGATTAAAAATTAATTATATAAATGGATTCATGTCCCCATCGTTGCTCCCACAGTTTTGACATAGCTTAACAAATTCTCTCTTTAGATGTAGTCAGTGCAGTCTTCAAACCTGTCCTGCCTGCTTGCTATGGACTCATTGCAGTGGCATCCCTGTCCAATGGGGTCTTGCACCTGTTGTCACCTTGAGGTGTCTCTGTCACTCAAAGCTCACATCCAGCTAGCAACCAAACTCTGATGATTCTCAGAAAAAGAAATCATTGACTCTGTCTCCAGTCCAACTGTCACTGCCCAAAGGCAGGGTCTCATCACCTACTTTTGGTGAGATGGTCTCCAATCTGTCATCCTCTGGTCTACCTGGCATTCTGCCTTTAGCTCTACTACTCTAAAATACAAGTCAAATCAAGCCTGTCTTCTGCCCAGAAACCTCCAATAGCTTCTCTCTTTATGGATTACATTACAAATACCTTAGTAGAATATCCTGCATCTTCACAGTACAAATGATGTTTCTAGGCTGGACTGTGGATTGGCCCTTGAGCCCGCCATGCACTTTTGCATCTCAGTGCTGGACACACCCATGGCCCTTTTCATACCTATTGAAATCCCACTAAGGTTTTGAGACCCAAATCAAGCCTCGTCTCCTCGGTTAAGTTGCTTCTGTGCACTGATCACAATCAAACTTGCTTTAAGTTAAAGGTACGCCAATCTCTTAGTGTGAATTCCTAGTAGGTGGTTAGTTCCCGAAGTTTGTATTTTCTCAAAACCTAACGTAGAACGGATCCTCAATAAATGTCTGTTTTTTGGGTTTTTTGCGGTACGCGGGCCTCTCACTGCTGTGGCCTCTCCCATTGCGGAGCACAGGCTCCGGACGCGCAGGCTCAGCGGCCATGGCTCACGGGCCCAACCGCTCCGCGGCATGTGGGATCTTCCCGGACCGGGGCACGAACCCGTGTCCCCCGCATCGGCAGGCGGACTCTCAACCACTGCGCCACCAGGGAAGCCCAATGTCTGTTTTTAATTGTATCCAACTTTAATCTTTTCTCTCATTCAAGCTATTTCAAGACATTTATCGCTTCTTTACCTGTTCATCCAGATTTTAATCTTACCTTTTATTTTCAAAGAAAAAAAAATCACTAGCTAGAATCTTGAAAGTTTATTATCAATTATAGTCTTGAATTAAATAATAATTGGCCAGAACTTTCTATCACTTTATTTAAACTTTCCATATTATTGAGGATTCGACGTACTTGTAAATTATCTTAGAAGGAGTTAACTTTGGAGAATGTGTTTGACATGGACTTTCTGCCACAATAGATAAATGCCTCCTGACTCAGAAAGAGCCAGTGAAGAAAGAAATCAATTGAATACTTTCCTTTATTTACCTCTGAAATGACTGGAGTATGTGAATATGGAAACTGAAAATTTTAGAAAGCATTTCTGTAGCTCAGCAATTGCAGGAAAAGATCACAAAGATATCTGGAGACTAGAAGGTTTATCAGCCTCAAAAAATCTTTACAGCGGTATAATCTAATCTTTCACTGCCAATATTTTAGACCAGCAATAGAACAGTGTTTTTTGAACTCATTCATATTTCAATTAATGTTACTGAAGTCCCCACAAGGTGTGTTGTATTAAACAATGGAATCGTCACAAAGAAAAAATAATAGGTAAACACATAAAGTATGCAAAAATCCTGCCCTGTGCACTTCGGTAAAATGTATCTTTAATTTATCTTGCCCCCTGTTTTGGTGTTGCCAGAGACTTAGCACCTAGCATACTACAAAGAAGCAAAACAGAGCAAAGATTTATTTTGGATGGGAAAGCACAAACACTCATTCATAAAACCATTCGTAAGCATTTTTTTTTTAATCAACACTGTCATTGCCGCAGCCTGCTTGATCTTCCTACTCTGGGTTAATATGGGAGCCAATTACAGCTTCATCTGTGTAGAATTAACTTTTCGGAGCACACACCGGGGATTTGTCTTCCTTCACTATTTAGATATATGTCATAAAAATATGCATGGAATGGAGTACAGGCACTGCAGATGGCAGAGACTTTCAGATTTATTGCAGAATCATTTAAAATTGGTTATGCTCTTGCCAGAAGTTAATTAATTTTTTTCTCTTCTTTTCTGGGGCTGGGGGGTGGGGTGGGGGGCCTCTGTGTCTCACTAGGTGGCAGTGTATGATTATATCTGGAAAAGCCATGGCGACGTCCAGTCCAGCATCTCCAGCTGTGACCTCCAACAGCAAAATGAAACTTCTGTGTCTGCACTTGGTCCAGGAGATGTTACTTCTCATATAGCAGTGTACACTGTTTATCCCAGTGGGTTCCAAGAGCTGTACCGCCATTTTCTTAGGCTCCCTAGTGGTGCCATCGTTGAGGTGAGTTTATTTGAAAATATTTTAATGCAAATGCTGTGTATGTCGTAGTGCGTGAATGTGAGTGTGTTTATACTTGATTTAAAAGGCTTCAAAACTACTTTGCAAACATATCATAACTGATGCTTCTAATACCATAGAGGACGTGAAGATGTATTTTAGTGTTTTCCTACAGAACGGAAGTACCGCGTAAGAAAAAAAAAATGTTTCTGAGCTATTGGAAGAAAGGCAGGAAAAAAATCGCGTGAAATAATTCAGGATTCTGCCTGCAATAACTTTGACTCAGTCAATATTTGGAAACATCAGCAGATTGATGAAGAAGAAATATCTCAGTCCATAGATACTTCGATGCCACAGGAAAGTACACAGCTCTTTGCATAGATGATCTCACACAAAATGAATGAGATGGTGCAATTTCATATTTCTTCCATGAGACAAATCTTAAAAAAATAAAGGAAAGCCTCCATTCCCTAAATCTTTAAAAACTTTTTAGAGTAGTATTTGGCAAAGATCCTAAAGTCATGTTTCCTCCTAAAATGTCAAAGTCTTTAGGTGAGCTGAGTTTGTTAAAAAACATCTCTTACATTGCCTCAAAGTCTCAGAATCCAAACTTCAGGGCATGTTGAAACCTGAGGCTCCCATTAGCATCAGAATTGCTGTTGAATAATGAAGTCAGAAAGAGTGTTATTTCCCTTTATTTGCAGAGAATGAAGGATGGAGGAAAAGGAGAATTCAGATGTGTATCACAGATTCCCTGGTCTTGGTGGCATGAAACTCACTTTGCAGTGGCACAGTACTACGTTGTTAAGAATTTTCAGAGTGAGAACCTTTCTGTTCGCATCACACTTTCCCTGTGGAATTTAGCTATTGCTGTTTCTGTTATGAAGTTGATGAAAGTGTGTCTTCATAAAAGTCCCTTTGAATACAACCTTGAAGAAAGTTTTAATTGTTTAGAGCTCCGCCTTGCAGATAGGGTGCTTCCCCTTTCTACAAAACCAGCCCATGACGGAGTCTGGTACTTGAGTGATTCTCGTGGGCTCTCTACTCAGAGAAACAGAGATGTGCTAGACAAGGGTCCCCATCATTTCACCTCCCTTTTCCCTGATATAGGAGGGGATTGTGTATATTGTAGCAAGGCAGCAGGTAGGTGGATGAGAACTATATCCCACATAATTCTTTGCGGGCTTGGGTCCCGGGCTGGTATTGGCACTTCTGTGTATGATCTTTTTCAGACTTTGGCAACATCTGCTTTAGAAACCTCTTTGTGAGACAAAACTGCCAGGGCTTAATTTTTTTTTTAATTTACGCAAGCGTGTGCATAAAGATGTATGCACACCATGAGCTGAACAAACTGGAGAAGCCAGGATGCCAGGGATGTCTGCCCTTCTGCTGCAAAACATCTTGTAGCTTGTAGTCCTTGGGTCCGACTGGGAAGCTGAGGTTCAAGGTGACCTGTTCTCATAAGCAAAGCAATCATCAGGGCTTTAATTCACTCGCTCCTGCATGTGCGCTAGGACCTTGGTTTAGTCATTTCCCACTCCTCTGCCTATATCCTTATCTGTAAAACTGGGTTATAAATGCTCATACTACCTGCCTCACAGGTATTTGGGACAGATGAATGAGATAGCATTGGCAATATATTTTAGTTCTTTTAAAAAAGGGCACGATAAACAGTTCAAAGTATTGTGGATCATGCACAATTAAATTCATTCAACTTTTATTCAAACGTAGTAACATTATGCTAAAAATTAAATAAAGTAGGTCCTAGAAGGATTGAGAGGTGGGGCAGGAGGTGTTATTGACCCATCTGGTTTTGGTTGCCTTTGTTTTCCACACTCTTGGATTATATGATGGTGGAAGTGTGGCTGGACCCTGCTAAGCCTGTTCCCAACAGAGATGCTAACAAATAACCAGCATTCCCCCTTTTTTCAGATCTCAGCAAAGGCACAGGGTCCCACTCCCTCTGCAGTCCGAGTCTAAAGCCTACCCACTTAATTCTTTGTGCTGCTTTGTCCTCTATGAAATCCATTTTGAAGGGACCTAGCCTCTTTGCACCTTCTCTGACACTTTTTTAGGAGTACTAGGTTTTATTCGTTAGCCTTTCTAAACTTGTTTCCAGTATTAAATTGTGTGTCCCAGAGGACAGGAACCGTCAAATCATCCCAGTCCCAGAGCATATTGAAGACTAGGCAGGTTTTCTTTCAGCCTATTCAACAATCTTCCTACTACTTTCTTTTATATCTCTCCTGACCCCTAACGGGCACAATCTGATCTATCACTGGCTTTCTGAGCTATAAAATCTGAAATTGGAATGGTCTTTTGCAGCTTCAGTGAGAAGTGAAATTCATGTATTATCTTTCCCAAAGATGTATGCATGGTAAAGAAATTTCCAACACCAGCACCTAGATAGATTATACTTTCCGGACTGAAGAAACATCTATTAAACTTTGAAAATTGTAGTTTCTAAGTAGTCACCTACTTGGATTAAAGTTAACTCCTACCTTTGAAGTCCCTGTCTCTGTACTAGGCACAAAGCTGTTGCTCAGGGAAATCTATTAAGTTGCCTTGAATTTCTGGATGTCAGATTATGCTACTTGATGGTTAATTATGTACCATGAGACCTTTTCCACTAACGCCCATATTATGCAAATTGAGGGCACCTATGCTTAGGAAATGACTCAGATCCGTCTAGAGATACCTGTAAAATCCATACTGTATTTTGATGGGCTATTCTGATAGGGGAAGAAACAGGTAGCTGCCTCTAGACCTAATTTAATATTTACAAATTAGATCTGGCAACAAACGTGAAACAAAAATGGGTGAAATTTTGCTTCACCTTTATAACCTGAACTCTATTCTCAGAAGTTTTAGGGTGGTTGTAAAATAGAGTACCTAGTGTTCTGAGCTCCTTCTGCATCTAACACAGCTGCAGCTTGTGACGACAGTGATTTCTAAGTCTCTCCTAATTCTGATATGAAAGATAGGTCACATGTTAACCTTTTCTTTCTTTTTTTTTCTCAAGAAAACCTTAGCAATTTGAGTTTCGAAGCACGTTATCTTCAAGTTTTTCACTTTTTTGTGAAAAGCCATGGTTTTTGGCACAGTATGATTTCTGCACTGAAAAGGTCAGATTCCATCAGGTTGAAATAGAAGTTATATTATTACAAACTATCTTTCCTATGGATTTATTATGTTCACCACTTTTTTTTCATCTGGGCCCGTGACGAAGATGACACAGATCTTACAGTGTTCTACGTATTTAACTTAAAAAATAAAATCCCCTCCACGCTTGTCCGAGATGGTCATTGGTCTGTCAGGAGGTGAGGGCCTCTCTTGAATTATCTTTTTGTCAACCCCTCTGAGGCTGGGCAATGCCATGGACTCTCCGCAGAGGAATACTTTCTAAATTAATTCATGAATTAACTTTATATTGAAGTATAGTTGATTTACAGTATATCGTGTTAATTTCATGTACAGCAGTGATTCAGTTATATATATATACATACACATATCTATTCTTTTTCAGATTCTTTTCCCATATAGTTTATTACAAAATATCGAGTAGAGTTCCCCTGTGCTGTACAGTAGGTCCTTGTTGGTTATCTATTTTATATACAGTAGCGTGTACCTGTAATGCTTTGTCTCCATTCCGTAGCTTGAGGTTTTTTTCTTTTTTTCTTTTTAAGTACAAAGTTTTTCTAAAGTTTTTAGTGCCACAAAACCTAGAAACCCAGGCAAGACTGGTGCAGACTCATCAAATCACAAATAAGCTTCCCGATCCCAGGGTATCCATCGCAATTAAGAAAGCCCTTGGAGCATTCGTTGGGGCGGAATGGGAAAAGGGTTTCTCTGTCATTAGAGGCGGTGTCGCCTGGTGGTCTGAGCAGAGGAATGGGAGTCAGGAACTCAGCGATCTAACAGAGTCTCTGTGAGGCCCTGCCGAGCGGCTTCCGGCGAATCTCTCAGCCTCAGGAGGACGGGCTCACCTACTTTGAATCTCCCATCTGAAGAGCTCCTTACCCAGTGCCAGGAGATACACAGCAGGAGGCCTGATTCCTTGTCTGCAAAATGAGAATATTAATACTTGCCTAAATAACAGATTAACCAATTAGTGATTTTATTAAGTGCTCTGCTGATAGAAAAAGCAGCAGGAGAAGAAAGGTGAAAACAAAACACGGAACCACAATTTATGATTAGATGGGTTTGACTCAACTCCGGATTCTTCTCCCACTCATGGAATTGAGTGACCACCGGTGGGGAGAGCAGGTGTAGAGGGGCCGACCCTCACTTGTATGACCCTCAGCGAGAAGGCAGCAGAGAAGCTTTATCTTGCAAGCCTGCATGAAGCTTTGAGTAAATGGAGGGAAGAATCGTATTCTGTCCTTGAATCAATGACTTGCACGGCAAAAACAGAATACAAATAACTGAGAGTTTTCAGTTTTAACTCTTCTATTGTAACATCTTCCAGAAAAGACTATTTATTGTTATTGGAAATTCCCATATCCATCTGTTACAATGACTAATTTGCTGTGTGTGTGTTAGAGAGAGAGAGAGAAATACACAAAAATGTGGAAGGGAAATCAATAGGAAAATACTGAAAACTCTGGGTCTACAGAAGTTATTCATTAAACATGTAAATTGTTGGGAATTCCTCCATCCAGTTTTTCCATTTGTTGAAAGTCATTGTTCATGGGAAGGGGCAAAGCCCATCCCTGTGTTTCTCATTGTGCGTAGTTTTACACTGGCCTAAAGAAAATATTAAAATTAACTCATTTTTGCAAATAGAAGAAAGTCCCGTTTTCATTTCCCAAGTTTAGAAAACTTTATATTTTGTGCACAACACCTGCATGAGAAGGTGCAGTAAATCTTTGGGGCACATTTGGGGCACAATTGCTTACATGACACTATTGAAAATATACATTAACATGAAGTAGTAATAGCAGTACTTATGGCTTTGCATAAAATATTGCTTAAAATGTCAAGGACAGGATTGTCTTTTATTTTTGGTTTTCAAGTTCAAACTTAACAGCTGTCACTTCAATTGATTTTTAAAAAATAAGTTCCTGGTATTATTTTGCCACCTCTTTTCCCGAAGAATGATTGACTGTTGCAGTAAACTGTAGAGGGACATCATTCTGTCGTATCTAAAACACAGACCCCATTTTAAACAACATATTATAAAAAGAATGCAAAAGCAAAGAAGAATTCAATTTTCAGGCTAATATTAGAATATAATGGCACTTATAAGACATTCTCCTATCATACTACCATGAAAAGTCTTAAAATAGACACATTTACTAATCACTTAAATATATATTAAGTATATACAGGGATTTATCTCTATTTTAAAATTACTTGACAAAATTATTATTCCCATATGTATGTGTCAAAATAAGTGATTTTATTTGTCTGTAATAATTAGGTCAGTGTGACTTGCTATGACATGGTTTGCTTTTCATAAAACTAAGCTAGATGGTTCTCACGGCAGGCTTACTTTATTATTTATATATATACTTGGTAACCTGTAAGAGGAAAATAGCATAGTTTTTAAAAAAATTAGCACACTATAATTTTAAAATAAATACAACAGATTTCAGACACATTTTCAGAAAATGTGCTATTTACTTCTAAAAAGCTATTTTCTTATTTGACCTATTTTCATGGGTCAAAAAATAACTGTTAGTGACTAAATTAATTTTAGTAAAACTATGTTTGGTTTCTTTAGAAAATCATGAAGAACTACTTTGATTGTACTTATTACGTATTAAGGTGTGATTTTAAAAAACATTTTAAAGTTACTGCCGGTCTTTTCTAAAATAACTTCTTTTGTTCAATCTTGTAAATATTAAATTTCTCCATACTTCATCTGTACTCATAAGTTGAGACAATTATTCACTGGTAGTTCCTGTCTTTATAGACCATATTTTTTTATTTGCATATATAAGAAAAAGAATAATCACATACATATTTTTGAAAATATTTACTCATAAAATAATTTTCAGCATCTTAGATTTCCTTTGACTCTCCAAATAATTGAACTTATGAAAGTTGTAGAAAAGATTTGTTCTATTATTGCATTTATATGTCTATCAGAAATAATACGTATTCATAGGATATATTGGAGAAGAAAAATTTCTTGGGATTCTAAGTCATAGGAAATGTTTTAAAAGGTATATTAAGTATAAAGAAGCAGTTTAAAAAATAAGCCTTGACATGCTAACTGAAACATATGGTTAAATATCTAATATAAAAATTATAGAGGTGAAAAATTAAATCTTTATCGCACAGTCAATAAAGAATGAATCTTTTACGCTGAGTAAAAATATGTTCACTTTTACTTCTGTATATTTTTTTCTTATTGAATTGGAATTTGGAAACCATAACTTGAAAGGTGACCCTCTAAATGTGAAAAATATTTTATGCTTCTTTTTATTTCTTAATCTTAAGTTACTATAAACTTGGAAAATTTTTGAGTTTTTTGCTTTATAAATATATCTGTTTTTTCCCGGTTTTATTAAGGAATGATTGACATACATCACTGCATAAACTTAAGGTATAAAAACATTAACGTAATAGGTTCAGTGTTCATCATCTCATACAGATTCAATAAAATGAAAATAACAAAATTCTCTTTGTGATGAGAGCTCTTAAGAGCTACTCTCTTAACAACTTTCTTATATGTCACACAGCAGTGTTAACTACAGTCATCGTGCTCTACATTTTCTCTCTAGTATTTATTTATCTTATAACTGGAAGTGTGTACCTTTTATTTGAAATATATTTTAAAGCCATGCATCCAACAGTCAGTGCTTGAGCATTTCAGAATATGCCATGATACTACTATCAGTGATTTTTATCTTGACTCTATTTGACAAGGCTGCCTGACACTGATTTCTTAAAAAGTCAAAGATAACTCACTCATGAACAAAGCAAAATAAGCCACAAAACCCTAAACATAATGATTTTTCCTTCTATTTATGTACAGAAATGTCATGAAAATATTTTGGTGCATTTTGTAATTGTGTCAATATTAAGAACTATCTACAAATGAATTGATTTCTTCTAAGAATCCATAGATACAGAAGTCGTTTTTTCCTTTTCAGTTTATGGAACAAGTTCTTCTATAATGACCTGAAATAATTATTTAATAATAATATGATTAAACAATGTAAAAACCAGTTGCTTAGTGTCAATTATTTTTACATATTTGTATCCTATAAATTATTTTAATCGCATTTACATTTAATAAAACACTGACATAAAAGCGTATAAGTTTATTTTATGTGCAAAATCACATATAGTATACACCGAGTGACACTTAAAAGGCATGAAAGAGTAACACTAGCTTATTTTCTGAAACAATCTTGACTCTGATGCTAAATTACAACTCAGAAACATCTAGCGTTTTTACCTTTATGAGAAACGGCTTTTTACATATTTAACATAATTCCAGGGAAAATAAACTGGAATTATGTATAAAGATACATGCACTGTAACCAAAGGGCGTTTATATTCCCCTGTAGAATACTTAACGATGATTTCATAGCCATTTTGTGTCATTTTCAAAAGGATATAAAATGTAGCCAGTAAACAAACTAGACTTTAGATTTAAGGTGACAGCTGCTCCTTCAGAAGCAATATTCAGATATTTAATCTTAAGAACATTGACTATTCTTTATTTTACAACCAAGTAAAGTATATGAAAAAATGAAAGGACTGCGTACTTTGGCTTATTATTTTCACAGCAGTGGTGATCAACATGGCCACCACTGCCAACACGCCATCATCACTAAATCCCAGAGAATTCATCCAAATGTCAGCCCTTATTTGTTTCAGGAAATTAACATCTGTGCTCTACTTTTTCAAAATGCAAAACTTCCTTTCTCTAAAATAATGCTGATTCAACCTATTATTTACTCTGTCATATTATTTCTAGTTTTATATATATATATATATATATTTTTTTTTTTTTGGAAATCTACAATTGTAATCTAATTTTAAGACTCTTTACCTCTAGTTTAGATTCCTGTAGTTCAGGTACAGAGATCTGAATTCTGTTGAAGAAAAAATTTATTTCGCTATGGAGCCATAATGAGTTTAACTAGGCCTCCAAATATTGCTGTCAGTGAATTAGTGCTATGCATACGCGAGTCCTCTGTTAAGTTGGCAAATTAAAACAAAATCTGTCCGAATGTTGTATCTGCTTTATGAGTCCTCCTCCGCAGCCTCCTTACCATGTTTATAACGGCCTCTCACTAAAACCTTATCAATGGGGGTGGGATGGGGGGGGGTGGGAGGGAGGGAGACGCAAGGAGGGAAGAGATATGGGGACATATTTATATGTATAACGGATTCACTTTGTTATACAGCAGAAAGTAACACACCATTGTAAAGCAATTATACTCCAATAAAGATGTAAAAAAAATAAAAATAATCTGTTAGCTTGGGAAGTATTAGTAATAAAGATATACTTTAAAAATAAAGAAACGAAAAAATAAGGTAATTATGAACTTAGAGGGAGAAAACATTCTATAAGAAGAAAAAAAGAAAAACCTTATCAATGTGTGTTTTGGGGAGCTGCGTATGACCCATTCTACCAGATAGACTGCAAATAAAGTCAACTCCGTTTTTCTAAATAGACACTTGAGGGTATATCTACCCTTATTAGCAGTCAATTAGCTATCTCTTTCTTAAGGCCTGTTTTAACACAATTTCTAAGAAATCCAGGGACTTCTTTATACCAGAGAAGGCCAGTCCTGCTTCAAGCACAAGGCAAAAAGAGCTCACATCTGTTGACTCCATGGCCATGGGTGTTTCTGTTCACCACCAGCTCCATACATCCACACGGCATGAAAGACCCTTGTCTGTCTCTGCAGAAACCCTTTGCCGGTCACAGTGCCTAGCGATAGGCACAGAGACGTCCCAAGCTTGCACTCTATTCATTTACATTCATACATCTGTAACACTGTGCTGGTGGGGACATGAGTGGCTAACCAAGTTCACGGTGGCTTTTGCCTCATCCACATAGTGTGCCAGGTCTAGTTTTCCCCAAAAAAAGTTGATCGTGAGAGGTTTTTATTTTTTTTTTACCATTTTTAAAATTTCTTTTATGAATGGGTAAACTTTGGAGTTTCTTTCTTGGCCATTTTCATTGACGTTCCTTATTATTTCTTAAAGCTAGATTCTGACAGTGGAATTACTAGGCCAAAGAATCTGAGAATTTAAAAGGATAGATATTTATGAGCATATTTCTTATACACAAAAATATATATCTCCAAATTGCCCTCCAGAAAAGGAGGACAAACAGAAAGCCACCACTGCAATGAATGGGAAGTTTGCCCAACATTTTGATAACCTTTTTGGCTATAGCTACACAAACTATGCTCTCTGTAACTTAAAGAGATAGGTTTGAAATATGAGGTCACATGGATATCATAGTTCACTGTCATTTTCTGCCTTTGGAAAATGCTGCAAGACTAGGTTGTGTTTTATTTTCAAAGCACGGCACATTTAAATACAAGCTTGCTGTGAGATTTTAGTTGTTTGCAATATTTACTTTCTAGAAATGTTTATTCCCAGTAATCAGTGAAACTCATAAAATAAGTATGATTATAATATTATGAGCTTATTCTTCTAGCACAAATCACTTGAAATATGTGACTCTAAACAGATAGAGTAATTGGAAAGTGAATTGTCTTGCACAACAATTAACTAAGAAGTGACAAGTACATTTCATTAGTGATTATGATTTAAGCTAGTTATATTTTTATTCCCTCTTTCCCAAACCTGTCAAGCTGAAGTATATTTGTTAATTTGATGTATATTCACATAGATGTACAGATCATTTTGTACAAGTACATTTTTGACACATTATGGTGGCAGCTGTGATGGGGACAAGGGGAATAGTTTAAAATTTAGGAGCGATTTTTAAAAAACCAGTTCATCCCAGAAGGCGACATGCTGTTAGTCTATGGCCCTGTGCATCAGGGTAAAGAAATGCTTCCAGGTAATTAGTCCAGGTGATAACTGGGGAAGTTCCTAGAATCCTGAGCAAATCAAACCACTCCTGCTCTCATGTCCCTTCTTGCTCACACCATACGGACATTTTAAGGAATTCCTGTTAATAAAGACATACTACTGAGTAAGGAAACATCCCAATAATCCATTTCCTAGAGGATAAAGTGGCGACTGAAGTTGTTATTCTGATTCAAATTCTCAATAACAAAGAAAGATCGTGAATGGCAGGACAACTTAGGGGAAAGTGACTTTGTCATTCTGGAATTCTTAATTCTGATGGAGGCTGAATGCCACCCCACTTGATATTAGGAAGGTGCATTTCAGAAATTTCAAGAACAGTTGGCATGCTCTACCACATGAGGATCTAAATGGTAAGGTATCACAGGAGGCATGGACAAAGCTCTAGAATTGCAACTCTGAGTTACACTTTTAGATAGTCTTGATAAGAAAGAAGACTGAATAAATTCTGTTGTGGTATAGAATGTTTCCCAATAAACTTAGGTTTTAAAAAGATCATATACTAAGAAAAGCAAAGAAAGGTGTATCATGAAATTACAAAAGAAAGAGAGATGTTTAAGGACAATGACCGGGAGAGAATTCCCTGGTGGTCCAGTGGTTAAGATTCGGCTCTCTTACTGCCAGGGCCTGGGTTCCATCCCTGGTCGGGGAACTAAGATCCTGCAAGTTTCATAGCACAGCCAAAAAAAAAAAAAAGCTCTAATAAAAATAAAAGAAGAAGAAGAATGACAGGGAAGCAATAATGGAAAAGTACGACACAATTTTAGATAACAGTGGGTGGAGTGGACTCTAAGAAAACCTGACAAGAAAGATTCAACAAAAGGAGAAATCAAGGTGTCCAAAGACAGCTATTTTTCTCAACATTATTTAGTTGTATATGTCAAATATCTATTTCTGCTTAATCACAAAATGTTTTTTATTAACCCACATAAGTAGGAATTACAGTAGATGTCCTCTTTCTTATCCAGAGAAATGTATTCAGTTTGCCAGAGTAGATGTAAATGTGGGTCCCTGCCTTTCTCATTGGGGTGGCCTTCAGTTCAAGAGACTATAAGTTCTAGGGAAAACAGTCCTTCAGCAGAATTCTTGGAAATGTTACATACCTTCAAGACGTAGGAGAGCCAGATGAAGTCAGTGAAATTGATGATTCTTATAAACAGCCCAAAATAAACCCAAACTTTGTGTGACAAGTGAAACAGGATGTTGGTAGGGTTGCTAGTTGTGCACTCAAAGATAATTAGTCTTGTATACACAGAAAGCTTCTCTTGGGACAATGAGTTCCTTCTAAAAGGAATGCTGTCCTATGTTTTCCCCTGATAGTTTTGTTTTCTATCCATTTCATCACACAAAAGTTATTAATTGCAAAAGAGAAAATCCCAGTCTTGTATTTTGTTTTGACATTTTTTGGTTTCTGTAAGATTAGGATAATTCACTTTTCACATGTGTTTAAATTGCTAATTATGACTCTGTGCTCTGTATTACTAAATATTATACAAATGCTTATTTATATTTTTGCTGTATTATTAAATTACTGTTAAAGTCAGAAAGAAATGGGAGATATATGTACACGTATAGCTGATTCACTTTGTTATACAGCAGAAACTAACACACCATTGTAAAGCAATTATACTCCAATAAAGATGTAAAAAAAAAAAAAAGAAGAAGAAGAAGAAAGAAATGGAACCAAACCATAAAACCTAAATTGAAAACTACTGTTAAAATGTGGAATTAGGTTAACTATAATGGCATTTCAGGGCATTTCCAAGCTGTAATTTTTTTTCAGGGGAAAAATTGGGAAAAATCACAGGTTTTGCTCATTCTGCCTAAATATTTCTTTGAAGTGTGGTAAGTTAACATGTGCCATTTTGTCACCACTTTTCAGGTGTTTGGTGATATCAGTGGCTTAAAGTTTATCCCCAGTGAAGTGGTCACGGCTATTCAGGAGCATCTAAGTGAAATGGACAGTACACTGGAAGACTCCTCAGATATTAAATCAAGAGGATTGAAAAGAATCCATTAAAACAAAAAGGTATTTTCCCCCGATTAAATATTTTACTCATTGCTGTACCTGAGTGCCTCAACTTAGAAGTGCTTCTTCCTTCTTGCTTTCTTAAAGGTCCACAGTGGTGCACAAGTCATGGTGAGAAGACTAAGTTCAACTTCCTTTTCAATCTATGGCCTTATAATATGTCCTCTACCAGAAGTCAGTAACCAGTACTGGAAACAACAGCTGGACGTCATGATTGTCCCAAATATGTTTTCAGAGAACATAGACTCATCTTCATGAGCTTAGAAAGAGCTACTTGGCTCCTGTGAAGTATGAAGAGAGATAGAATATCATTTTTCACACTCTCCCACAACAGTACTCTTTCCTTTGGAGGGAATAAGGGGAATGGCTAGAAGATGATATAACCAAGCCTAAATAAATCCCCTTTCCCATTCACTTAGCATAAAATTTCACATTTTTTTTCTAGAAGAAATTTCAAGGAAAAACATGGAAAAATTACATAATAAAAAAAATCAAGTCACTTAAATTAGTTGTTTTACAGCACAAATGCTTTGTATTCTAAGATATCAACAAACAGCCCCAAACTGGCTGGCTCCCATTTGGGCTCCCCTCATCCACCTTAGCTCTTTCTAAAAGGACCAAAGTAGCAAAGCCCTCTTGCCAGTTCTTTAGACTATTCCTTTTTGTCTTTACTCCCTTGCTTTCCTTTTTTCAACTGAAGGTTTGGAATAGGACTTAGGATCACAAGAGGACAAGGAACTGTCAGAGGGCTGATGGGTTATAAAAAAAAATCCTGCATCTTTAAGAGTCATTTGTCCTCATTACAGAGCAATAAATACAGAGGATATCTAGGCCCTCTGGTCCTCCTCTGCATTTTTAAGGAAGGGTAAGCAGGTGTTTTAACAGTCACCTCTCTCAAACAAAAAGCAGTGTTTATTAGAGAGGTCAAATTTGATACCTATAACTGGGAAACATAAACACATCCCATCCTGGTGATTTTTCAATCCTCATCTTTAATTATTGTCTAACTATAAGGATATCTTCAGTCTTACATAAGACATTGAGTTACACTAGATGTTCCCTCTATTGGCAGAAATTAGCATATGCATATACTGTCTATATTTTTCATCCTCTATAGCTCTTATTGAAGGCAGATCAACATATATTAACATCTCTGACAACAGATCTCAACTTCACAGAAACTAGTGAACATTCTAAATATGTTTTAATGGCTTAAATTCTTGCACCTGCACAGCTCAGGAAACTAGACTCTTCCTTCAAAATGATACGGGACTGTCAGTGTCAACGACTTCTTGCATTCCTCACCTCCACACTTGCAAGCATAATTACCTGGTCGTAGCTCTGGTACTCACCTTCACTTTCACCGAATAGCTTTCTATTCTAACTACATGCTTTGCCTTCCGCATTGGAGCATGAATTACCTGTGTGGAGAATTTCTCAAATGTATCTTCTTATTAACAGAGCTTAGAATGATTCTTGGCCCTATGCAGGGGCCCAATAAACGTTTCCTGTTGGGAAGATGGTGTGAAGGAGAGGTGGGGGAAGGGATTAGGGCCAGGTGTTATCATTTATAGTGTAAATAAGAAGCCCATCCCTCCCCCTGAAAAAGTGGGGCTGGATACAGTAAAGTAAGTTCTATGATAGACCTGTATCAATACAAAATATACTGAGAAGGATAAATGTATACATATAAGTAGATTTCTGCCTCCTAAACTGTACTTCATTAGATTATTAGGTCAAGTTGATAAAGCAAATGTAGTTGAACAAGTGATTTGGTAAGTTTTTCACTGAACCATCATTTGCTTAACTGAATTAATAAAAACACCTATTGATTTTATAGGTCTGTCACTTTTTTTTTTTGGCTGCACCGTGCGGCATGAAGGATCTTCCTTCCCCGACCAGGATCGAACTCCCTCGCACTCCCTGCAGTGGAAGCACAGAGTCCTAACCACTGGACAGCCAGGGAACTCCCCTGTCACTTTTATTATTTATGCTTTTCTCACTAAAATGTAAGCTCTTCGAGGGCAGGGATCACCGTCTGCTTTAATGAGTGGTACCTGCCCCAGTCCTCAGTACTGCTCTTTGAACTAGTAAGTGTTCTGTCAATTTTCATTGGATGAAAGCATAAACTGATAAGCCAAGTTTCACTTCACTTGATATTTAATGTGTTGTACAGCAGTGAACTGAATGAACCATGCAGAGGTCAGCAATCAATTGATACTTTTCTTTTTTGTGTGTTTCCTTTAGGGACTGGTGGTCCCAATGAAAGCATTCGTATAATTCAGAAAAACAATATTTTCTTGCCCCTAAAGGATGCCCATGGCCATAGTGTATTTCCTAATCCAAAAAGTCTCCTGCTACATTACTGCAAAGCAGGAGTTGTTCAGTATTTTAAAATCAAGTCTACAGAACGTTTTGTTGCTCTAGTTGTTTTATAGTTGTTTTCCTTGCCATTGAACTGATCTTACAGAGCTTCAACATATGAGTCTAACACTTTCATTAACATATTGTGTGTGTGTGTGTGTGTGTGTGTGTGTGTGTGTGTGTGTGTGTGTGTAGTGTGGTGGATAGAGATTTACTAACATGTTCTTTCAAGAGTTCTTTCCTGTTGAGAAGGCCCATTCTAATGTTCACAGACTCAGTGCAGTAATTTAGTCCAATGTTGAAATAAGATTTGGGTACTATCTTATCTCTGAAGTAAATACCACATTTGCATTGGCATTGAAACAAACTATTTGATTTAGATTTTTTTTGGATGTCCATGTAGGGTTAGTTTCTTAATAGAAAAATAAATGGGGGAAAAAAGGACCTTTTTATTCTTATAATCAATTCCTCTCATTTCTGTGGCCCTTTATGAATTGCAAACAATAATCCCATGGATAAGGAGGGATGGGGATGGTCTTTGTTAGTAGATGCTCTGCAAGAACAGAGTTCTAACTTGAACATCTTCAGTATAATATTCCATTAGCAGTGTACATATATTCATATACCGTGCAAAGTGTTATTTCAAAATTCAAGATAGGTTTCTAGGGGACTATATATCTCTGTAAATTCAGTTATTTTTTCTCAGTATATTGAGGATAATTACAATACTAATAATTATTTTTCAAGAATCTACTAGTAAAATAAGCTCTCCTTTATAAACTCATGCATTTTTTTGATTATTTCACTGATAACTTCTTTTCTAGCATTGTAGTTTCTCACTGATTTGTATCATTCACATTGATATTTTTCCTCACATAGAGATAATACACAATACAAACTATGGTTATAATTGAAAACAGTAAAAAAAAATACTTTTAATAGATCATTTTTGCTAGCACCTACTGTGCTTTTATTGTCCAAATAGATTATCCATTTGAAATTAAATTTTATTAAGGAATAAAAATATAAATAAGAAGGAATTAAACATTTAAATGCTTGCTGTAAATTTAAAAATGAGATCTATTCAATTTTCCTTGTACTAAGCTCAGTGACAATAGATAGATTACACTGTCAGTTAAGCAAGTAGATGACAAATGAGTGATTTTCATCCTTCAGTTAAGTATGGTGCTAAGTGGTATGTGCTGGCATTAAAAGCAAATTACTTATCACTTCAACAATCACAGCATGAGAGCATTCTATTGGAGGCTGTATTTCCAGTCTTTCTTGGTCCTCAGTTTTATTAAATAAATCAACTGATAATGGTTGGATAAGCAAAGGAAAAAACCTGGATGGCATTATGACATTTCCATTTTATAAGTACCTATTCAAGACATCTCTAAAATGGTCTTTTGTAGTCACTGAGAATTCACACTCACATCTCCGTACACACATACACACACTATATTTATATATAATTTCATCTGGTCCCATTACCTACGTGAAGCACAAATTCCTTCTGCTTCATCACTTCCAGCTGGCCATCTCACTCAAGCTTAAACACCTCTAGGCGTGGGAAAATCACCACTGCCAGTGAGAACTCTCATCACTATCGCCACTAGGAATTCCTTCCAGTAGCCTGAAAATAGCCCTTACTGGGTTTGAGGTCCTTGCAAGAACCTGCCAATTATAACAGCTCAGAGCCTTGGCCAATGAGAAGCCTTAACTAAATAGTAGTTGACTGAGTGAAATCAAGTAAGCCTCATCTCTTTTTTTTTAATATAAATTCTTTTATTTTGAATACAGTGCATTTACACATATTTTCCTTTTTGTGACTGGGGAGGTGTTGGGGAGAGGGGTGCGGACATACTCAAGGGTGAGGAAGGTAACCCTGGGTACTCCGTTCAGAGATTCAGGAAAAGTTCCACTAACCCACACAAACAATTATTGTTTTGCCTACTCTAGCAATGCCTACAATGTTTTAAATAGGATCAAATATTTGTATTACATAGTGAGACACTGGTCTTGTAGCATGAACACAGAGATCTGGTGGGCAGGGGGTCTGCTTGATCTTGAACAATGAGGACATTTGCAGGACCAGGAGAGAGTGGAATTTAGAGACTCTTCCATTAATGATTTCCTTAATCTGTTTAAACCCTGGGATGAGCAGGAAATCTTTTCTAAAATGGTATAAGTTCCTTAAAAATAATCTCTCCAATATTTGAGTCATGATAAGAACTCAGTAATTGTATGATCAATGGATGAATGAAGGAATGAATAAATAAGTACGTACATACATAAATGAGATAGTACAGTATAATGATTAAGAGCTGGGGCTCTGAAGTTAGATCCAGGTTGAAGCCCTTCTCTATAACTTATTAACTATGTGATGTTGGACAAGTTACACACTCTCACTGAGAGCTGGCAAACATTATTTGCTAATTCAGTGACGTATTTGGTACATGTGGTTTTGAGATTACATGACTGGAGAGAATATCTCAATTTCTGAATATCTGGTGCACTCTGTCCACCCCAGTGGTGGGAAAAGGCTACCTCACAAAAGGCCTCACCTGATCCAAAGCTGACCACATGGGATGTGAGAGCTGCTTGGTCAGGAAGGGAGCTTAAAAGGGTACCGGCTGAGGCCCAAGAGATAGATGATTATCAGCTAATGTACCAAAGATGCTTTTTCTTCCAAAGCTGACTTGATTGCCCTGCTTCAGTTATTCAACTGATTCTATGCTTGACGTGAGTGTGTAGCATGATCTTCTTGACCATCTCCTCATGCAGGCATCAAAAGTAGTTCTAACCGACTTCTTATATGGGGTTTTATCAGTGTCCACTTCACAGGACTGTTGTGAGGAATAACAGGGAGGATGAAGGGAATGTATTAGCTATTGATTGGCTAAGCAAATTAATGAGAGAAAGGAAAAAAGAAGGGAGAGGGAAAGAAAAAATGATGGAAGAATGGAAGGAAATAAGGAATGAAAGGAAAGAAATAACTTTCTTGAAGTAAGATTATTATATCAATGGGTAGCCCACTTTAATTTTTAATACATATTAATTTTATTTCAGGAATCTTGTACTAGTTTCCATTTCAAGCACAAATGGTAATTGAAATAAACTCTTTCTCCAGACTACTGCTAGTAATGGACGTTAATGGTAAAAATATTTTCTTACTGAAAAGGTGAAAAACATTTCATTAGTAATGTGATTTATTTTGCACGATTAATGAAAATTTATAGTTTTACTATTGGAAGTCACACTTTCTTATTGACTTATAATAGCTTTTTATATATTGAGTGCAATGAATCTTACAGTGAAACTGTCACCAAAATGTACCAAGGTTGCAAGTTGTTTAGGTTGCTTTAATATATATTTTGGCATACAAATTCTGTGTTTTTTGTAGTTTAATCTGTAAAGTTTTTTCTTTGTTGTCTTAACATGGTATATTAAATAGTTCATCATGTCTCATATTTTGAAATGCCAGTCTTATTATATATAATAATAAGCACAGACAAGTTACATATTTCTTTTTCCTGGAAAGTGTTGTTGTTGCATTGATTTATTGTCTATTTTCATGTTGGTATCAGACTCCATTAACTAATGTAGCTCATAGGTCTATGTTAATCAGGGACACCCTATGATTAAATTGCACACGACTAAGAAAGACTTACTGGCAACAGAGGAAGAATGAGAATTTAGAGGAAAGAACACAGCGTGAAGAGGAATATTGGACCTAGGTAATGGATATTTAGGGAGTACGTTAGATACATTTTTTTTTTACTTTTGAGTATGTTTGAAATCTTTCACAATAATAAATTAAGATGAGTGATGATGCACAATAGGAAGAGGTGATACCAGGTGTGATATTAGGTGTGAACATAGCTCTACTTGATGGAGAAACCTATAAACACTAACATAAGTTATTAAGTACCCCATGCACCGAATATATGGTGGTGGAGCAGAGACTGAGTCAACGTAGCTATTTTGATTCAAAAAGGATGTACTTTAAAAATTGTGAATCACTATGTTGTTGTATACCTAAAACACATAATATTGTAAATCAACTATACGTCAATTAAAAAAAAAAGTGGGGGACAAGACAATCACTGGTCCAGAGCCATTCTGAGAGCCCACAGGCAGTTAGGAAGGTCTACACCTTTGGTTTTAGGAAATATATTGATTGGCCTTCGATTCTGCCTTGTGGGGTAGGTTCCCCCAGCTCACTCTTCTCTGTGACTGGTGGCTCCACCTTCTGAGAACTCCTGCCTCTGACATTACCGTCTTTAGTTACTTCCGAAGGGAGCTTTAGAGCATACTCCCTTCCTGGAGTCTAAGCAGTTTGTCAAACTGCTTCCTGATCCTTGGTGCTTCAAGGTTATTTAAAGCCCAATCACAGTTTTGTTTTTTCTTTAATTTTAATTCTTTTTTTTTTTTTGAGTTTAGTTTAGTGCTATTTTTGGAAGTACGACTGTCTCGAAAGCTTTGGCAGCCTTTTTATTTATTTGATTCCAGTCAGCTTCATGTGCCAATAGCCACACTTACAGTTCTTTTTGAGACATGACTTAATTGTAGATGCCCTGAGTTTATTAAGCACTGGTGGGAAAGCTGCATTTTTTTCCTGAGACATTTTCTGCTAAATTAATTGTATACCCTCATAATCCATCCAGAGGTAGTAACAATGGGATTGAGGGGCTTACTGTTGATTTTATCCTTGCCAAAAGGCTTTCTTTGCTCAAAGACATTCTCAAGTTGACGTACTGGTAGGTGGTAAAAAGCAGTTACCTCTTCTAACCCTAAAAATCACCAAATTCTTCCACTCCCTTCATCCCCTTTCATTTCTGTTTGCTAGTCGGCAAATTCTTTTTAAGCTCATCTCTTTTTGTAGAACATTGTCAGATGCAGCCAGTAGTCTCCAACACATGCTACTAATATTTTACGTTTTTACATCTTTTCGGATCTTAGAATATAAGTTCATTAGTTATATTGTAATTTGCAAGTTATTGCTGGAAACAGTTGATAGTTTAAAAAGGAAGGGTTATTTCTTTCACCTGCTGCACATCTATCACAGGTCCCCCCACAAGCTGCACAATATTGGCATCAACCTCACTCTGTGCCCAGGCTGATCAAGGAACCGCTCTCTAGAACGCTGCTGGTTGTGATAGCAGAAGAAAAGGCATATGAAGCAGCATGACAGGCTCTTAAAGCTTCCAGGAGGATGTGAGCCATGTCCCTTCCGCTCACAGGATCAAAGCAAGTAACATGGTCACAGAAAGGTGGGGAGGCAGCCAATGGGGGCTGAGTCAGATATAAGGAGCTACGCTGACTCTACAGCTCCTTGTGGGTCCATATCGATATTCAGTACCTCTATTGGATATACTTTGAAAATCAACCCGGAATCTGGCTCGTTATCACCTAATTCTCTACCACAGCCCCAATGTGAGCACTATTATTGCTCTCTTGGATTCCCCCAGTAGTCTCCTGCTGATTTCCCTACCTTTACTCTCACCCCACTTGGGTCCATTTTCAATGCATTAACTAATGTGATCCTTTAAAAATAAGTCAGGTCATATGACTCCTTTGCTCAAACTCTCCATCTGGTCAGCATAAAAGGCAAAGTTCTCAGGATGACCTCAAGTCATTCCCTCCTTGCCTCAATCATACATACACTTGCCTGTACTCACTATGCTCTGTCATTCTGGCTTTTTCCTATTTCCCAAGCATACCTGTTTTCTCAGCCTGGAAGATCATTCCAGGCTTTCTGTTACAGCTGATATCCACACTGCTAATTCCCCCACAGGTTCACGAGGATAACTCTTTTGTCTCTTTCTTCTCTTTGCTCAAATTGCACCTTCTCACTGGAAGCAAACAATGACCCCTCTATTAAAAAACTGCATCTCACAACTGCCCACTAGAAAGCCTTCTAGAGCTGATGAACTTTCCCCCCATAATCCTAAATCTTGTGTCATTTCTTATGCAGATCATTTTAACTCTTATTTATCACAACTTTAGGCTTTCACGCATGCATGGCTGTTGGAGGACCAACCACTAAATAAGCTTTGAAAAGTGTTTGCTCTCTAAAAATTCTCCTTAGGAGAAATTCTTGTATCAGCTGCTGGGGAAAATATGTACAAGTGAAGTAGAGGAAAAACAAAACAAAAACAAACAAATGAGCAAAACCCAACTTCATTATGAGCCATGAGGCAAGCTTTTAATAAATAATCCTGGAAGCAATCCTTAGGTACTTTGATTTAGGAAGGGTATGTGCGGTTCTTAGAAATTTGTATTTTAAAAAGCATTGAATGTTATTATGACAAACTTCCGGGTACCCACTAATATAGATAACATGAACAATACAACAAATCAGGATAATTTATATAGAAGAATGTTAAAGTTTTATAATGTCAACATAAAATCATGTTTTCCTGTGCTCATGGCACATTTATAAGAATATATCATATAAGATTCCCCAACAAGAGTGAAAAATAATGGCTAAATCACACAAAACACAAGTTGTAAAATACATATTCAGATAATAATGCACAAAAACAATTTAACAATGATCCAAGTTTCTATTAAAAGGATACGTGGTGAAATACTTTTTAAACTACTTGTGGGCCAAAGAAGAAATAAAAATTGCCATCATAAGTTATTAAGAAATTCATGATGATGAAATAATTAGAACACTATTCATGAAAACTTATGAGATGTGGCCAAAGCTATATTCAGACAGAAATACTTTTAATATTTAAATAAATAAAATCAAGAAGTTAGAAAAAATATAAAAAAGAACAAATCTTCCAAAGCCAAAAGTCATTCAGAAAATAGGAACATAAATTAATATTAACTTTTTAAGTGACAAAGCCCAATAGTATTTTTCTCTTCTGGCAAGATTGAGAAAAAATAGAAAAATTGCAAACATACAATATTAGGAATCAGAGAAGTGTGATATAACCACAGATATAGAAGAGGTTAAAATATAAGCATTTAATATACATAGCTCTGTGGTGATAAATAAAAATTTTTCAATAGGATAAATAATATTTTTAAGTATCAAATTTGTCTTTGAGAGATTGAATTCCCAAATTAATAAATATAGAAAACATTTTTAAAGGATTTTTGACATCTTTCAGAAAAATCACTTAGGCTTGATAGATTTCTGGTTGATTGAAATAAAATCATTAAGGAACTGATAAATCCCAAGCTATTTAAATTATTTTAAATAAGAATATGAGCTATTAACCATTTTAAGTCTATATAAGTTGTATACATATTTGTAAGACTGATGGCTACTCAACAATAATATGAGTACACACACAGACATTCATACAAGCACAAGAACTACAGACCTGAGTCAAATATTAGCAAGTTTTGTATAGCACTAAACTAAGAAAAATATCCTGTCCCTAAATAAGATTTACTTAATCATTGAACAATGACTTACCATTAGAAAGTAAATTAGGGGCTTCCCTGGTGGCGCAGTGGTTGAGAGTCCGCCTGCCGATATAGGGAACACGGGTTCGTGCCCCGGTCTGGGAAGATCCCACATGCCACGGAGCGGCTGGGCCCGTGAGCCATGGCTGCTGAGCCTGCCGCGTACCGCTAAAAAAAAAAAAAAGAGAGAGATAGTAAATTAGTACAATGCCTAATGCTAGTAAAATAAAAATGATCTTATTGATAGAATTTATTATCAATTCCCAATTTTCAGTAAGGAAAGAATGATTCAATAAATTGTGTTGGGAGGCTTTAGAGAAGTGGTATCAGCAAAAAGGTGATCTAGGACTTTTCTACCATCTTTGCCCCAAAGAACACCAATTTTGACAATCACCCACGGATGATAATACCTCGTGGAACTCCTGGAGTCCAGTAGAGAAGTTCCAGCACCACACTGGATCCAAAAATTCCAAGACTGGATACATTTAAGAGGGTTAAGAGGAACAGCTTCACTTCACATGCATCATCCCTTCACCAAGGCAGCACAGCTCAGCATCAGGAGAGACCCTTTTGGCCGGGGACTTCGCCCACGGTGAAAGTGGGAGCATGTGAGTGAGCACCCAGCTGTGTATGATGCTGCCAAAAAGGCCCACTTCCCTCTTGCCCCAGCCAGAATACTGAGATGTACTGCACGACTGAGGGGTGGGGAAGCGTGGGGAGAACAGCAGCTAAGGCTTAGAGACAATCAGAGGAACACAGATTCTACTAATTGCCTCACAGTCTCCATCAGAAGTCTTATCTGTGAATCACTGGGGACGCCTCACCTGCGAATCTCCCCAGCTGGCCCCTGGGCACCCTCAACATTCACTTGTCTTACCCACACACCTCCACCTCATGGTCGGCTCCCCACGTGCTCTCGCAAGAGAGGTGAGTGCGAACCTTTGCAGATGGCTAGTGATGCAGAAAGCTGATCCAACTCTGTAGGATTTGGTAAAAGCACGCAAACTGGAGAGCATCCAGCACCACACTAGGGAGAGGCTCTCAGAACCTGGCCTGGCTTTGCTGAATCAGACAAGTCATGCAGTCTTGATAATTCCCCCACCAAGAGCGAAGGAGAAGTATGGAGCAGGGGTATCCTTGGAAAAAGTCCAAGAAAGCCTGAGAATCCCTAGCAAGGCTGACAGAAAGTATTTCTCTCCCGAAGTCAACGAGTAAAAATTGGAGGAGCTGACTAGTTCAAATGCAAAGATAGCAATTCAAGATTTAAGGAACACGAAAAAGCAAGGGAACACAACACCATCAAAGGAACACAATAATTTCCCAGTAACTGATACCAAAGAATTAGAGATCTGTGATTTGCTTAATAAAAACTCAAAATAGTTGTTTTGAGGAAGATCACTAACCTACAGGGACTCAGAGAGCCCTTCCAATGAAATCAGGAAAAATACACATGAACAAAACAAGAAGATGGACAGAGACAGAATCATAAAAAGAACCAAACAGAAAATTTGTTGCTGAAGAATATAATGAACGCAATTAAAAATGCAACAGAGAACATCAACAGCAGAATTGATCAAGCAATTGATGTAGAAGACAGGTCATTGGAAACTGTCCAGTCAAAGAAGAAAAAAGAAAGAAAAAGAATGAAGAAAGCTTATGTGAATTGTGAGATGCCATCAAGTAAAAATGTCTATGCATATTGTAGTCCTAGAAGGAGAAGAGAGGGACAGAAAGCTTATTTACAGAATGAATGGCTGAGAACTTCCCAAACCTGGAAAAAGTTTGAATATCCAAGTTCATAAAGCTCATAGTTCCCACAAAAGATTCAACCCAAAGATATCTTCTCCAAGACACATTATATTAAAACTGTCTAAAATCAAAAACAGAGAATTTTGAAAGCAGAAGAAAAAAATGTTCTCAAGAAACAGGGAACCCCCATAAGGCTATCAGCAGATTTCTCAGCAGAAACTCGGCAGGCCAAAAGAGAGTGCTGAAAGAAAATAAACTGTCAGCCAAGAATATTTTACCTGGAAAAGCTGTCCTTCAGAAATGAAGGAGAGAGAAAGATTTTCCCAAACAAAAGCTGAGGGAGTTCATCACCACTAGACTTGCCTTACAAGAAATGCCAAAAGACGTTCTTCGAGCTGAGACAAAAGGATGATAATTAGTAACAAGAAAACATACAAAAATATAAAATATGCTGGTAAAGATCAGTATGTATATTCAAATACACACCCTAGCTATGTGAGGTGGTGGATGAGTTAATTACCCTGATAGTGGTAATCATTTTATAAGATATATGTATGTCAAACCATACACTCTAAATATATACAATTTTATTTGTTAACTATACTTCAATAAAGCTAAACAAAATAATGATGCAATATCCTCAAAAAATAGTGTTGGGATAATTGGGTCATCATTTTTCACAGAAAAAATTAAAAATCCCAAATAAATTACTACCCGATAGCTTAAAATGTAAGCCCTTTAACCAAACAATTTCATTATGGTGTAATTATCTTAAGGAAGAGTTGAATAAATACAGAAATAAAATCTAATACTTTTCACATTGAATTATTTATAAGCAAAACATTAGCAATAATGTAGATATTCAATCAGCAGTAAAGGATTGGTGAAATAAATTAGGGTTACATTCTTGTAATGGAATTCTCTATAGTCTTAAAAAATACAGATGAGTGTTAAAACCTCAATAGCATATACAAAAGGATATTTCTCACAAACTCAAAGGCCTGTTTCTCGAATCTTTCTCATTTGATATCACTGAAATGGAAGAAAAGGAAGTTGGAGGCTTTCGCAAGCATTCTTATGTCAAGACCTGGATGTCGTTATCAATTCCACTCACGTCCCATTGGCCAGAATTCAGTCATATGGTCACAAGCACACTGCACAGTAGAATGTAGTCTTCCTAAGAAAAAATGGTTTATTGTAGGGGTCTATATTCTATTTGTAAAGGACCAGATATATCTTTCAGGCTTTGCAGGCCATGTGGTCTCCATTACAACTATTCAACTCTCTTGTCATGGCACAAAAGCAGCTCCAGGTAACATGTAAAGGAATGTACTCTGATAAGACTTTGTTTACAAAAACAGATGTTGAGCTGGATTTAAATTGTGAGCCATGGTTTCTCAACTTCTTGTTTAGTGAGTACAAAGCATTATTTTTGCTACCGTGTAATAACTGACTTGGAAGTACATCTGTGATGTTTCTTAAAGAAAGTGTATAGATTATTATTTGTGCTTGGATACATTTTATAAAGTTTTATCTATCTATCTATGTACATACAGGTATAAGTTTATGCTTGCATTAAATTATAGAAGCATATATGCCAAAATGTTAACGCTGGTTATCCATTGGCATTGGTGTTTCAGATAGTTTTCTTTTCTGTAAATCTACACTTTCTAGTATTTTCGCAATAAACATAGAGGACATATATAATTAATAAATAGAGGGGAAAGAAGAATGAAGGAGACCTGGGCAAACAAAATTTTAAATGTATTTAAAAACTGAATTAATTATCAAAATTCTTTACTGGCCCAGATATAAGCAGAAAATTAAGTTACACTGAATAGAAAGCCTAAAAGAGACATGAGCAAAATATAAGAATTTGATGTTTGGTCAGGGGGTTTTGTCTGGATAAATATACATATGATTATATCTATATATATAGACACTCGTGTGCCAGGTATTTTACCAGATACATGTATAAAATCATCTATATCTATGTATACCTATGTCTGGTACACAGTGAGTATTGAATAAATATTTATTCAATGGTTAAACTGAGTTATTGATTAAGTGGCTAATTCAAATATTTATACTAAGGATAACACACATCACTTTTTAGGGTATTGGTGGTTATATTTTTTGTAGAGAGTTTTTATTGTACATACAAACAGACCAGTTTTTTCCTCTGTCTGGTCCCATTCTCTACACTAAAAGCGTTGCCAATCATGAGATCATGTTCTTCCCTCATTGTTCCATGGTTTTATTTTTTAGAATTAACACTTTAATTCGTGGAAGATTTACCTTATGGAAGAAAGACTGAGCTTCATTTTCTTTTCACTTAACCAATTGTCCCCAGATCATTAATTCCTTAACACTTCCTTTCCCAACCAAACTGAAGTAAAGGGGAATTTAATCTTGTTTCCGACTACCTAAACCAACCACGGGGGCCGCCCTCTATGGGTTTATGAGGATAAAAACCTTAACCCCTCAGGTCAGATAATCAGATGTATGATAATTAACTGTATGAGTAATTATTGTGTTATGCAAATAAACAATGCAGATGAGCCATTTCATTAAACAAGCACCATGGGGTCATTAGGTTTTGATCTCTGTCTTAGTCTTTTGGGGGAAAATACTATCCATGAACCTGTCTCCTGAACTGGCAATAAAACATCATTGGTAGGCTCACATGAGGCTGGATAATATGCAGACTGCTTGATTTGTACTGAGTATGTGTCTGGTGGTTGGGGCCCATTGTAATGAACTAGCCCACAAATCACAGCTTAATGGGAATCTACTTTTACATATTGCTTAATTAAAAGTTGTGAGCTTATTAACATGTGTCTTTGGCACTGAGCTTTGGGGATGTAATCTCTGTGCAAAGAAGAACAGGTTGTAAAAGTTTTATAGATTGACGATGATATTATAGTCCATACGTTAATAACCCACCATTTCCCCAAAGAATTTTTCATATCTTACATTCCTTATCCAGCTTCTTTTGTTTATGTTTTTCAATGTGTAGGGCCTACTGCAATATGTACTGGTACCAAAAAAGGGTTATATCTTAAATATTTCATCTGAACACCCTTTCATTATTTAATCTTATTAGCAAAGTTATCTGGAAGAAAGTCTCAGAGCTCGCCTTTCATTAGAGGGGCTCCAGGTAGTATAGATCTATTAGGTATGGGTTTCTAGAATTTCCATTATAAATCTCTATTTTCAGGGATTTATAATTCAGCTATAAAAATTTTGCCCTAGGCTTCAACTTGGAATACAAGGTCTTAGCCTGAGAGAGTACATTGTTAACACATAAAAAAAAATCATGTTGTTGTTTTCATCTCACCAAAGTGAAGAAAGTAATGGCATGTAACCATTTTCAAATACTTTCTGATCTGCCACTGTAAGATGGCGTATGGAGCTTTTTGTTTTGTTTTGTTTTGTTTTGACATGACGTTTTACAGTATGTTTGTATGTAATTTTACCTGAGCCACTTGGTGGCTTTTTTAAATGTCAAAATGAAAGACGTCTTCCTCATGCCTGACACTACAGTCCTTGGACTGGACTTCTCTCATCTTCTTTGGTGGACCCTTTGGTACAAAGCATTTCTGGCATTCTAGCATTGAAGTATCTCAGTTTACTAACACCTATCAATGTTTAGAGAAAAAAATTCCATGGTTCTAAACAACTGAACCCTATTATTATTGGTCTGGGCAATTGGAGATCCATTTTAATTAAAAATTGAAGTTGACAACCCAGGATGAGAAAACATCAGTGGCCATGGCATCATGGAAAGACTTGTGGGGAAGCATCTGTCTCAGGCTCTGCTTGGAAATGTCTGTGTGACCTTGGGAGACCTACTTGGATGCTCTGAACCTGTTTCTACATCTGTCAAACTCCACTTAACACTGTCTCAAGTTATGACAGTGTTCCATGCGATGGTAAGAACAATTAAGCAACAGCTGCTGACAATATGATCTGGGCCCTTGGTTGATAAAAACCAGGGTGCAGGGGAAGGACTTGCCCTACACTATCAAGCAGCTCGGAGTAGATATAGACCAGGTCAGCCCTGCGGTCTTAAAGTTTCCATTTACGATTCACTATGTTTCAGATAGGCACCTCCTCTCCCTAGATTCATCTTCTTCCCTTTTAGTCTTTTTGTTCTGGTTGTTTACCTATTGCTGAGGCCAGTTATTTCCATAAGGGAGAAATGCCTTAAAAAAAAATATATATATATATATATATATATATAGTAAATTTTAGCAACTTTATGTATTACACCTTTCCATAGTTATTACAGTTTGTAAAGAAAAAAAAAAAAAATAGGGCTTCCCTGGTGGCGCAGTGGTTGAGAGTCTGCCTGCCGATGCAGGGGACATGGGTTCATGCCCCGGTCCAGGAAGATCCCACATGCTGCAGAGCAGCTGGGCCCGTGAGCCATGGTCGCTGAGCCTGCGCGTCCGGAGCCTGTGCTCCGCAACGGGAGAGGCCACAGCAGTGAGAGGCCTGCGTATCGCCAAAAAAAAAAAAAAAAAAAGGGGTACAGTTTGACAGAAATAAAAGATTCTTTAACAGTGGGATTTTGAACCATGAAGTTCGGATGGAATGGAGATTCTGAGGTCATGGTAGCCTTCTCCAAACTGCTCAAATCACATCAAGTAGTTAAGTAAGAATCTATATCAATTTTTATTTCTTAATTGAGAAATCCTATGCCTTTAGGAAACTGGATGTACCCAGAGCGTTGCAGGGAACAAAGCTCCCCAGTTTCTTGGCTCTGTCTAGACCCTCTTCTAAGGTTTCAGGGCTGGGTTTAAATCAAGGTGGATTTCACTGACTGTGGCGTGGAAAATGTCATAGACTAAGAAAACGGAAAAATACTTCTATTTCCTACACATGCACATAAATGATATCATTAAAATTTTCTAGCTCATACCTCATGAGAATTTGACAAATATTATGGTGGGAGGACTCCACAACTGAAATGTGGAGTAAAGTGACCCATGAGTTTCTTTCCATCTTTGGATCCCATTAATCTAACATTTCTTTTTATAACATGTAGATAACATTTCTCCTTCAAGAGGGGATTCATTTAGCACCTACATCATTGCAATGAGTAAATATGATTGATTCTGTTGACCTGAACAAGGAAAATCCTGTAGAATGGCCTGGAAGGCCATGACCATTGAAGCATGGTGCCGTAGCAACATTAAAGGAATTGTAAAGGAGGTGTTACTGGTCCTTAGACCAGGTGACTACCTGGAAATCTATTCATATCTGAAAATCATTTGAATCCATTTTCTTTTTCAACAGATCTCCTTCAAATGAGGCAAGGAATGCCAACTTATGGCAAATGAACAGAATAAACTTTATTCCAACGTCTCAGGCTAGGTTTTTTTCCAGTTGTATGCATAGAGTTTTAACATGAAAACCATAATTTTCATGATGCTAAAAGAAAAAAATCTTCTATTTTAGTAAAAAGACTGGGCAAAATGATAACTAGTCACTGCCCATCTTATGTCACGGTTTCCATTTATGTTAGTCTTGGTTTCTTTGAAGAAAAAAATTTTAGGATAAAAAAATTGTTTCAAATCTACTCCTAGTGTGAAATAGAGATACTGAACAGGTTTAATCTTCATTATATTAACTTTATTTAATTATCCTCGTCTAAAACTGGTTGGACCCCTCTGCAATTACTCCATACAGAAGCATCAACTAATGTTATGGTTGTGGTTATTTTGGTGAACTATTTAAACTCACATTATTTGTAAACCACATATTACACCCCAAGAATTTTAGTGTGGAATTACAAATATGTGTAAGACAAGATTTCTATTTTTAAGTAGTTAGAATCTATTTAAGGAGTCGAGATATATGAAGAAACAATTCATATTAATAGATATGCTGAATAGTATTTATAAATTATAGCAGCTAAATTCTAATGGTTGTCAATTCATCAGTGAAGAATGGATAGAAATGTTTTCTGTGAGGCTGATCCCATGGACGTATCAAAACAGAAAACAACCTAAGGCAATTATTTGGTAAGTTTGGCATTGGATAAGAAGATATCAATATCAAGCAAATAATGTAGCATTTCCTTCCCTTGTCTTTTTGCTCTCTGTCCTTAACTCAAATGACCAAGCGCAAATTGGTTTTGCAGGCTCAAATTTACTGAATTAATTGGTATAGTGCTAATCATAGGTTAGGCACAGGTTCAAGTAAGCAGACTTTGAATTGAATGTGGCTCCATCTTGGAGAGTCAAGCTTGATCTTCAGCTCACCTTGTAGGTAGAAGTACAGATGAACCTACTACCTATAGGTAGCAGGCGAGCTAGCATGTTATTAGTGATGGGGCAAGGAACCACTGCAGAGCCACAGCCACTATTACTGGAGCTCTTAGCTTAGGGACCTAGGGAGGGAAGAGCCATCAAATACTTATATTACACAAATCCTTCTCACTATTTTCTTGCATGTGTCTCATCACCATGCAGAGTATCCTGTGAATGTGTAATGAAAATTACGTCTGAAATGTATCTGAAAACTTCCCTGAAGGCCCATCCCCAAAAGGATGCTATTGTTGAAATACACATGCCAAATGTGTGCTTAGAATGCTTATTAAGAAAACATTTCCTAGCCTATTGACATGAACACTGGGAAACGTGTGCTTCAGTTACTATCACTTTACACCACATTGCTTTTGCTTTTCCCTCCTTCCTTTCCATTCCATTTTTCTTATCCAAACTCCCTTTAAAAATTACAAATCTTAATGATGTCCCCGATGACTTAGAATATATGTACCTGACTCTAACATAAAAGCTATTTCTAGGACTGTAACAATAGAAGAGGATTCTCCAAAAGGGTCATATTTATTTGATGAACCTGTTTCACTGATGTTTGACAATGTGTTGCTTTGGTGCATGATACCAATCTTAGTTCACCTGACTTTTGAATATGCGTGAGATTGCATATGCTTTTGATTCTAGTCAGGGACATCATACAAATACATTTTTTGATTAATTGATATGCATATGAAATGTTCCCATTTTAATGGAGTCTGTAGTTGATCTTCAGGGAGAAATCAGCTTTTTCATGTGAAATTAGGTGTATATTGCTTAATCAAGGTTTTTTCAATTCAATTTACTCACAGTAAGTATTCATGAGGGTTCACTTTCCAGAGACCCTTGTTTTCATTATAGCTAATAATTTTTGATGCAGTTATAGCTAATTAGTAGGATAACTACTTCTGTTAAGTAACTTAACTCTTTTTGGTATAGCATTTTCAGGAAAAAAAATTAATATTTTTAAAAATATAGGAAGTACATACCTGTTTGACAGGTGAACTCAAAGCGGTATTTTCTGAACCTCATTTTGACCTCATTTTTGAACTTTAATATTTACTGCGTACAACATTTCCTCCTGTTAAATATGAAATGGGAAAAATTACAAATATCAGTCTTGCTACTCTGTTACATTTAAGCTTTCAATGTGTATTATAGATGAAATTTTACCGCTGAATCACTAGAGTCACTACATAAAGATATATGAGCATATCCAGAATGCATTTGAAAAAGGTAATTAGACATTAACAATTACCTCTTGTTTTCTGAAATATACTTGGGCAGTAGTATTTTCTTCTTTTCAAAGTTATACTTTTCCTGTATAGATAAAAAGTTAAAATTATATGCAACCTGCAACCACGTGGCAATCAAATTATAGACAAGATACACTGCATCACTACTACTCATGATAAGTGAAATGTATATAGATGTCTTATGAATGCATGGCCTAGTTTAATACTTAAATACTCCAGTGCAATGGGCGTTGTGTTTTACCATTAAGGAAACTTAGAATGACTTAGAATGAAGTAACCTGACCAAATTCACAAGGTTAGAGAGTGGGGCAGTGTTATATGTTGAATTGTGTTTCCCCAAATTCATGTTGAAGTTCTAACGTCTAGTACCGTAAAAGGTAACCTTATTTGGAAATAGTCATTCACATGCAATTAGTTAAGATGGAGTTATGCTGTAGTAGGATGGGCCCCTAATCCAACAGGACTGATATCCTTATGAAAAGGGGAACTTTAGAGACACACACACACACAAGGAGATGACACATGTGAATATAATCACAAAGATGGGAGTGATGCTTCTACAAGCCAAAGAATGCCAAGTATGGGCAGCAAATGACCAGAAGCTAGGAGAGAGGGATGGAACAGACTTTTCTCCCATGGCTTCTAGAAGGAACCGAAGATGCAAACACCTTGATTTCAGACTTCTGGCCTCCTGAACTGTGGGACAGTAAATTTCTGTTTTTTATATCACCTAGGTTGCGGCATTCTGTTGTGACTCTTATACTAAACAGGCCATCAAGACTACAACATGTGTCAGTGCTAGGACATTTACTGCTCCTTTCATTCTAACACCTGCTAGTAGCTGAGCCACTCCCCCACTGCCTAACCTCTATCCTAAAAAAGGAAGTTCAGTTCATACCTACGAGGGTCTAAATCATTGGTTGAAAGACATCTGTTGGACTGAAAGCGGCATTTATCCAGAGGAAATATATAAATTTTATGTACATGAGAAACAAGCATAATTTTTAATTCAAGCTTTTGTTTAGATTGTACGTTTTCATTATAAATATGTTTTAACTTAATACTTAAAATAGCATTTTCCTTTGATACTTGAAACATTGAATAAAATCCATTGACTAGAAAATAAAATGTATATCTTACTTAAAGAGTTATTGATCATTTAGGGTAAATATGGGTAGCATTTCATGAATGGTTAAGTACTTCTAAAATGAAAAAAAAGAAACTTTCTTAAGCTTGGCATAGCCAAAAAGAAAATGAATCATATTATCATATTGAAATTTAAGCTGTTACAAATTATAGCTCCTTGAGCTGTAATTACAAATTAGACTCCTTGAGCTTGGCTACTAGAAACGTTAATGGTGGAGGATTTGGGTATTTATTTTCCATGGTATGACTTTGGTAAGGAAGTTTTCAGAGGCAGGTCCCAGGTGATGGTTAAGTCTAATTCTGTCAGATTTATAGCCCCACAAGCACTAACTCAACTATGACAGATCTTGATACTCTACTAGCACTCAGAAACTTAATTCCTCCTCAAGCAAGTCACCTGGTTAAACGTCTCAAATGTTTTGCCATCAAAACCCTTTGGTGTCTGTTATGACCAATGGCCCATATTTCTTACCAAATGTTGATTTCAACCAACTTCTCAAAATAATTCTTTCTGAATTGAAAACAAAGTCTACCAATTGCAATGCTGCAATAATTTCTTCAATATTTTAGAAAATAGTTTCTGCGATGACTATTAAAGTTAATGTCTGCTAATGGCTTACATAATTTAGATTTTGCGGGTCATTTTAATGATTCCATTATTAATCACTTAAAACTCCCTCTATGTCATTAGAATTTTCTTAAAACTAGTTAAACCCCTCTGAGACTTTCGTCACCTTTTCACTGATTTTTGGATCTGTGGATAGAAACCTGAAATGAACCAAGCTATTTGGGCTCAACAGAGATGCATCTGGGCACTGAGAACCACACACATTTTGGATTTTTAGTATTTTTAATTCACCAGGATGGATGGAACTGTTTCCTTAAAAATCAAACAATAATCTCAACCAGTTTAAAATTGTGATCTATATCCCTTTTCCTTTAAACTTATCTGCTAATTACTTGAACTCACTTTAGGTAAACTGAATACTTGACAGGTAAATAAATTATTTTAGGTTTCCTTTGGAAATGGGCATCAAGATTAAGTCCATATATCTAGATTGTCTTTCCACAGCACTCTATGAAAATAATAATTTAAACTTAAAAGTATGGAAGAGGGTCTCTGATACACTGACACTTGCTAAGGTAACGGCACATGCTGAGGAATTTCTGTAAAAATATAATGGGGGTGAGGCAAGCAGGAAAGAACTTTCTTCAAAAAAACCCAGTCTCAAGGGTTGAGGGTAAAATTGGGTCGAGGGTCATGTTTGATTTCCTTCACCACCTCACAGAAGAGCCCAAGGCAGCAACAGCCACCCAAACAGGGATCTCACTCTATCAGTTTGGAAGGAATACCATGCCAACAAGAAGTAGAGTCACAACTACAGCTGTCCCTTAAAGGGACAGTTAAATCAGGCAAAGAACATAGATCATGTCCTGGGTAACGTCTGGCTGCCACATCCTATATGATGAAGAAACTCCTCCTGTAAGTACAGCACTCCTTGGGCTGCATGCGACTGTGACTCTTGCTTACTTCCAACAGTTTCTTGAATTCATGACCAGGGTAAAATCAACTGTATGAAAACATTGGTTTAGTATTATTAAAATTTTCCCAGAAAAGTTAGAGCCACTAACTCTGAGATAATCCATTTCATCTCCCATGAAGTATATAACACAGGTCTTCCTACACATGTACAGCAATTTGAGAAAAAAGTCCAGGCATTTGGAAAGAGACTACAGTCCCAAGGAAGAAGATTTATCTAATAAATAAGAGGAAGGGTTTTAAGAAAATAAAATTACTGCTGGAAGTAAGCAAAATATCTAAGAAAATCAACACAGTTGACTCTTGAACAAAGTGGGTTTGAACTGCGTGGGTCCACTTATTAGTGAATTTTTTTTCAATAGCAAATATAGTACTACATGATTTGTGGATGGTTGAATCTGCAGATGCAGAACTGGGCAAAAGGAGGGCTGACTATAAGTTATACATGGATTTTCAATTGGGTGGAGAGTTGGCACATGTAACTCCCTTGTTGTTCAAGGGTCAAATGTAGAATTATTGGCTCCATGAAACAAAAATAGGCAACTATAAAGATAGACAAATTTGAGAGGCAAAGCATCGTTTCCAATTTAACTAATTGCAACAAAGACAATGAACCAGATTTTGACTACTGTCAAAATTTGAAGTGACAGTAATTTTCTCAAAAATTATAGAAAAAAGAAAAAGATGAATCAATTAGAGAAAAGTTAAGAAACATGAAGGACTATGTAGGAAGACTAGTATAAGAATCCTGCAAATTGCAGAAACACAGTGGATAGAGCAGAATAAATAATTTTTAAAAACTAATAATGTAGGAAAAAAAATCTTTCTGGGCTGATCGCATCTCACATTTGCATATTTTAAGGGCTTGTACAATATTTAACATAACAGAGATCAAGACCTAGTTATATCCTGGAGAAAAATTTCAAAGCACAAAATGTCTACACGCAGTCAAGAAGAAAAATCAGAATGCCAAAGATAAGAGAAAATTCGAGTTGGCCTAAGGCTTCTCCTTTATAACATTAAATATGGCAGTGGAATATATCTTTATAGTTCTGTGGGGAAGCCTTAGACCTAGAGATTTCTACACCCGAAGAGGGGTCATCTCTATGTAAAGGTGACAGAAAGGCATTCTTTTATATGCAATGGTACATCTGTCCCCAAAAGGATTACTCAACAATGTAAAAGATTGATCAAAATATAGTACAACAAATGAGGAAGCTACTGCATCAAGTAATTATGGTAACTGGTGGGCATGCTAAAATAGATAAAATCAAAATAAATGATGCACATGTCAGAAAAATTGCTAGTTTTGAAAGTGCATAATACAAAAAATAATTTAGTAATAATTGGATCTAAAATATGAGATTATAGCCATGAAACTGAGAGTGGATAGTGGTGGAAGGCTTCTGGATAAATACGAAGGGGTTAGACTTAAGTATATACCACATCCATCTATAGTAATCCCACTAAGTGAAAGTAAATATATATTTGAAGATATAAACACACAAAATAAATAAGAGAAAAAATATTAATAGCAGAACTTGGTAAACTAGAAAGGAAATGGTGGAGTGACAACTTACTGATCAGTCAAGAGAAAGATAAAACTTTAATCCACCAGTAAGAGAAGGCCAGAATTATGCTGACTCATCTTGCAAATCACATAATTATTAGGAAACTGAGATACTTTTGAAAGTAAAAGCTGAAAGTCTTTATACAAAGCAGTTAAAACCCCACATGCTCTACCTTACTTTATGTAATTAATAGAATTAACTTTCTCCAACCACTGGTTTGTGCTCTGAGATAAATGAACCTGAACCAGAAACTATGGATTTTGAGGACATCAGACAAACCAAGTGTGGACAGTATCATTTATCAGACAGGTAAATAAAAGAAACTTAATATTGAATGGTGAAATCTTTGAGATTGCTTCTAATATTTGGCTCTGAGAAAACTACCAGCCTGCCATACTCCAGATACAAAATTGGTTAAAAAAAAAAAAGCAGGCCTTCCCTGGTGGTGCAGTGGTTGAGAGTCCGCCTGCCGATGCCGGGGACACGGGTTTGTGCCCCGGTCCAGGAAGATCCCACATGCCGCGGAGCGGCTGGGCCTGTGAGCCATGGCCACCGGGCCTGCGCGTCTGGAGCCTATGCTCCGCAACGGGAGAGGCCACAACAGTGAGAGGCCTGCGTACCGCAAAAAAAAAAAAAAAAAAAAAAAAAGCAAGACATAGAAAATAAGCATTGGCTTCTCCCTAGTTAATTGTCTCAAGCAGATCATTCTGTAGTGAAGCTATCAATTTGAAAGCCCTGTCAATGCACACAATCCTTTCTAGTATCCAAGCCACCCTTGACCAAGGGTGAAATAAGAGTCCATGGGTAAATGCTTCCTATACATTGTTTGAACCAAAGTGGGCAGTTCCATGACACACTTAATAAGTCCCTTCAGAAGGTTCTAATGAATGAAGCATAATTGCCATTAATATTAGCTGGCCAGCTTGATAAGTCACTCTGGTACTGGTTTATTCCTCCTGGCCCACATTTCTGCTCCCTGGAATACCATTGCCCCTAAAACTAACTGCACCTTCATTTTCACTCATCTTTTAGGGAAACTCAGGATCAAAGAATACGTATCTAAATTGGTCCTAGAAAGCAGAACTTTAGGATGGGATTTCGGAGCTGAGTGATTCCCCAGTCAGATGTAAATAACTCCTTTACTGGTGGTAAGTGAGTACTGATAACACCAGGCATACACACCATCCTAAATATTAAGGTCTTCATATATGTGGACTGGAATGAGGTATAAGTAGAAGGTGAAATACTGGGTTATGAAGTAGTTATGACATTTGAAATATATGAGGGCAATTATAATTTAGAAGATTGTAGCATCAACAAGTTTTTCTTTATTTTGGAAGCTTAAAAAAAAAAGAAAAGAAAAGAAAGAAAGGTAAGCCAAGGGAGGGAACCAAAGAGTGCAAGGTCCTCTCACCATTACTTCCAGTGACTCCCTTATGGAATTTGTGCTTTCCAGCTCCACAACCTTAGCCTTCTTAGGCAAAAGCATCTTGTTTTTAGGGATGGAATGAGTTTATCAGGACACGGACCCAAACTGCTGAATGTCTGGGTCATCCCACTAAGGAGAAATGTAGACTGCTTAAAATCCTGACATGGTCAGGGAAAACTGAAAGGAACAGTGGAAGGGGAAGATGGTAAATATTATTGTGTCAGAGCCAGCTGCAGCGGCCAGGGCTATCCTATTTCCACTTATTCTCTTTGCATTAAGCCCTTGCAGAGATTATAGCGGACTTCCCCTTACAAGGGTGTCTGTGACTGACTGGACTTCATATGAGTTGACCTCAGTGAACAAGAGGTAGACTGTCTTCTGATAGCTTTCCTGTGCCATGTCAGTATCCCCTCAGCCTCCGCTCACTCCTGCCACTGTGGAGTGACTTTCCACAGAGACTTCAACCAGCTTTGTACAGGGACAACGGGATCGACCATCACTACTAAGTAGCACCATATCTCTCACTCCCTTCCTTGGGTCTTTGTGCCATGGTGAAGGTCCCTCACTGGAACCAGCTAGGCACTCATGCAAATGGAGGCTACAGGTGTTGACAGTTAATAAACAGGAGCCACTCTTGAACAAGAGCAGGTGGGACATAATAAATGCTTCCTTCTGTCATCTCCCAAACAGGCAGTTGTGAGACACATCTTAAGCCTCTTCAGTAGGTCCTGGCAGCATTAAGCACCAGTCCCTCGCAGCAGTTGTCAACTTTTGATACAACTCTGTAGTGGTTTTTCCTTACTTTCCCATTTCATTCCCCTGTTTTGCACGTCTGCCCACTGGAATTATATCCTAGACTTGTCAAAGGATCAGGATTCAGGTGAGTGGAGGCTATAATGATTGGGATGACACTAAATGGGAGAAAATAACAGAACTGATGATACTGTTGGATCCAGATTAATCATGCAGGCAGAAGGAGGATCTGTGACCTGCTTTCTAATTACAGAACTGCCCTAAAGATGTGCTGATACATTTCAACCCAGCTTCAAAAATTCTAAGACTGTTAGGACCTAATAAATTTTTGATTGTCTTTACAACATACTGATTTTTCTACTAATTTAAGAAAGACAGAAACTGTAACTTGTTTGAATTTCTTCCACGAGGAAGAACTGGTGAGTGACATAAAGGAACTGGGAATCATTGGGGGAAAGTAATTATTCATTTCTGGAGTAGAAAATAATAAATAGATTTCATGGTGGATTGAGCAAACTGGATTCCCAGATTTTTGAAAGTAGATTTCAAAATTCTCAGATTAAGAACAAGTAAAGTCCTATTTACAGAAACCCTGAAAGGGATGAAGTTCAAACGTGATGAAAATCTTTAAAAAAATACAATATTTCTACATCTAATGACCTAGAATAGGAGAGACTATTAAAATCAATCTAAGTACATGTGAAAAGAGTTGATGAGTTTAGATGTTAAAAGACATTTATAGAATATATAAAGATACAACACAAAGAGTCATAAAGCAAGAGAATGATGCAAGCTTCTAAGAATTATGTCAGCATTACTAAAGCCCAGAGTAAGCAAACGTTCCTAAACAATGTCTAACCAGAAAAAACAGAATTATTTAAAATGTATTCTTGGAGAAAGAAAATGAGGAAGGAAAGGATGGGGCTTCTGTCTGGAAAATATAAGCGAAATAAACAGATGACAGCACGCTAGGAATGAATGATAACATATTCAGAAACTAAAGACAGCTAAGCTTAACCGATATGGCAGGGGAAATAAACTTGCAAAATCACTTCTGGATATACTTCATTTCCAAAGATGGATCATTTTATTAGCTTCTTCTGGATGATTTCTCTATCAAGCTGTTTCTGTATAAAAATATTTGATTGTGTGTGTAAAATCCAAGACTTGGGAAATTCAAACACATTTATGAAATAAAAATATCATTCATTTTCCAAGATTCTGGAATTGAGTAGCAATATTTTATTTAACTCACCGAGGAATCCAGGTACTCTATGTGTAGACATATAGAAAACAGGAACACGAGTGTATATTAACACAAGTTAGTATACTTTAGGTCATACGTAAGTATGGTTTATATGTAGGAGACTGGGAGAGGCAATTTATTGGGGGCAGACAGAAAAGAGAGCCATGGGATTTCCAAGCCCAGACGGAGGGGTGTGGGAAAAGGTGTCAGGCTTCTCTGAACCATCCAGGAAGTCTTTGTGAGGCAGACAACTTAAGGAATGTTAAAATGTCTACAGATGTGTAAACCTAGTCATTTCAAGCATATATTTATCCCTGAAATTGAACCCATGTGTGTCAAGTCACTGACTATAGATTTCAAAGGGAAACAAGACTGAACATTTCTGCTCCAAGCAGGTTTTTTTGGAGTAGCAGCTGCATTGATTTTAAGATAAGGGTTTCTTTATCCAGGCAGATGCAGCAGTCATCAGAAGCTAATTTGCTGGGATATTCACATATGCAAATCATGTCACAATGCTGAAATGCAACCACGTAATGACTGGAAAATGTTATACTCATAAATCATACCACCACGACCATCAAAATTTCCACTCAGCCAGGACAAATTCAACAGCATTTATGACCTTCCAGCTTTTAGCCCATAAAAACTCTGTGTTTTGGAGAGTGTGTTACACTGCTGATCTTAAAACTCCCAAGTCTGTTATAATGAGTTCTCAAGTGCGTTATAACTTACCAGTAATTACATTTCAACGTCTCTGCTTTCAGCAGTTAGTGTTTTATTCATAAACATTTAAACACTGAATTAGGCATAAAATAAAAATGTTAGCAACAACCCGGCTTAATTTCATTAACTATTAGGTAAACTTAGTATTTCTTCTTCAAATAATCCTTGGTTTTGAATGCTAAAGATGTAATGAACTTCATGGTTCATAGCATCTGACATTGCTTAATTAATGGGTGCATTTATAGTACATGGGCCTTGGTAATTGATTTATATGCATGGTTTGCACATACAGCTGTTAGTTCCTGTAGGAAAGTCATAATTCAAATGTGTGCATATTTTTCAGATGTGGGAAAAAGAAAAAAATTTGAACTTGACAAGTTCCCCCAAAACATGATAGCAAATTAATAGCTCAGAAACAAACCTACGGGATGAAGCATTAAAGTTATAGTCTTGAATTTTAACATGTGCATTTCAAAATATCGAGAAACTGCTTTTGTTTCTTTTGAAATATTTAGTTCACAAGAAACAAGAATTCATTTGCATACCCTTCCATTCAAATCTATACATTGGATGGAAAATGGGGTTAGATTATCTGTTGACTAAGTCAACTTCATTAAAATGTATCAAAAACTTAAAAGACATTCACCTACCTAATTAATAACTGGTCCTTTCATTGGTATGTGGGTCAAATGACTGAATAAGAATTGAAATGTATTATTCTCTAGATAGGAAAGGTCTACATCATTCATAACATTTGAGGTTTGCGTAACATCTCTCCTAGAAGTAATGATAGTCATTTGCATTCTTTTAGCTAGTTTTCTAAGTTAACAATAGTAATAATTCACAAGCAAGCTGCCCTTATAAGTGAAGGCATGCTTATGGTAAATAGGGAGAAACTAATAAATCTACTGAGTAAAAGTGACTGCTCCCTTAAACAACGAGTGGTGTGTGAGGTATTGTGTGTACTGTATCTATATTTTCTCCATCAACGCAGGGACCTATACTATCAGGAAGAAATTATGATTTCTCTCTATTCAGGGTCTTGGGTTAAGTCTTCTCTAAATGTAAAACAAAGATTTTATGGGCAGGCATGGGAGTGCCATTTTTTTTTGTTCTTTTTACATTGTCCAACAGATTATTCTGGAAGGCTCAAGTTGCAAATTGAGGGGTCAAAACTGAAGACTAACTGGGCTCTAAGGGCAAAAGTCTTCTGGGGGCAGTTAAGAAGGTTGAGGCAGAGAAACAATTGTTTCTGGATTCCGCATTACCCCGCAGGGGGAGCAGCGTCCTCCAGATCTGCTCGCCTTCTGTGTTGCGACCCCATGCTGCACCCCACGACTTTCACATACTGTGCTATTTGCCAGAGTCATTTAGCACCTTTCCCCACATCATTGATGACGACTAACCCTTTCCCCTTTGTTAGCTGCTGGTGGTATTTCAGTGAGGCCTTCAGGAAACACTTGCAAACACTACCAGTTGGGTTTTGTTTTTTTTTTAAAGGCAGCTATCAAAGTGCTTTATTGTACATTAAAACATTCACAGCCCAGGCAACTTGATGGTTTTCACCATGCTGGCCCCATTTCCTGGTGCTCCAAGGCAGTGCTTAGCTTTTCACTTTCTAGCCCCGTACCCTACATCTGCTATTCTAATGCCTTCATTCATCAGAAGACTGGCAGCTGTAAATTGTTCCAAAGCCCTTCCCACACATGTGCACGCACAGGCTCACACGCGTGCGCACACAGACACAGAAGCATGTACATGCGAGTAAAGGCTTGTACCTTCTCTAGTACCATCTGCACTGAATGGAGAAGAGAGGCTGCGCACAGTGGATCTATTTGATTTGCTAATTTGTTGATGCCCTTTTAAATCTTTCAGTGGTTATTTGATCATTTTGCTGCTCTTTGAAGATCTGGAAAGTAAAATAAGTATACTGTCTCGGTGGAGAATTCACTGGTTCACTCTAGCAAGGCACTCCATTTGAGAGAATGCATGTTCCAGTCTGAGGGTTGTAACAATTTGTAGCCTATGTAAGATCATCTTCCATCACCAGGGTTAACATGATGAAAGGTAGAAGCTGATCTGAGTTCCTGTGGCTTCTTCTGCTAGGGTAGTTAGTTTTCAAGACGTTGGCATTTACAGACAATCCTTATCCACACACCCTGCCCCATATTGTTTTCCATTTCCAAACTCTTGCACTTCCAGGGCTGGAGATGATTGAATAATAACAAATGAAATCCACTCATGTTTTCTTTGAAGGAAACCCTAGGTTTGCAACTCATTTCTGAAATTTTGCTTGGTCCAAGTTTTTGAGTTTTAGAATTAATTCCAAGCTCTTTTCTCTGGCCGTCATTAATGATTGTGATTATACAGTTAATCAAGAGACCAGAAAGGAAACTTGGGTGAGATATTAATACAAATAATTAACATTAGATCAGTGTCCCAGAGTCTAACGAATGGTAATTATTTATGTAATTCTGCAGAGACAAGGTTAATCCTTACACATAGCCTTGAGTCACCATTTGGAGCTTTGGGAAATGATGGACAACAACTCTTCATATGTATAGCACTCCCATTTAAGAACTACTTCCCCAAGTATTATCATATTTGAGTCTCAAAATAATCCTATGGCACAGGTAGTAATATGTTATAGCAGTATCTATTCTCTATAATAATCAGAACTGGGGTTGAAAAAGGTAAAATAAGTGGAGTTAGTACACACAATAAAATTGTTTAAATTTCAAATGTATAACATTTTTCTTATGCCTAACTAACATCTGTTATCATCTCTGGATCTAAAATTTTAATTATAATAAGTGTTTAATTATACATATTTATAAATTTTAATCCTTAGCCTCTTAAACCCCAAAACTAAAATTTAGTTCTCTTCCCTGTAAAGTAATGTGAGATGAAAGCTTTGAAGTTGTTGCCAGCTCCCACGATTACGAACATTTACATGAGAGAAGATAAACTCTACAGTAGAGTGGATCTATGATCTCACACAAGAATTTGAAAAGATTATCCATCCATTCATGTGTTTATTCTTCCTTCCTTCTTTTCTTTCTCTTTCCTTCCCTCCTTCCTTCTTTTCATTTAAAAATCTTAATCGAACACTTAATCTATGTGCCACTGGCACTTAAAGGGGTAACTAAAATAGTGATACTCTGAGGTCACACTGGTGAAAGTTTGCTCAAGATACCAGCAGAGAACTGGCGGAAAGAGCATCTCTGTGAATCAGGAAAGTTATGTTCTAGTAAGACAAGTGCCATATTTCTCTGAGGTTATTTGTTTGTTTAATTTTAACCTGAGAAATGAATGGATTAGATTAGATAATGTCCAAGAATTCTGCAGTTCCAACATTTTATTAAATTGAATTTCTCTGAACAAGTTCAGCCTTAAAAAGAGCTAAATATAGAGTCTGGGTCTTAATGTCATAATAAATGTTCAGTAAAGTACTGAATGAGCCAGTGATAGGAACCTAAGAAACTCTACAAACCAGCTCAACAACATAAGCCACTTATGATGACTCGACATGGTAAAGATTTTCTACAGAAAAGGAATTTTATTTCAATTTTTCTAAAATTAATCATTTTTTAACATCTTTATTGGAGTATAATTGCTTTACAATGGTGTGTTAGTTTCTGCTGTATAGCAAAGTGAATCAGCTATGCATATACACATATCCCCATATCCCCTCCCTTTTGCATCTCCCTCCCACCCTCCCTATCCCACCCCTCTAGGTGGTCACAAAGCACCAAGCTGATCTCCCTGTGCTACGTGGCTGCTTCCCACTAGCTATCTATCTTACATTTGGTAGTGTATATATGTCCATGCCACTCTCCCACTTCGTTCCAGCTTACCCTTCCCCCTCCCTGTGTGCTCAAGTCCATTCTCTACATCTGCTTCTTTTTTCTGTCCTGCCCCTGGTTTCTTCAGAACCCTTTTTTTTTTTTTTTTTTAGATTCCATATATATGTGTTAGCATACGGTATTTGTTTTTCTCTTTCTGACTTATTTCACTCTGTATGACAGTCTCTAGGTCCATCCACCTCACTACAGAAAACTCAATTTCGTTTCTTTTTATGGCTGAGTAATATTCCATTGTATATATGTGCCACATCTTCTTTATCCATTCATCTATCAGTGGACACTTAGGTTGCTTCCATGTCCTGGCTATTATAAATAGAGCTGCAATGAACATTGTGGCATGACTCTTTTTGAATTATGGTTTTCTCAGGTTATATGCCCAGTAGTGCGACAGCTGGGTCGTATGGTAGTTCTATTTTTAGTTTTTTAAAGAACCTCCATACTGTTCTCCATAGTGACTGCATCAATTTACATTCCCACCAACAGTGTAAAAGGGTTCCCTTTTCTCCACACCCTCTCCAGCATTTACTGTTTGTAGATTTTTTGATGATGGCCATTCTGACCGGTGTGAGGTGATACCTCATTGTAGTTTTGATTTGCTTTTCTCTAATGCTTAGTGATGTTGAGCATCCTTTCCTGTGTTTGTTGGCAATCTGTAGCTCTTCTTTGGAGAAATGTCTGTTTAGGTCTTCTGCCCATTTTGGAACTGAATTGTTTGTTTTTTGGATATTGAATTGCATGAGCTGCTTGTATATTTTGGAGATTAATCCTTTGTCAGTTGCTTCGTTTGCAAATATTTTCTCCCATTCTGAGGGTTGTCTTTTTGTCTTCTTTATGGTTTCCTTTACTGTGCAAAAGCTTTTAAGTTTCATTAGGTCCCATTTGTTTATTTTTGTTTTTATTTCCATTTCTCTAGGAGGGGTGTCAAAAAGGGTCTTGCTGTGAGTTATGTCATAAAGTGTTTTGCCATAAAGTGTTTTTCCTCTAAGAGTTTATAGAGTCTGGCCTTACATTTAGGTCTTTAATCCATTTTGAGTTTATTTTTGTGTATGGTGTTAGGGAGTGTTCTAATTTCATTCTTTTACTGTAGCTGTCCAGTTTTCCCAGCACCACTTATTGAAGAGGCTGTGTTTTATCCATTGTGTATTCTTGCCTCCTTTATCAACGATAAGGTGACCATATGTATGTGGGTTTATCTCTGAGCTTTCTATCCTGTTCCATTGATCTATATTTCTGTTTTTGTGCCAGTACCATACTGTCCTGATTACTGTAGCTTTCTAGTATAGTCTGAAGTCAGGGAGCCTGATTCCTCCAGCTCGGTTTTTCCTTCTCAAGATTGCTTTGGTTATTCGGGGTCTTTTGTGTTTCCACACAAATTGTGAAATTTTTTGTTCTACTTCTGTGAAAAATGCCATTGGCAGTTTGATAGGGATTGCATTCAATCTGTAGATTCCTTTGGGTAGTATAATCATTTTCACAATGTTGATTCTCCCAATCCAAGAACATGGTATATTTCTCCATCTGTTTGTAACATCTTTAATTTCTTTCATCAGTGTCTTATAGTTTTCTGCATTCAGGTTTTTTCCTCCTTGGGTAGGTTTATTCCTAGGTATTTTATTCTTTGTGTTGCAGTGGCAAATGGGAGTGTTTCCTTAATTTCACTTTCAGATTTTTCATCATTAGTGTATAGGAATGCAAGAGATTTCTGTGCATTAATTTTGTATCCTGCTACTTTACCAAATTCATTGATTAGCTCTAGTAGTTTTCTGGTAGCATCTTTAGGGTTCTCTATGTATAGTATCATGTCATCTGCAAACAGTGACAGTTTTACTTCTTCTTTTCTGATTTGGATTACTTTTATTTCTTTTTCTTCTCTGATTGCTGTGGCTAAAACTTCCAAAACTATGTTGTATAATAGTGGTGACAGTGGGCAACCTTGTCTTGCTCCTGATCTTAGTGAAAATGGTTTCAATTTTTCACTATTGAGGACAATGTTGGCTGCGGGTTTGTCATATATGGCCTTTATTATGTTGAGGAAAGTTCCCTCTATGCCTACTTTCTGGAGGGTTTTTATCATAAATGTGTGTTGAATTTTGTCGAAAGATTTTTCTGCATCTGTTGAGATGATGATATAGACTTGATTCTTCAACTTGTTAATATGGTTTATCACATTGGTTGATTTGCTTATATTGAAGAATCCTTGTATTCCTGGGATAAACTCCACTTGATCATAGTGTATGATCCTTTTAATGTACTGTTGGATTCTCTTTGCTAGTATTTGTTGAGAATTTTTGCATATACGTTCATCAGTGGTATTGGTCTCTAGTTTTCTTTTTTGGGGACATCTTTGCCTGGTTTTGGTATCAGGGTGATGGTGGCCTCACAGAATGAGTTGGGGAGTGTTCCTCCCTCTGCTATATTTTGGAAGAGTTTAAGAAGGATAGGTGTTAACTCTTCTCTAAAAGTTTGATAGAATTCGCCTGTGAAGCCATCTTGTCCTGGGCTTTTGTTTGTTGGAAGGATTTTAACCGCAGTTTCAATTTCAGTGTTTGTGATTGGTTTGTTTATATTTTCTATTTCTTTCTGGTTCAGTCTCAGAGATTCTGCTTTTCTAAGAATTTGTCCATTTCTTCTAGGTTGTCCATTTTATTGGCATGTAGTTGCTTGTAGTAATCTCTCATGATCCTTTGTGTTACTGCAGTGTCAGTTGTTACTTCTCCTTTTTCATTTCTAATTCTATTGATTTGAGTCTTCTCCCTTTCTTCTTGATGAGTCTGGCTAATGGTTTATCAGTTTTGTTTATCTTCTCAAAGAACCAGCTTTTAGTTTTATTGATCTTTCCTTCATTTCTTTTTCATTTATTTCTGGTCTGATCTTTATGATTTCTTTCCTTCTGCTAACTTTGGAGGGGGGGTTTGTTCTTCTTTCTCTCTCTGCTTTAGGTGTAAGGTTAGGTTGTTTATTTCAGATTTTTCTTGTTTGTTGAGGTAGGTTGTATTGCTATAAACTTCCCTCTTAGAACTGCTTTTGATGCATCCCATAGGTTTTGGGTCATTGTCTTTTCATTGTCATTTGTTTCTAGGTTTTTTCTTTTTTTGCGGTACGTGGGCCTCTCACTGTTGTGGCCTCTCCCATTGCGGAGCACAGGCTCCGGACGTGCAGGCTCAGCGGCCATGGCTCACGGGCCTAGCTGCTCTGCGGCATGTGGGATCTTCCCGGACCGGGGCACGAACCCATGTCCCCTGCATCAGCAGGTGGACTCTCAACCACTGTGCCACCAGGGAAGCCCTCTAGGTATTTTTTGATTTCCTCTTTGATTTCTTCAGTGATCTCTTGGTTATTAAGTAGTGTATTGTTTAGCTTCCGTGTGTTTGTATTTTTTACAGATTTTTTCTTCTAATTGATATCTAGTCTCACAGCATTGTGTTCGGAAAAGATATTTGATACGATTTCAATTTTCTTAAATTTACCAAGGCTTGATTTGTGAACCAAGATATGATCTATCCTGGAGAATGTTCCATGAGCACTTGAGAAGAAAGTGTATTCTGTTGTTTTTGGATGGAATGTTCTATAAATATCAATTAAGTCCATCTTGTTAATGTATCATTTAAAGCTTGTGTTTCCTTATTTATTTTCATTTTGGATGATACGTCCATTGGTGAAAGTGGGATGTTAAAGTCCCCTACTATGATATTGTTACTGTCAATTTCCCCTTTTATGGCTGTTAGTATTTGCCTTATGTATTGAGGTGCTCCTATGTTGGGTGCATAAATATTTACAATTGTTATATCTTCTTCTTGGATTGATCCCTTCATCATTATGTAGTGTCCTTCTTTGTCTCTTGTAATAGTCTTTATTATAAAGTCTATTTTGTCTGATATGGGAATTGCTACTCCAGCTTTCTTTTGATTTCCATTTGCATGGAATATCTTTTTCCATCCCCTCACTTTCAGTCTGTATGTGTCCCTAGGTCTGAAGTGGGTCTCTTGTAGACAGCATATATATGGGTCTTGTTTTTGTATCCATTCAGCCAGTCTATGTCTTTTGGCTGGAGCATTTCATCCATTTACCTTTAAGATAATTATCAACACGTATGTTGCTATTACTATTTTCTTAACTGTTTTGGGTTTGTTATTGTAGGTCTTTTCCTTCTCTTGTGTTTTCTGCCTAGAGAAGTTCCTTTAGCATTTGTTGTAAAGCTGGTTTGGTGGTGTTGAATTCTCTTAGCTTTTGCTTCTCTGTAAAGGTTTTAATTTCTCTATCGAATCTGAATGAGATCCTTCCTGGGTAGAGTAGTCTTGGTTGTAGGTTTTTCCCTTTCATCGCTTTAAATATGTCCTGCCAGTCCCTTCTGGCTTGCAGAGTTTCTGCTGAAAGATCAGCTGTTAACCTTATGGGGATTCCCTTGTATGTTATTTGTTGCTTTTCTCTTGCTGCTTTTAATATTTTTTCTTTGTATTTAATTTTTGACAGTTTGATTAATATCTGTCTTGGTGTGTTTCTCCTTGGATTTATCCTCTATGGGACTTTGCGCTTCCTGGACCTGATTGACTATTTTCTTTCCCATATTAGGGAAGTTTTCAACTATAATCTCTTCAAATATTTTCTCAGTCCCTTTCTTTTTCTCTTCTTCTTCTGAGACCCCTATAATTCGGATGTTGGTGCATTTGATGTTGTTCCAGAAGTCTCTGAGACTGTCCTCAGTTCTTTTCATTCTTTTTTCTTTATTCTGCCCTGTGGCAGTTATTTCCACCATTTTATTTTCCAGGTCACTTATCCGTTCTTCTGCCTCAGTTATTCTGCTATTGATTCCTTCTAGAGAATTTTAAATTTCATTTATTGTGTTGTTCATCATTGTTTGTTTGCTCTTTAGTTCTTCTAGATCCTTGTTATACGTTTCTTGTATTTTTTCCATTCTATTTCCAAGATTTTGGATCATCTTTACTGTCATTAGTCTGAGTTCTTTTTCAGGTAGACTGCCTATTTCCTCTTCATTTGTTTGTTCTGGTGGGTTTTTACTTTGCTCCTTCATCGACTGTGTATTTCTCTGTCTTCTCATTTTGCTTAACTTACTGTGTTTGGAGTCTCTTTTTGGCAGGCTGCAGGTTCATAGTTTCCATTGTTTTTGGTGTCTGCCCCTAATGGGTAAGGTTCGTTTGGTGGGTTGTGTAGGCTTCCTGGTGGATGTGACTGGTACCTGTGGTTTGGTGGATGAGGCTGGATCAGTGTGATCCAGTGATCAGGCATCCAGTGTTGTGTTTTGGGGTGTCTGTGAACTTATTATGATTTTACACAGCCTCTCTGTTAATGGGTGGGGTTGTATTCCTGTCTTGCTAGTTGTTTGGCATGGGGTGTCCAGCACTGGAGCTTGCTGGTCGTTGAGTGGAGTTGGGTCTTAACGTTGAGATGGAGATCTCTGGGAGAGCCCTCGCCAATTGATATTACATGGGGCCGGGAGGTCTCTGGTGGACCAATGTCCTGAACTCTCCCACCTCAGAGGCTCAGACCTGACACCCGGCTGGAGCACCAAGACCCTGTCAGCCACACGGCTCTTCTTGTGAGAGCACCAGAATCACAACTAACTGCCGAACAACCATTGACAGGAAGACTCTGGAACCCACCGAAAAAGATACCCTATATCTGCTAGTGTTAGAGGGTCTCCTGCAGGAGGGGGTGGTGTGGCTTACTGCAGGGACGAGGACAATCTCAGTATTTCTAATGAAACACCCTTTGCAATTGAACTGAGCCTTGAGTTATCAAGTTTTAAGACTTAAACCTCTAAATATCAGGAAAGAGCTAACATTTTTGAGTCCCTGCTATGTTCCCAGGCATAATTTAGGTACTTCGGTGTAGATTAGCTTATTTACAATGCCTGATAGCTGGCTCTCAGTTACTGGATGTAAAGGTTAATTCTCTTATGGGTGTTGTAAGTACTAACCACTTCATATGTATTTTCATGTTTCTCTCTACACTCATGCTTTGCTCTAATCAGACTATTCTCTTCTGTTTTCTCAGCCCATACATTGACTGCATATCCCTTTCTGTCTCATCCTCCCTCCTTCTCTCTTTTTCTCCCTCTCTCATTTCTTCCTGCTCTTTCTTCCTTCAGTAAATGTTTATCAAGCATCTACCATATACCAGACACTTTATTTGCACTCAGGATACACCATGAACAAAACAAAGTTCCTGATCTTATATTTTACTTGGAGACAATTGATAATTAAATAAATACATACCTTCCAGGTTGTTTTAAGTTCTATGATGAAAAATAAAGCAGGGTGAGAGCATAGAGGGTGACCATTCCTGTCCAGCCTCTGCTCCTTCTCTTCATCTTACAATGGGGGCTGACTCTTCTGTCTACTGGAATTCTAACCACAGTCAGTTTCCAACTCAGACCTCATCCCTCCATGCAAGCTTACCCAGCATTTGGGGTCCATATGCCTGTCTTTTTATTTTTCCTTTCTACTTTTGTACTTATTGATAACATTTACTGGGTATTTAGAACATGATTATGTTACAGATGTTTTGTAAATCTTAATCTGGTCAACTCAGCTTGATTGTGAAGTCGTTGAGAGTAGGGACCATTACTTTTGTATTTCTCAGCACCTTGCTTAGGAGAAAACACGTATTAAGGCTCAACCAATTATCATAAAATGATGCATTAATACATTTTATAGAAACATGAAGATAGATCTTATAGAAAATGTAGATATAGTGCTTAATTCAGCCCTGATGTACTAGTAGCTGTGCAGAAGAGAATGAACATATTTTTTCCATTTTGAAACTGAAATGTCTAAGTGAGCTACTTTTTTTTTTTTTTTTTTTGCCACACCGTGCAGCATGAAGGATCTTAATTCCCCAACCAGGGATTGAACCTGTGCCCCTTGCAGTGGAAGCATGGAGTCTTAACCACTGGACTGCCAAGGAAGTCCCTACATGACCTACATTTTTATATAACCTGAAGCAGGGTTTCTTCACCCTTCTTGAGTCACGGACTTCTTTGGCAATCTGATGAAGGCCATGAATCCATTCAGAGAACAACATTCTTAAATGCATAAAATAAAATACTTACGATTACAAAGGAGACTAATTATACTAATGCTATCAACATTTGAAGGATTTTGTTATAGTGTAACGCACATACTTCTCACTAATTTATTAAATAACAAGGTCAAGTGGTGAACCACCACAACGTTGAATGCATGATGAACATGCATGCATGATGAATGAATGATGAATCAGTTATGATGATAAATCATATTCCAGAATATCTGTAACAATATGATATGTATGTACCTGTGATTTTTACTGGTGACAAAATCAAAAGTACTGCTAATACTTCCATGGTTTGGGGGCAATATTAAACATGAAAGGAAATGCTGAAAAATTCTGTCATATATTAGTGAAAATAGAGAAGCATTTTTTCTCATCCAATTTTACAGACTATTTGAATCCTCTTGAGGGACTCTGGGGTCAGGTATGTATGGTACTGTAAATCTCAAGTGAAAAATCAGGATCTATTGTCTTCTGTGATAGTCTTTAGAGTTCAAATTCAAAAACAGCTCACTTCTTAGGAATCCTAAGTCCACTTTAATCCACAGCATAAGATGCATAAACACGAATGACTTAGAGCATTCTGATGTACTGAAGAAAAACAAAATTAATCACAAAAATGTATACTGAAATTAAGCACAGCAGGTAGACGGAGATCCTGTGTGGATTTCAAATGATACCACACATCAGCGCACTGACACACGTTGTCTTTCTATTTCTGCTGCAAAGAGGTCTTATTGGAAACAATTAAATATGCTAATGAGAACTGAGGAATAGAGCTGAGAATTTACAGAATAGTTAAGCTTTTGCTATTTTATAAAATCTAAGTTTTGGTTTCTTAACAAGACCAACCCTTGTTTTAGATCCAGAGTTTTGAGTGTACAAGGAGATTACCTTTACTTAATGTGATCAAAGATCCTACTCAGAATATGGTAGAAGTTATCTGTTTTAGAGATTTCTCTAGTTTCACTTCAAGTCACCCGCCCACTTGAGTCTGGTTAAATGGATATCTTACTGTATTTATACATAATATGAAGACCAGGGCTCAATTTGGAAATCTAGAGGCTATAAAGATGGTGAAAGCGAAGAAACCAACAAAGAGACCAAGAGAAACAAATTCATATAATCCATAGAGTTGGCCAGACTCCTTACCTCATAGACTCTGGAGATAGCACTGTGTGAATTTAAAGTCTGGAAACTTCATTTTCATTCTGTACAATAAGTCAGCTTTCCTAAAGTGATTATATTTGGATATCTTTTTGGTGACAAAAAAAGCTTCCCTTCACGCACCCTGAATGAGGCTGTAACTCTACAACAAACACATCTCTTCAAGCCATATTGCCTAGAAAAGGTAAAAAATATATGAGAAGTCGGGAAAAAAGGATCACTCATGATAAGCTCACTGTAGCTTTTCCCCCAGAAGCTGTGTAACCTCAGGCAGGCTGTGGGAGACAGGGGGTGACTGCCTCAGAGGCATTTGAGAAAACTTATCTTCATGTGAATCTACAGACAATTAAAAAACTAGGAATAGGGAGGGCTTCCTTAGTGGCACAGTGATTAAGAACCCACCTGCCAATGCAGGGGACATGGGTTCCAGCCCTGGTCCGGGAAAATCCCACATGCCGCAGAGCAACTAAGCCCCTGTGCCACAACTACTGAGCCTGCACTCTATAGCCCACGAGCCACAACTACTGAGCCTGTGAGCCACAACTACTGAAGCCCACACGCCTAGAGCCCATGCTCCACAACAAGAGCAGCCACCACAATGAGAAGCCCACTCACAGCAATGAAGAGTAGCTCCCGCTCGCTCACCGCAACTAGAGAAAGCCAGTGTGCAGCAACGAAGACCCAACGCAGCCAAAAAGAAAGAAATAAAAAGAAAGAAATAAAAAGAAAGAAATAAAAATAGGAACAGGAAAAATTGTGTAAATTTCAAAATAATCAAGGTAAGACATTTTTAAACAGAGATAAGCTATATTTCTCTCTTGGTTCTAGTTTAATTGATTAAATGAATCATGCAACCATTAAGGTGGTGCTAAAAAAAGTAAGTCGAATTATAAAAAATCATGTAATTTATTATCACGTGGCAAAGGAGACTACAAAATTGAATCAACATGTTGTAGGTATATATAAGTAATCTAGAAAAATCCAAATTAAGGGTTTAAACTCTTGTGATGGAAGACAATGGAAAAATTTTTGGTTTCATTGAATTTATGACCAGGTTACTCCTCAGCTTCCTTCGACAGTGGTCCTATAGAATAACGTAGGTCCTTTGTCGAATCACCACAGAACTTTCCCTCAACCCTTGGACAAGTTCCAAACTGGTGGGGACAGTCTAACTACAAGGTGATAAGGCATATTTGTTTAGGAATTTTTCCCCCTAATCTGGCTGTACAGAGTGGGCAGCACTTACTTGTTCTTGGAAGCCAAATGTCCCGTTTTCCAGTCCTAGAAAATTATTGTCATTTTACTCAAAAGGTGAATGAGTTGATATTAAGTCTGTGATTGAAAAGCAGTTTCAAGTAAACAGGTTTTGTGGGGAAGACTCCCATGGCTAGGCAAAGGGATTACAGTTAATTCTAAACATGCTACACTTTACAACTACTATGAGACAATAATTCTAGCAGTTCTACAGATGATTAAAAAGTCATTTTCTAAAATATTCTCACTGGAGTTATTTTTTTAAAAGAAAACATTTAATTGCTCCAATCAAGCATAACTACTTTCTGCTTATGGTGTAATTTGTATACTCTGATCACACGGTGTGTGGCTATCTGTCATAATTTTATAAGTGTATATTCCCCACTGTAGTGATTGGCCATCATTAATTGTGAATAATTCCGTGCTTATTAAAGTACTGCAAAAAAGATAGAAAAACAAGGCCCAGAGAACAAAAGGAGAATGGGAAGCCTCATTTGAATCCTCTTTGCAAATACAGGTTAAGTTGTTTAAGACTTTATAGGTGATATCTGCTTGGAAGGCATTAAAACAATGACCAAAAAAAGTGACAAAAACCAGCTTTTCAAGGTTTCTTAGTAAAAACCTGAGCATGCCTGATACTTTCTCTGATTCAGGTAGCAATTGGTTTATGCAACTCAAGCAAGCTTTACTTTGAAACATTTAAGCCTCTGCAACCCTTCTCTTCACTGTATAGGTTAAACCACTCTGACAGGAAACAGGAAACTTCATAAGGGTCGTCCCAAAGGGACCATTTCAGAGTATAGTAATACCATTACCCAGTTAGGGAATATTAAACCCTTACAATACGCAGACAGCTTGGAAGATATAATATCTAGAAGAAACATCTATCTAAGTAGCTTAGTAAGCTCCTCAACGTAAGTTGCATAATGCTAGTAAGAATGAAAACGATTCAGGTTTATTTAGCATAGAGCAAACTGCAGCACAGTGAGAGCAGAGTACTGCGCTCATCACGAACACCTGCCGTCAGCTGCCATGATACTTTACCTATTGTCTTGGTATTATGAAAACATCTTATGCATGTAAGCTTCATATGGAATTGCCCATCCCCTGAGGCATCGTCGCCATTCCTTTCAGGTGAGGTCTTCTGTCTGCTCTTCCCACTCGCACTGTTGTTGCTCTCGGTGCCTCTATCTGTGGAACGCGTTCTTGTTCTCCAAGCTCTCCCATCCATTATGCCAACAGTTCCCAAATTCCCACTGCTTTCTCCATCAAACCTGAAATAAATCAATCCAGAAGAGTTCACAGGATGCTCTTTAACTCCTGATGAAGTGACACAGGGAGTGACAGCAGTTCTCTGGCAGCATGCCACTGACGGCTCGCTCTTCATGTCTCGGACAAATAAATGTACCACCTTCACATGCACCTTTGGAAATATTATGCCTAGGCATATAATTTATGTATTTCCTTATAAGTGTTGACACTTTCTTATTTTTCAAATCAAATCAATAACTATATATTAGTCCCTTATCTGCTAGATACTTCTATCTAAATCAACGTTGAATAGTACTATGTTCGTACATAATTTCCCATAGCATCTTGAGCATATAGGCTTCTATTATAATGACTGCTATTATTACCAACGTCATCATCATTTTCAAGGTATCCTGGACTTGGATCAGACAACGAATGCCATCAAAGGGCCCATAAATATTATCAATTGATCTTACATATGTTAATATAAGCTCCCTCCATGTCTCCTTTTCCCTTTGTGTGTGTGCTCACATGTATACATGCATGCATGCGTGATTCTTCTTGTTTTCACCCAACATAATAACAGGCTTAAGTAGAATCACCCATATCAGCCTCCAAGTGCCCCGACACTACAGACATTCACATTTCTTGACTCTCTCCCTTCATCTATCCCTGCATCTCACTATTATCTCATCATTGCATTGACACCTGATTTTTGGTCTCTTGTTTTGGCTGCTGTTACTGGTTCCACACTTGCCCTTTGGAACTGACACATGGATATTGTTTCTCTCTGGATTTAACTCCCATTTGTCCTTGAATATAGTTGACCCTTGTGTGCCGGTTCAATTTCTTTCTGGCTGTTTCTTGTCATTCCTTGGTCTCATCTGTTCTCAGCTCTCTGGGGTCCACTTTGCCTGGTCCTGAATTGTAGTCCTAAGGAGGCGGAGAGGCAGTGATTAGACATTACCCATTAGCTAGCTGATGAATAAATATGAATCAAACACCATCCCTGCTCCTGAAGAGTTCCTGGCCCATTTGAAAAGATAAATTGATAAATACTATTCATTCAATAGTATGAAAATGCTACAACAAACCAATGTACAAATTGCTATGGATGCCCAGTAAAAAGAGTAGTGTCTCAGTAAAGGATATTTTGAAAATATTTGATTAAGCTAGACGGAAAAGATTGTCCAAACTGAAGAGTTATCCCAGTTATGTAAATACATAAACTGAAAATTTCTAATGTAACATATAATTATACATTGTACAGCTTCTTCCTCATCAATGTATTTACAAAACATTTTTTATTCACATGTGACTAGAAGAGTGGGGTTTTTTTGAGCGTCTTAATTTTTACAAAAAGGATTGACATTTTAAAAGTCAGTTTAAAGGAAAAAAATCTGGTGACCAGTTTATGGAAAGTGGGAAGACAGGAGAGCACGTGAAAATGTGAGAATTCAGTTGGGTATTTTGATCTCACTGGCTGGGGTCTCCCCTTACAGGCAATCGTACTTTCCTCTAAGGCAAACTGAGTTTGCATATGCATATGAAATAAGAAAGTGTATAGCAACGTATGGAGGTATCTAATTATACAAAGGATTTAAAATATTTACAGCCATTTAAAAAGAAATTCTGCTGAACTGCTAGATTCCTCTAGCCAAAAGCTTTTTTAAAAGGAAAGTTCATACAAACATGAAGGAGGCAGAAATGATACTAGGAAGTCACAGAACATGGTAGCATCACAGACAGAAAATTTTTACATCAGTTTAATGATATAATCTTAAAAGACTTAGTAAAAACTAAATAGGGGATGCAATTCATTGGATGAAATTCACTGGCGCGTAAAACGTTTGAGTGCACATGTGAATTGATGGGAGCTATTTGTAAATTGAGTCACTATAAAAATAATGTACTACTCACATAATTTAAAACATTTTTAAAAATACATAAGAAAGGAGTCCTTGTCTAACTGCCCAAGTTGGTTAGAAGGTCAATTTTGGAAGACAGGGATGTATTCTACTGTGCCCACATATCACAAAGACAATGAATTCAACTGGCTCCACCACGTTCGGATAATAATTCTAAACAATACTGGGTCAAGCTCTTTATCTCAGGCTATATAAATATTACCAACAGAAGAGTCAGGATGAACTAAACCAACACTGACTAAATTATGTACAGAATATTAAATGATTAAAGCAAATACATAAAATATTTCAGTTGTGATGTATGTGAGCTGTGTAATGAAATTCCCTTCTCATTAGTTATTGCTAGAGCCCTTATCTAAAGTGAGTGTCACTGGAATTTTATAGAAGTCCAGCATCCATTCAATTCATCAAACATCTATTTTGATGCCCATTTTTGCAGCATATTCGCAAATTCATGATTATAGGCGCAGCATTCTGTCTCTACAGTATAGATGTTTTTAGTAACGTGGTAAGAAGTCCATCAACTACAATAGATTTTTCAGATTAACGTTTTGTGTTTTTCTTGCCACTGCACCTGTTTGTTGTAGGAGAACTGCTCACATTTGTTGTATAATTAATCTTGGAAGCAATCTGTTCTTGCATTTCACCTCTCTGGAAATAGAAGGAGCAAAGCCCAGGGGTACTATATGAGATATAAAAAAAAAAAAATTGTACTGAAGAAAACATGGAACTTATCTTTAGGGTATTTTTTTAAAAATGTCTTCCTTTAAAGAAAAAAATATGAAGATTTTTTGAAGATGGATCTGAAGACTTATAGCTACGTATTTAGGGAATAAAACTAAACTCTATTCAGTACCAGGTAATTGCTAAAAGAAAAAAAAGTACTTTATCAACACACACCAACACACATACACAAAATCTACCTGTAATGAGTAAGCAAGCTGAATGAGAGTATAGAATACAAAAAAAGTGTTGTCCCCCCTCCCATTTAAGGCCAATGTCACCTTCCATCTCTCTGTCACAAATCTCTTCATTACCTTCAACCCTCCTTCTGTGCTAGATCTTACTCTTTTGGACATATAGACATGCTGAAATTCTTACCATTCTAAAACCAAAGCAAGACAAATACTACTATTCCCTTGACCTTGTATTTTCTTCTACCTATACCCTTTCTCTGCTCTTTATTTCTCTAAATATTTCTCTAAATATTTCTCAAATATGGACAGAGGAGAAGGAACTCTTCCTATGAAAAGACTTAGGGTCCTTAATTCCTTGCTTCCCATCTAATGGTCAACACAGCAATGTTTCTTCTGGCTGCTACCCCATGTAAACCAATCTCCTGAAGGTCGCCATTTAATTCTCAAATTAAACAGGCACTTTTAGCCCTTATCTTGCTAGACCGTGGATTTCATTTACTGCTATTGATTAATCCTCCTTGGAACTATTCCTTTGATTTCATGATATCAGACTTGTTGATTCTCCTGCTTATCCCACCACGTCTTCTCTTATTCCTTTCTGAACCTCTTTTTGCTCATCATTTTAAACATGGTGCTTCTTTCTTCTTCTTTTTTTTTTCTTTAGCCCACTTCTTTTTCCATCTCCTTTCTCCTGTATATTTACATGTAGACAAAACTTGATTTATATCTTCAAACAGAACCATTCTCTTCAGAATTAAACCTCAGTATCCAGGTGCCTGCTCGACATAACTACTTAAGGACGTTGAAGAGTTTTAAAGTTAATAGTTCAAAATGGAATAAATCAACTCCCTCCCTCAAAACATGTTCTTAATCTCAGCTGATGGTTTTAATAGGATCACCCAAGTAAGAAACTGGAGTCATTACTGACTACTGCGTTTCCTAATGCCTAATATTTTCGATCAATCTTCGTAATCAGTTACTTTAACTTTAAAAATAATTTGTAATTCTTTCATGTCTTCTCCATATCGATTATTTGGTCCAGCTTAGGTTTTAAACATCTTTCTCAAGGGCTATTACAGTCATCTCCAATTGGTCTCTTTGCCTTTATCCTTGGTCTATTTAAATATATATTTCCTGATCTTTACACAGTAGCAACCCTTGAGCTGAAGTCAAATCCATCTGATTCACGTCAATAGTTTTCTGATGCCTATGGTATAAATGTCATGTTTCTTCAGGTACCATAAAGTGTACTTGTCTACCTGACTGTATCTACTGTTGGCATCGTCATCTGTTACACCTCACTTCAAACATAGCTTTGACTTTACCAGCTTTTTTGATACCTGCCAACTCTTTAAGCTTCTCATTTGTATGTGCTTCTTCTTACCTAGAACATTACTCTCTACTTTTTTCATTCCACTAGTTCCTTTCATGCCCTCAAGACCTAACTTTGGGATAGTCCCAACATAAACTTTGTGCCTTTCCTCTGGGTTCCAGTAGGTCTCCCTCTAGGTACTTCTGAAGCAATTCTTGCAGGTCCTTTCCACAGTCTAAATGCATGATATACATAAGCAACTCAAGAGCAGGGCCATTTTCAATGATTTATCTTGGCACTTTGAAAGTGAGATTTCTTCAGAAAACCCATGCAGCATCTTAGACTACAACTATAGTTGTTAATCTTGAAAACAATATTATAGTTGTTATAGATGTTTTCTTATGAAAGATCAGAGTAAAATTTTTGATGGCATAAAATCTAAAGTGGTTTGAAAATGCAAACTTTTATTAAAGCAGTATAAGATATAGAAATCCAAATTCATATTTGCTTTCTCTGCTTGATCTAGATAGAGATTCGCATAAACTTATAGTATCTCAAGGGTGGCTGGGACCTTAAAGATTATCTGGCACCACCAAATAGCAGATGTTTGACTCTCCACAACAGAATCCCCACCATCTGTTCACCAATGTGTATTTCAGCACCTCCAATGTTGACTCACACACTTCTACTGCTTAGTGGGTTTTCCTTGAACAAAGAAAAATCTGTCTTCCTGGAAAGCCTGCACACTGTACTCATGTCTCTTCTCCTTATAGTGAAATGAGCCACTCGGCTCCTTTTCTACCTGATACTCCTTCAAAAGGTGTCATCTTTTAGGTGCCATAGGCTTATGTGTTTTCCATTAACATTTTGTGATTCTATTTTAGGTTTCCTTCACTGAGTTGATCATCTTCCAGCATACATTTCCTCCTGTGCCTATTTTCCTCTTAAAATGTCTAAGTCTAGACCTGAGTCAAATGCTCCAGGACGTTCTGATTGCACATAGAGAAACAGTTCCATTGCCTCCCGAATTCTAGACGGTACACTTCTATCAATGTCTCGAAGGTGCATACAACCTAAATTAATAGGTATACCATATTATTGATAACGTAAATAAAATAATTAACATGAAAGTGGTCTCTTTTGTCTCAGTGGATGGTTATACAGGCCAGGGAGTATCGTTCGTGATGCTTCTGCTGTGTTGCCCATGCTGTAGAACAGGTCTGTTCTACAGAGAGTACCAATTAATCTCCACACTGCTTCTTTTCCAACACCCAGCTCCTCCAGCCCATTCTCATGTGTTCCACCCTATTTCTGCTACTCCTGCCCATTCTTCTGGCATTCTCCTTATTTCTACATTGCCCCATTTTCCCTCCTTCTCCATGAACTACTATTCAAACTCTCCGCTTATTCTCTCGACATGCACTGCTTTCTACCTTCTCTGACCTGCTTCCTATCATTTAGTCATTCATGTATTCAGTAAATACGTTTGAACTCTAATGATGTGCTAGAATACTGTTGGCTCATCCTTGTGATAGACTCAATGGATGTCTTTATCTTGCCAAGTCAGATCAAGGCCACTCAACGCATCAAAGATGAATCCTTGTTTGGGCAAATAATGAGAGTCAGGATGGAGCAATGTTGCCAGTGGTTAGAAAGAAACCTGCAAGGTCAAACAGAGAAGTGGGTGAAAGAATACGGTGATGATATGAGAAGAGAGTAATGGACCATAGAAAATAATGTCACTCTCCACCATACAGGGCTCGTAACAATCAAACAATAGGTCATATGACTGGCATAATCTGTGGGAGGGATTATAAGTACAGATTAACAGGTTAAGTATTATATGCTGTATTCTTAATTTGGAATATTATGCAGTAATTAAGAATCAATTTTCCAATAATATCTAATATTTGTAAGGGTACATTCCCAGTGAAATAGAAAGGTGGAAAGTCATTAAACACTAGTATAAGATGATCTTAATTTTATAACTTGTAGTAAGTATAATAAATATAAGAGAAGATTTTATATTGTTTTTAATAAGTAAAAAGGGGAAAAGAATAGAAATTAACCAGAATATCAGAATTATAGGTAATTTTATCCTCTTTATATATTTTTGGCATTTTCTATAATGTAATGCAGAATGCCTTACTTTTATGACCTCAGAAAATAAATATTATTAAATATAAGCTGGTCCCAGTGACAAACTCAATTAATATCTAAAAAAAAACAAGTGAATTATATGTTTCATAGATTAGGTATCACATGGATCATAACAAGTAAAAACTGCATTCATAATTTATTTCATGGTTTATGTTCTAGTATATAAAATATTACAGAATGTCAAACATAAATAAATAAAAGATGTTATGAGAATTTAACATCTAGCTTTATGAAAGAACTATCACCTATCTTTACGAAAGAAGTTCCATCCCCCCATCTCCTTCTCATAATACAACCCAATCATTCAAGCATACTTTTAAATAGCATTTCTTGTATTTGAAAAATTATTGCGTAATCAAGCAGTGACCTTTAGTACTCCACCAAGAATCGCAGTTCAGTTTTGCATGGCATCCGAACTAATCAATATCCTATTATGATCTCAGATGGGATTTTACAACTCAGACACAGCAGCTAGGATATCAGACGTACCTTTGTTTCTGTTTTTTTTTTAATGCCAGAAATTTGGTGGCTTTGCATAGGAAACCATTTAAGTAAGAACACCAATTCATTTCTCTCTTTGAACTGGACAATGAAGTTTTAGCTTCTAATTCTATCTTGATGTTAAGAGACTAAGGCTGTATTAGGTATCATTTCCTCATGTAGACTTGTTCATTACAAAGAGTGAAAATACATATATAAATCTCTTTTCATCTTGTCTATTCATTCTGAATAGATCTGTAAAACTTGGCATGTAGCATACTGTGAATGGGTCAGATCACAGGAGTGCCAAGAGATACTCACATATATAGTTGATTTGGTTATGAGGCTGCAATAACTGTTTATTTAACCAGTTCTTAAGATAGTTGATTAGTTCATTAATAATGACCCAATCAGTTCTGTACATCAATACAAATATATTTGAAATTCTTACAAGACACTTGAAAATCTGACAGCCTGACAGTTTGAGAAATGCAATCCAGGCGTGGGGTTGTTTGTGGATTATAGCCTGAGCAAAGTCAGTTCTACTAAAGGTTATGGCAAAGACTATCAGTTGGCTTACTGATGAATTCCTATCACAGCTGAGAGCATCAGAGACAACTGATTTTAAATATTTATTTGAACACTTACATAACCCAAAATGTGTAGGGTTTCTTACAAAGCTTCTTGGATAAGGCATGCTTTGGGGATTCATCAGTAGTATTCAAAATATATGTTTCAGGATGTTACTTAAGCAGTTCTTAAGAACATTAGAAATGAATGTTTGATAAATTTACCTCAAAAAATATATAAATATCAGGAGGAGAAAAGAGAGAAGAGTATTACCACCACCACCGGCAACAAGATGGGTATTTTGACAAAATTCTTATGCTACCAGCTCAATTAACCAAAAAAAAAATGAAACTACAAAGACTTGAGTATCATCACTAGAGACAAAACTTGATCTTCACAGAAGTTTTATTAACTCTTCTAGCTACTAAGTAAGTTTTAGGGGGGGAAAGCCCTAATGACTCTTACTATAAATGACATTTAAAGAAATCAGACAAAATAAACAAACAAAAATCTTTTCTACATACTGAATGTATATAGAATCTTTTCTGTATACATTTTTTAGTATACATATACACATTTAGTATATATATGTTCCTATGACCTTTCATTATAATAAATTTTAGATGTCTTGGTTTGGAGATTACTGCCAAAAAGTGACCAAGAAAGTAAAAGTACGAAGTTATCATGTCACTCGGAATCAAAGAGGTTTACCTTCTGTTCTGACATCTATTATATCAATAGCACAAGCTTCTTTAAAAGTACCAATATCTTTTGGTACTTCTATGTAAGGCAGTTGTGTTTCTCCCTCAGAGAGTCCTAAAAAAGCCTTGCCCGTTTGAGTCATGGGGATTAAAGAAGAAATCCCAGGGGGAGGAGTGCTGAATCTTTATTGAGGATTACGCTCCAAAAAAGGGGTTGAAAGTAATAACTAATACTCATTGAGTGCTTGTTGAGGGCAATCCCTGTTCTAATTCATATATATATGTATAAAATTGTTATTTTCAGTTCTCACAACCATACTGTGTGGTAGGTGTTATTATAATCCTCATATTCCAGATGAGGAAACTGGGGCACAGAACGTTTGACTAATTTGCCCAGCATTACACATCCAGGAAGTACCTGAGCCATGTTTGAACTTGATCAGTCTGTCTCCAGAGCCCACCTACTGACCACCACCAGCCCTCTCTCACCATGTTGCCCTCTGTCCAGGAGCTTTACAGCAAGGAATAAACTGCCTGCTTCTCAGTCGGTGCTTCCCTTAGACAGGAGTAATTTTCTCTCGAGAGATAATGGCTCAAGAGAAAAGGTTTAGCAGCAGCAAGTAGGGCTTAGATTTGAAGCCCTTTATCTGCAGGAGTGTGATCTAGTGCCCTCTAGAGGCAAAAAAAGGAGATTATGGGCTATATAGGTTTTCTGTTCTTTGGGTTGTTTTTATGAATATAAGCAGGATAACTGCATTAAGAAAATATAAACATAGGTGTTTGAAAAACCTATTATTAAATCAGTCTCTCTCTCTCTTTGTTAAAGTTACTCATCTTCCTGTAATGTGGAAAGGATAATGTGTTCTGAGTGTTGTACAAATGAACTGCAGCCAACACGATAATATTAAAATAAAGAACATTAGAAAATACATGGCAAAATATTAAAAATGTCAAAAATAATTATTTAAGTGGCACAATTTCACAGCTGCATGATTTGAAGACACCAAAAATTACCTGAAGCATGTCTGAATAAAAGAGAAGATAATTAGTGAAAATCCATTGTTCTTTTGCAGGGAGCCTTGGTATCACTCTAATCAACATGAAATCAGGTCATCTGCACAGTGCATCAACGAGATGCGCATCAAGCACCAAAAATCTGTCCTGGTTTTGAAGAAATCAGAGCTCTCTAGAAACCAGTGTTTTGTGGATGCTGAAAATAAAGAGATTTTTTAAATCTAAGGTAGAAAAATATATATCACTAACATTTTAGATAATTGGTACTCATTAAATACTTGATAAATTAGTGAAGGAATTCTGGTTCTAGTTATACTAGAAAGGTCAAATTCTCTTTAGTTCTTTTTTTTACGTATTATCTAACTTCTCACCCATCTTTGTTGTACTAATGAAATGAAGATATCCATCATGATGTAACTGTGAGCTGGGGGGATCTAAATTACCTTCGTCTGGCACCACTCCAATATACTATAAATGAGGTAATTGTCCTTGACTATAAAATTTGCATTTTCAAGACTTAATTGCTATCATTACATCTTTCTGTAATTCTATTAATTTAACTGAATGGAGCGTTTGGTTTTTTATGGTTAAAAATTTGCATTAAAACATTATACATCTAAATAAAATTTTAATATTTTTTATCAAAAGCTCTGTACAGTTATCCCAGAGGAGCTTAATAATTTCTCAAAAAAAAGTAGGAAACTGTCAACCAGCAGGTTTTACCTTCAGTGATCATTAACAGACCTTCAAGTCACCTGGCAAATGCTTCATTCTGGGATTTGAGAAATCACTGAGGCTGTGTTCTCCACGGAATCCTCCTGATTAATCATTAATAGGAAGTCTATTAGCCATGGCCAACGCATGGATGGGTGCCCTTTCCTATGAAATGTCATGGTGTTTGAGGCCTTTCCCTCTCACCCTCAGTGAATGGGGCATCCCATGTCTGCCTGTGTTTGGGTTCTGTTAGAACACCCTGTTCTGACTGCCCTCGTCCCTCCAAGCTCCATGTTTACACTCACAAGTCTGATCTTCCAGCCATGGTTCAATGCACAGTCTAGTTAGGAAAATGTGACAATTCTCACTCCTACTGGAGTGTGCAATTGAGAAAACTTTCCACCTTAGCCTTTGGAATCTTTGGGGTCACTGTATAACCATGTAGCAATTTCTAAATAAATTTGAATGTGAATGTGAAATCTTTCTAGCAGATGAACTAAAGCACTTTCTTAAGTAAAGTCACATATAATTGCAGTTAATATAGTTGATTTTTTACTTAACAATTCTCCAATGCTTTAGACTTTCGAAGGCTGCCAGTGTCCTGATTTCCAGGACAATTGAGGTTGATTGAAATCCCTGGCGGTCCAGTGGTTAAGACTTCGCCTTCTAATATAGGGGGTACAGGTTCAATCCCTGGTCGGGGAGCTAAGATCCCACATCCCTCGCGGCCAAAAAACCAAAACATAAAACAGTAGCAATACTGTAACAAATTCAATAAAGATTTTTAAAATGGTCCATATTAAAAAAAAAAAAAAGAAAAGGAAAGAAATTAGAAGAGAACTGGGGGGAAATTTCACGATAACGTTTGGGAGGAGAGGTAGAAACTCCAAAGCAGCCTTTGTTTTGAGAGATTTTCCGTTGTAGTGAATTCTCCTCTTTCCACTAGCTGTGAGGATGGGAGTTCTCACACACCTGCATTTACACCTTCATTTTCACCATGGAAAGATCAGAAATATTTGCAGAAGGTGGACCAGGAAACGTCATTAGAGACATGAAGAACTTTAGGCATACTCTATGTGAAGCACTGATTTTGCAGATGAAGAACTGCAGCCCAGAAAGCTCCGAGAATTGACCACAGACTTACATGTAGTCAGTGGCACAGACAGATCTAGAAGTCAACATTCTTGACTCCTCTTCGATGCCCAAAGCTCTTTACCTGAGGAAAAGAATTGCAGACAGCAAACGAAGCAGTGGAGCCTGGGAAGGTTTAATGAGAAGTAGTTGCTACAAGCCTTGAAGGCTAGGATTAGCTCCTCAGTGAACAATCTTTCTACCTTACGGATCTTTCCCTAAATATTCTCAGACCCAACCCCTGAAGCCCAATAAATGGAAGGGTGTGTGTCTAGCCAACCACGAAACTATTGTGCAACACCTAGGTTTCTTTATCCACCAACCTGACACGCCTGCACATTCTACACATGACATCACTTTTAATTGGTTCAGAGGCATGAAATGTGGCAACTCCCACCTCAAAATAAATTCAAGGTGCACTCACAGGAAATACAGGACTGTATTGTATTATTGAGCACACTGTAATGTATCTACTTAGCAGTGGCATCAGGTATGAGTCATATATGAAAAGGGAAACATTACATTCAGTAGCATTTACAAAACATGCAACTATGCCTATCCAAGAATACGATATTGGGCCCTTTTCTTTTCACTGAACTCAACCCATCGTTTCAATTATATTTGACCGATATTAATGAAATCAGCCAATTATTTATTAATCTTTACAACAAAGATATTCTTGCTCGAACAGGAAATAAATATTCTTATCTCTGCCTTTTGCCCCCAATCGTCCCCCACAATGCAATTAGTCATGGCTTCGTATGCCCTCTGCTTTATAACCTTAATGCACGATGATATTTCGAGTTTGCCCATTTAGAAAAGGGCAGGTAATAATCACAAATTTATTACTACCATGGGCCAAGTGAAAAGCCTTTGTGTGAACTTTATCTCCTCCTCCCTCATTTACCAAACACCTCAACTCAAATAAATCCAAGTCAATTTAATAAACATTTATGGAGCTTCTGCTATATTCTAGGCACTATGCTAAGTGCAGGAATCAGAAATGAATGAGGCATTTATCTTTGCCTGAGGAATGTATTTCCCTCCTATAGCTATAGCTCTTATCATTTACCTCTTTCTATGCTACTTTGAGGGATTTTGTTTGTTTTAATTGTATTCTAATTCCCAAGCTATTTTTCTAAGGAAAAAAGCGTTTGAAAGCACACATTATTTTAATATTCTGACCAGTGTGAAGCTATATCCTGCTTGGCCTGATTTACTCCTCTTGTCACAGCATAATTAATAACAGCACCACTTTTCACCCACCACTATGTACTGCTTTGGATGGTGAATTCTGTGTGCACAGCATAGTGCTTTGCTTGTGGCTGGCTTAGAGGCCAAACAGAGAAAGTCAGGAAGGGTAGAGCTTCATAGAATGAACCCTGCATTTGATCTCTCGTCCAGCACTGGTCAAGGGGTCACAGGTTAATCTCTTGAACGCCCCAGGCTTCAGCCTCCTAATCTACAAGATGGACAGAGTGACATCAGTGCCATAGGATGGCTCTAAGACCAAAGGCTCTCAAACGTTGGAAAGGAATTTGTAAAAACAAAGCCTGATAGAACCATTCCAATAAATAATTGTGATTGGTGACCATGACACAGGCAGTGTGAAGGGTCATAGACCTCAGCAGTGGAAGTACACTGGAATATATTTAGTCTAACCCTAATATTTAGGTCTTCTCTCTCCGAGTCTTACCAATGACTTATCTAAATGTAACTGAGTAATACCAAGAGTAACAGTGATAATAATCACACCTATCATTTATTGTATCTGTACTACATGCCATGCATTGTATCAGGTGTTGTATATGTGCTGCCACGAATCCTCATCTTTTCCTGTTTCACATATAGAGAAACTGAGGTTCAGAGAGGTTGAATAATTTATAATGGGCACAAGTTAATGAATGGCTGAGTTAGGTTTTGAATAAACACTTCCTACCATTCGCAACTGCCTTTTGCTATGTGTCTGTCCTGGTGGGAAATTCTCAGCACTGAAACAGTAATATCAACACATGCTTTCACCCACACACACACAGAGTTTCACACACACACACCCACGTACACCGAGTAGATAGACAATATAACAAAGAGTGCATACACACACTGTACATACCGTTCTCTGTCCAAACCAAAACTTTTTAAATTCTTGATTTCCTTTAAGGCACCTTTAAAAACAAACTTTTTTCGGGGGGAGGCGGGGGGGTTCTACCTACAATCACAGTTATAAAATATAACAAAATGGTTTCTATAAAAGTGTTCATTCTTAATACTTAACTGTCATATATTTAAAATAATTATTTTTTAATTTAGGTGATTTTTATTTATAACCACTAAATAAATATAATTAATTAGTAATTCAAAAGTATATGTTAACTTTTCATTAAACCAGAGAATTGACTATTATTTGCATGTGTCTACTGTTGTGTTGAGCTCTTGATCTACATTATTTCCTCCTTTTAAAAAATAATATTCATTATTTTTAATAATACCTTTTATTAGGCAAGAGAATATGATTTCTACACATTTCATTTTATTTATGAGGTATTTCAATTACTTTATTTGAATGTTAAGCTGTCAACTTTTTGTGAAAAAGCATAGAGACATCACAGTAATAACTTAAACTCTTCTCAGCACAGAATACATTTTCTTGAATTCTTAAATTGCAAATTATCCACAATACAACACCCAGCACTGCACTTTATACACTATCTGAAGAGGATTGTTTTAACCTACTTGTACTGAAATCCTCTGTTTCAGTTCTCCCATCTCAGCAATCTAGCTGTTACTCAGACACTGGGACCAATCTTGCCAAAGATACCCAAGTACATTCTGCTGTGAACAGCCCCCCTGGTATGCCACCACCAGGAAGGAGGAGATGATAGCTCTTTCTCACGATATGCCGAAGGTCAAATAAATAGTATTGTAAGAGTGATTTTCAAACTGAAAATTACGGATTTTTTCCACAAATATTTAGTGAGCAACTTCACTAAATATTTGCCAGGAACTCTGCTATGCACTGGGGATAAAAGTAATAATTAAAAAAGTAATCATTTTCATCAGTATCTGTGCCCTCAATGACCTTAAGTTCAGGATGAAGATGTGTAAAAAAGAATAACGGATTAAAATGCACTGTGATAAACGCTATAACGGTGGTAGGCATGAGATTCTGTAGGGCTGTGGATATAGGAAAGGTCTGTAACCTGACTGCTAGGGACATGGTGGGGTCACCTTATTGGGTACAGTGATTCTTAAAAATAATGGATGGAAGGTAGAGTCTGAGGCAGAAGGACAGACCAAGGTCCAGAAGTGAGAGTGGCAGTGGTCCAAGGGAGGTTTTGTGTTGTTTTCCTTTAAAGATGTAGTGATCAAAAAGGGCTTTTTAGATACAGTCCACAGACCTGGGTACGGTGTTATCTTCCTAGCTCTGACTTCGCTTAATGGTAAGATCTCTATCTTTCGAAACACTCTGAAAGTCAGCATGCTCCTCAAAAAACTGAAAACCGTCTTTGCTTCTTACCATTCAAAACTATGAGGATAAGATGAAGTAATGTACGTAAGGTAAAGAAAAATTGAAAACCCTTGAAAAATTCTACACCAGCCCTGTGAGAAATGGGAGGAAAAGCAAGACCCCAGTATTAAAGGAACTCGTGTAGCAAGCAAGGACTGACAAAGGGGTCAGAGTCACTGAAACAGTATTTTTTATTATGCCAGAATCCCACTATCCATGCCTGGTTCCCGGCTACCTATCTGCTTCTGTGATGCAAATGCCTATCCACCTGAATGAACCTCTGCCCCTTTCCTGGTGGGAAAGATCACGACTCTGCTTCCCTACATTCTGAAACCTCTACAACTTAGTTATTGTCAAGACCCATGAGTCTGACATTTTAGTGTTAATCTCCAGTGCAATTTTATTTTCAGACTGAACTCGAGAGGTTAAAGGGAAGCCAAGGGTTCAATAATTGTGCTAAACTGTAACTGCGAAAATGGTACACTTAATTAAAATTATTACATACTATGATGCTAGGTTGAAAATCTGCCTACTTTTTATATTGATGGTATGAAATATGATTGATTTTTATAAGAGGCAGAATAACATAGGTGCTAGACATGTATTCGCTAAAGTCGGACTAGGTTTAAATCTTGGATCCCTCACCTGCTAACTGAGTGATCTGGAACAAATGATTTAAACTTCCTTTGCAACTGTTTCCTCACCTGTAAAATGGGATAATAATAGAATCTGCCTCACAGAGTTCCTGGCAAGGATAAATGAGGTAATTCACAGAAAGCTGTTAGAACAATCCCTGCCACATAATAAATGTTCAATTGATTATTATTATATCCAGCACCAGGGTCAAGACAGGTTACCTTGTTGGCTCTGAATAAAATTTGCAACTGAAACAAACGGCTTGACTCAAGTGAGTAGCAAATAATGACATAATACTTCATATAAGTTCATTTTAATAAAATTGCCCCCAAGAAGGCATATTTGAAAGCAAACTCAGACTAGTGTGAATGAAAGGAACATGCATGCGAATGACAATATTCAACATCAAACATTTTTTCCATAAGGGGAAGTTTCTGTCTGTGGGCTGTCGCAACAAGAATGCTTGCTTGTTACAGAGAATGAAATTGTCACCAAAGGGAAATTTCAAGGCGTCAGAGAGCATTGAAAATACTGAGTCATGAGTGCTACTTCCAAAGAAACAACACCCTCTGCTGTTTTCCGCTTGTGCTTAAAATATCAAAACAAAATGGCAACGATGAAACTTATTATTTTAGTCAAGCATCCACATTAAAATCCCACCTTTCATCACTCTGGCCAAGTGTCACATCAAGAGTGGTTTTGATATTCTGCCACCACAAGTGTTGAAATAGTCTGATGTAAAACTTTACCCCAGCAAACAAAGGTCTGTGTATTTGGAAACAACCAAGTGGCTTGCTGAGTCACTGGCTTGCATCTGGTTATCTGATGTACATTTATCTGATGTGTGGATCCAGTGATTGGGCCAGCTGTGCAAAGCATCTATGCTGTCCCGAAGGGTTGCTACAGAAGGGTGCAGAAAACAGCCAGCATCCAAAACTTGCTCCAGAGGGTCAACCCAGAGAGCTGGCATTTCATTTTTGCAAAAGGGCATTCCCTTCATTTTACAACGTCTGAGGCATTCTGCTGGCAATAATGAGTTGCCTCCTTCTGCACATGCGAATAATAGATTGCTTCCCAATGTACAATAGTTGTACCAAGTTATTCTTCCACTAGGACTGCATGACTTTCTTTCCTACTCTTGGTGTTCTCTTTTTAACCATGCAACTTTTATCACTGGGATAAAGATAAAGGGTTTCTTCTTTAAATACCCTTATGATTAGTTAGATTGACCACCTTTTCACACTCTGATTGACCATTCCATCCTCCTGTTGTTTGAATTGCCTGTTCATATGCTTTGCTCAATTTTATAGTGGGCTTTTTTCCTTTCTCTTAGTGACTTATTACACTTCTTTACATTTTCTAGGTAATAGTCCTTTCTTGGCTTCCTATATTGTTTTTCTTCCCCAGTCTGTGGCTACTCTTTAGTCCCCCGTATTGTCTGTAAAAGTACTTTTATTTGGAAATCATCTCAAACTCAAAAGTTCTAAGAAGAGTACAAAGAACACCTGTGCATATTTTCCCCAGTTTTTTTTATTGTTAATATTCTACCTTCCTCATTTATATGTATGGATGTCTGTGTACATATACACGTTTATGTAATATATTGATAAAGCTTTTTTAAAATTTAAGATAAAAACCCACATTTTTCGTGCATGGTGTTAGGTAAAAATATAGTTCAAAAAAATTTTTTTTCTAGAGCTAAAAAGCATTCGCAACCCCATTAAGTGCATCAGCCATCCTTTTCATATTAATTTATAATTATACTTCTGTCATAGGAAATATCTATAGATACAGATATAAATATAGCTATACACAGAAACACACATAAAGAGACCACAGAAACACAACGGAAATGGCAGAAATATCTTATACTTGCTTGATATATACATATACATATTATATCACAAATCTGATTAAATGTATTTATAATGTTCAAATTATTTCACTACCATTTAAAAAATCTACTTGAACTATAATTTCTGAGAGATGTGTGTTAAAATTTCTCACTATGATTTAGAATTAAGTCATTTTGTCAGTTTTGCTTCACATTTTAAAGGCATGTTTTTATGTGCTTACTAGATTATGACTACTATAACCTCCGGTAGATTGCTCTTTTAATAGTTATCTAGTTTTTCTACGACTCTCAAAACTCTTTCTTAGAATTAGGCTGTTCTGTAATAATTTTGTTGGAATTCATCTGGTTTTTCCTCTTTTCATCCCTTTGTTTTCAAGATTCATGTAGGTTGATTATGTAGGTATATCTCTTATAAATAGCATAGAGAGCTAGATTCTTAAAACCCATTATAAAATATTTGTTTTTAAGTGAATGAGTTTAACCCGCTTAAATTTATTGAATGATAAATATATTTTGCGTTAATTTTATCATTTTACATTAGTTTTTTCATTAACATCCTCTTTTCTTTTTACTCATTCTCTGCCCTTTTTTTACATTGATAAATTTTAAGTATTTTTTGTCCATTTGCCATTCCCAAAGGTATAGAGTATTTTTCCTTTATTTTAAGGGTTCATCAAGATTTTAATATTCACGTTTAACCATTAATTTTTCCACAAAACATTTGGGTTTTCAATATTTTAAAATATTTCCTTCTTGACATCAGAAGGAACTTAGTACTCTTTAATCATACATTGAAAATCCTTTAAATCTCAAACAATCATGTTATTTAGAGTTTTTCTTTAAACACTTTTTCTTCACAGTACATAGCTCATTGTATTTATCAATTCATTCTATCAGTTTCTATGTCCACTATTGTTTCTTTTATCCCACACTTATGTCCACTTTATTTCTTCTCACTAAAATACATTCTTCATTGAGAATTTCACTGTGGTAATCCCTCTCAGTCATTTTACATGAAAGATATGAGTATTGTGTAAGGATTAAATGCTCGAACTCTGATGACAAACTGGGTTCAGACTTGACTATGTACTTATTAGCAATATGACATTGCAAAATTAACATTTGTGTGTCAGTGTAAAAGTGTAATAAACATTTGTTTCTAGGCTAAAAGGGTTGTGAAAATTAAATATGGTAATACACATAAAGGGCGTGTCTGGTATATGGCAAACATAGAATAAATGTTTACTATTTTTATTAGTACTTTGATTTCATCCCTTTTATTAATTTAATTTGAAATTAATCTTAAATTTATCAAAAAGTTGCAAGAGTAGAGTATCAAGGACTTTTTCATGACTCACTTGAAAGTATGTTGCCAAGCTGATGTCACTTTAGTGTATATTTTCATAAACAGACATTTTCGTACGTAATCACAATGCAATCATCAAAATCAGAAAATTAACATTGAAATATTACCACTCTGTACCTCAGACCTCATTCAAATGTTCCTAATTGTTACAGAATGTCCTCTGCAGCAAACAATCCAGTTCAAAATCCTGAGTTACATTTAGTGGTCATATCTTTTGTCTCCTTCAGTCAGGAACAGTTCCTGACTCTTTCTTTGACTTTTATGTCCTTGACAATTTTTAACCTTATTAGGCCAGTTATTTTGAAGAATGTCCCTTAATTTGGATTTGTCTGATGTTTTCTCATCAATAGATTCAGGTTACAATCCTTGACAGGAATGTTTCAGGACAGATACTGAGTTCTCATTGCATCCTATCAGGGGCACACAATCTCAATTTATTTCATGACTGGTGATGTTCAGGATGGTCCCTTGGTTAAAGTGCTATCTTCCAGGCTTCTCTATAAAACAAGGCTCTTTTCCTCCTGTGAATTGTGATGAATTTGTACTGTTTCACCTTACCTAAGTTCAAACTCTGATTCCCAGAATTCCTTTCTCTGTATGGTTCTGAGGTAGGATTAGCCCCAGGATAAATTTAAGTGAGATCTGAAATGCAGAAGGGAAATAGCAGCCACGTTTACGATCGGAAGGTCGGCATAGTGTCAGAACATTCTTGAAAATCTGCCTTCTCATCCGGTTGGCATGAGGCAGCATCAGAATCCACAGCGCCTCCTGCTGGAACTGTCAGGTGCATCTTTATCTTTGTGATGAAGGGAGTCAGCTTCTCCTACAGATCACTTCAGCGTCAGTACTGGAGGCAGTGAGAGGGAGACATGGGTTCAACCTCCCGGGTTCCAATTTTGCCTTGCCTTCCTCATTTCACAACCATGTTTTGCCTGCTCTGCCGACTTCTGGCCCAGCATCAGAGGTAGAAGCAATGGCCGTAGGTAAATTGCATAACCCAATCCCATGATTGAGTAAGGTTAAATCTCCACAATCAATTCCTTATTCTATGGCATTCCTAGTGTTTCTGTTTCTCTGATCAAACCCTAGCTGATAGAAATATAAAAATATTTATCTATCAGTCTACCTAGAAAATCAGGAGTATAGATTCCATTCTAAGCCAAAACCATGAAGTTCATCCTTGCCTTCCTTTTTTCCATGTTTATAACTCTTTTCTAACAGTGAGAAACATGGATTCCATTAGAATTAATACGTTTACTTATTTGGTCAATTCCCCTGAATATAACCACCTCGCATAGTCAGTGCAGATGCCCTCCTCAGCACACTTTTCATTGACAACCAGGACAGCTCCCCTCTCCATGCGGGCACCCTCCTTACTCTGCTGGAGTCTTCTCACTCTGCTAGGGTCCTGGTTCCTTATTCCCGATTCGCCCACCACACCCTCCCCTGCCCCATGTCCACTCTCTCGTCACTCTGCTCTGCCACCCACCCACGTTCTCCATCGCCCACATCTCGCCTGGTGTTACTCAGCCCCGTCTAGGTGGCTTTAGGATTGACTTCTTCAGGAAGGAAAATGTCGTGGAAGAGGAAACAAAGCTAGCTCTTATGTTTGTATGACAGTTCATCCTGAATAGCTTGCTAAATTAAGAGGTTATTTTTTTGTTGCTTTTATGAACATTTTAAAGATATGATTTCTTAATTTCTGGTGTCTCTGGTTGTTGAGAAGAGTGATGTTGATTCTAATCATCCTCCTACAATAGGTAATGTATTTCTCCTTGAATGCTTTAGGGTATTAGTTGGTTTTCTTTCCCACACGTTCTGCAGTTTTGCTACAATATGTCTATATGTGGATTTACTTATTTGTTTTCTGTTGAGTACTTATCATGGCATTCTGTTCCAAAGACTATGTATTTCTTACATATTGAAAGAAAGTCAATAGTTTTACAAGGTGATAGAGGTTGTTAACTAAGCCTGCTGTGATAATCATTTTGCAATATGTAAGTATATCATGTCGGCAGTCTCCAAGACTGAAACATCACACAGGCCACCATCTTGAGCCTGAGGAGTTGATTCATCTATCTTGTCTTTTGTTTATTTATTCAGCTACAAATTCTTGACATTTTCCATGCAAGTCTCTGAGAAAGAATCTCAGAAGTCCAAGGAGAGGAAACAAATACTTCTGGTAGAAAAATTACTCAATGTCAAGTTAAAAATTTCCCCCTAATAGTCTGTTAAATTTCTTGCTTTCTGAAGATTCTTTCATGAATATGTGGTATTTAAGGATATGACTCATGTTCTTGGCATAATTGTGTATTTGTCACATGAAGATAAAAGGGATTTAATGCATGCAGAAAAATAATGGGGTACTAATGCGGAAATTTTGTGAAATAATAGTGGGACTTCTGTTCCTATGGCAATACGCCTATGGCTTTGGTGCAGTCCATGTCTTATGTTAGAGCCAAGATGTTATAGCTAATCACGATAATGTTCTGATCTGTATTTTTCCAAAACATCCATTCACTTCATGTTTCGATTCTTCTTCTCTCACATACATAAACTATTTAGTTAACTGAAATCTGTATTGAATCAATAAGATGATTTGATGTCATTTGGTTACTATCAAGCATCTATCAAGTCCATTAGATTTTTAGTTCAATTACTCAAAAGGACATTTTCCTTTTCAGTGTAAACTTGGAACTATGAGACACTTAGGAAGTAGCTTTGTTGTGTTGATTTCAATTGAATAATGTACTTATAACACTCAGTTTACCTTTCTTCCAGGAAGCAGTGTACTTATTGTAAAATCGAATTATTTTCAGTATACCTCTCTCTATATGGTAGGTGTTAACGTTTATAGCAATCATCTACAAATAAGGTTTCAGTATATATGTTTGCTGTTCCGCTATATTGTTTTCCATTGATCTGTTTTTACTGAGACTCATGGTAAGGGCTATAGGATATTGAGATTATTCTGAACTCCTGCTTACTTAAAATATATCACTACATTTAGTCGTGGTTTGAAATATATGCCCAAGTGAGTTTAGTCAATGTTTAGAGGTTCACATTCTCACAAAGGAGAAAACAATCATCTCTATAGGAACTTTTACTGAGAAAAGTCAGCATGATCTGAATATGGTTTACTTGATATTTAAAAGAGGGTGGAGTGGGGCAAGAGCTGATATGACAGAACAATGAATATTATCAGAAACGGAGATAACTGGATAACTGTAAGATAAAATTTCTTACTCCTGTGATTGTGCATATGACTAATTGTACTAATCACAGTATACATACTTTTTTATTTTGTTTCATCTGATCTCCAAGGAAATTGCAGTTCAGCATTTCCCTTCAGACACCCAATTATATGGATGCTAATTTTATTTATGCCTTGTGTAAAAATGAACTGCACAAAAAAGGTGAGTAAACGTTTAGAACCAATCCCACTAAATGCTATTACTTATAAGTTAGGGAAAGCGATACTTAGAATATGATTAAATTTCTTACATAGTTTTAAAATATAGCTCCAAACAAGAAGTATCTTAATAGACTAGAGCACTGTGATGCAAGCATTCTGCTTTATTTTGGATTTCCTATGTCGATGTAATGTCATAATACCTGCTTTGAAAAATGAACTATTTATTTAGTTACTGGGCTAAATGATTTTCATGAAAATAGCTTGTCTAATGCCAAAAGTAGAGGCTATGTGCTTGTCTCCTGAATATTTGGGCATTGTTTTAAACCTGTTTTGTATCTATTTTTGATATTATTACACAAATGATGGTTTTATATATCCTTCAGAATTGACTTAACTCTAAACAGGATATCCTAGAGAAGATCCTAATAGGCCATGGACCACTCAGTGCTTCATCACCCCAGTCCCTAAATATTATTTCTCAATCTTCGCTCTCCTCTGCTATTTACTGCTATCTTAAGTCATATGTTACACAGCAATCCCCATCTGCATCAGACTGACTGAATCCCTAGTGGAAATCTCACGATTCTCCTTTGCTAAACTATGCAAAGTAGCTGGCAGGGAAGGCCTATTGTAGGAGGCTATCTTACAATCAGTGTCATTTCTAGATTTGACCACATCCTCCAGTATATAAATGTGGCCACCCTGACAGTTCTAACAGTTTGAACTATTGCAGTTAGTTCCACTCTGCTCAAAAAGGATCATCCAGAATGTATTTACAAAATACAGTTGGAGTTTGATCCTGTATTATTCATCTAATTACTGCAGGGCTTCTGTTTGGTGACCAGCTCACTCTTCCTTCAGGCAAGCTGAGGTATTAGCTAGCTGTGTGTTAGAATACACCCAAGGTTTAGCAACTGCTGGCTGAGTCATACCGCAGTGTAGTGTACATTATTCTATAGCAATTCAGATTAAATAGAAACTTTAGGTAAATGTGAGTTATATGCATTGTAAAGCAAAGGGGATAACGCAAACCCTCTACTTAGCCAGATATATGTTTAAAAATAGCATTTCTAGATACCTAGAGGAATTATTATCATGTACGAACAGCTACATTGCCTCTTCAATGGTTTCAACCTCGGACCATAGATCCAATCCTTTTTCTACTTTTTCCAATCCTAATTCTACTTCATACTCAATCCAGGGAAACATATTTTCACTTGCCCGTTAATCTCAGGAATCTAGAGGAAGAGCAAAAGCAGTAATGTGGGACAACCTAGTTTCTACAATCTAAGTTCCCTTACACTTTCTGATACAATATTACAAATATCAAAATTCGAGCTGAAGACTCAGGAGAGATTACCAGAAAGTCTGAGTTGACAGTAACTGATTCACTCACTCACTCACCCCTTCACTCATTCATTCATTGTGCACTAACTATGTGCCAGGCACCATGATTGTGGCCAGACCGTTTTACACACCCCTGATGTAGGGAAAATAATACTTGATGATGTAAAGATCATTTCAGGGTGAATGGTACTTGGAAATGGAGAAGGCAGAGTCACTAAGTTCACTTCCAGGGTTTTCGTAAGGCTAATAAAGTTTATCTGAGGTCTTCTCTGTGAGTTCTTTAAAAGGAAGTGGAATGTGCAAAAAAAGTTGCCTCTCCTTCTCTGTTAATGTAGCTGCCTCTGCATTTTTAGCTCCATTTCAAAGAACTGAAGGCATTCAAATGCCACTTGCCCTACAAAGAAAGGAAAGGTGAGTGTAAAAAATCTGAGAAGTGACTGACTTGGATTATTAGTGGTGGGACAAATGCGGAAAGGAAAGGAGAAGCAAATAATTTAGTTGTAATTCCAGCAGAAAGGAAGAGAGGGAGAGAGAGCGGAGACGAGTCATTTTGTAGTTTACACACCCAAATAAATCCCTTGGGTCAGGAAGGAATCACGGCAGATTAGAGGCTGCGGGGTGGAGTGGAGCCTGTGTGCTCCTTTTGGACAGCTGGTCTGTCGCCCTGGACTGCTGACTCACATGTGAAAGAACAAGAGGCCTGATTCCATGCCCGCAGCACTGCCATCCTGCAGCCTCAGGCCCACGGGTGTCTGGCTTACCCTGGCCCGCCGCCTGCATTCAACAGGAGGCCCATTTGTGGCCAAGGCCTCATACTGACAACAAAACAAGATACCAGTCTCTCAAGGAAAAATTCCTCTGTGTGCCTCATCGGTCTCTGTGTAAAGCTGACCAATCCTGGTAGCGGCCCTGTCACTATAAACTGCACTTCCCAGAGCCGTATTTTTAAATAGGGAACTGACTAGCCTGGACAGTGCTGCAGGCATAGATCACTTTGCTTTAAAGATTTGAGAATGTTACTAGTACAGCATATCATTTTCATTATTACTGGACTAATGTTGTGTCTCAAAGAACACCTAATGCAAGTCATGAGAAATGGCTTGAAGTGACCCAAGGGTTGCACGTTATTAGAAAAGTAATAGTCCCGATGCTTTTAAATAGAAGGACATTTTCTTTGTTCAAACGTCAGTCAGCATTCAGCAGTGGGACTTCGTGAAAAGAAAGCTTTTGTTTCGTTTATTGGTAGCAGTATTCTGCAGTTCAGAGTTAGGTCAGAGTTGCTTGTCAAATATGGTAGCCATGGGGCAGCCACACATGTTCATGAAAACTTGAAAAGTGACTAGTCCAAAGTGAGATGTGCTGCAGGTATAAAATACACTCAGGATTGCAAAGACTTAGTAAAAAAAAAAAGTAAAATATCTCACTAATATTTGTTTCATACTGGGCACACGTTGCAATAATAACAGATATGTTTCAGATATGTTTAGTTAAATAAAATACATTATTATAATTAACTTCTGTTTCTTCTTCCTTTTTTAATATAGCTACTAGAAAATTTCAGATTACAGAGTTGGTTCACATTTGTGATTCACATTATATTTCTTACAGACAGCGCTGGGCTAGACTTCGAAGAGAAAAGAAAAAACTCTGGCCAACAATGAAAGTGTATTTTAATTTTCTTTTCTGTTACTACTAGCTGAATGTATATGGAAGAGACTGTTAAGAAGAAGACTGAATAAAAAGGAGGACAGAAAGCCTCATGACACGACAATTTCATGTAGTAAAACCAGGAAACATAAGAAGCCAACTCAAACAAGTTTTTCTTGGAGTAGTATAGCACACTCGTCAAAATGCAGCCACATTCTAGACACAGGGTTTACAAATACCATTCAACAGATGCAAATGTACCATTAGCTGCCTCACCTCTCTGATAGGAATCCACGTCATGCACCTTGAGGTGTGTCCTCTCCCAGAACATCGAAGTGTCTGGAGCTGTTAAGAAGCCTTAGGTTATCCAAGACTAACTTGAAATGGGCGTACTCATAGAGTAAAAGAGGTTAGAAAGAGTTTGGGATTGACATGTACACACTGCTGTATTTAAAATAAATAACCACCAAAGACCTACTGTATAGCACAGGGAGCTTTGCTCAATACTCTGTAATAACCTAAATGAGAAAAGAATTTGAAAAAGAATAGATACATGTATATATATAACTGAATCACTTTATACCTAAGACTAACACAACATTGTTGATCAACTATACTCCAATATAAAATTAAAATGTTGATCAACTATACGCCAATATAAAATAAAAATTAAAAAAGAAAATAAAGCATACTCTCTCTCTCTGGCACAGGAGAAGTTATGGAAGCTTCTAAATTCCACTACTACTACTGTTTTCTTTCAGTAAAAGAACTGAAAAAAATTAATTTGCAGGGATATTTTAAAAATATATTCAAACTTTGCATAAAGTTAGAGGAGCCACAAACAAGCTTGTCAGAAAGTTATGGAGCAGGGACTTCCCTGGTGGCGCAGTGGTTAAGAATCCTCCTGCCAATGCAGGGGACAGGGGTTCGAGCCCTGGTCCGGGAAGATCCCACATGCCGCGGAACAACTAAGCCCATGAGCCACAACTACTGAGCCTGCGCTCTAGAGCCCATGTGCCACAACTACTGAGCCTGTGCTCTAGAGCCCGTGCTCCGCAACAAGAGAAGCCACTGCAATGAGAAGTCCGTGCACCGCAACGAAGAGTAGCCCCCGCTCGCCACAACTAGAGAAAGCCCGCGCGCAGCAATGAAGACCCAACGCAGCCAAAAATAAATAAATAAATAAATAAATAAATAAATAACCAAAAAACCCACAAGAAAGTTATGGAGCTAATAAGTTCCAGGAAAGACCTCCTAAAAACTCCTCCTTGAGCTTCACCTTTGCCATCATCTTGTTGCTACTTGTTGAGAAAAGCCTCATTATATCGGCAGTGTTTTAGAATGTGTTGCTATAGATGCTGTACAAGGAGCCATGATTAAGCGCACTGAAGCTAATGCCTATAAAAACACAGGAAAAAAATAGCTTTGACTATACACCACTTAAATCCATGATTTTACACAGATTGCAATACTGGCCACTATGGCCGATCCCCACCCCCTCCCCCTGCACATTTGTTTTTCAAATGCACGTTTTCTCAGGCATGTAGAAGAGCCAAAAGTTTAAGGAGGGAGGGGATGACAGATTCAGACTCTAAAGGAGCTGAAAAAAAGAATTATAAAGGTGTCTAATTTCAGCGAACATTATTGTAAGACTTAGCCCTTGGGATGTGAACTTCCTTATTAAAATGGCCAAAAATGTCTCCCAGGGTCATCTGCTTTCAAAAACTGGATCTCTTCATTCAGTCAATACTTGTCTATTCTCCTCATGTGGTCCTAGGTGAAGAAGCAGAAAACTTATCCACTGTTGTTGCATTAGAAATGTACAGAGGGCTTAACAGTGTTCATCTTACATATACTGCAACTGTGCTTCTAAAAGAAAACGGAATGTTCCAATGTATTCCATGACTTAAAACCAACAAGAAAATTAAGTATGTACATTTCAAGGGGACTCTCCTATGTTTTTGCACAACTCATCTCTCAGTTACCAACAGATCTGCCATAAAGTGGAGGCCTTTTTATTAATTAGCCTCCAACAGATCTTTCTTTATGATGGTCTGACTCCGTGAAGATCCTGAAACACATCCATTAAAAAATTTGTATTGGCTAGTTCGTACCTAGAGAGGGAAAGATTATCAGCATAAAAAAGCACTTAAGTGACAGTCTGCACATGGCGCTTTGTGGATCTTCCACGTAGATTTACCCGATTTGCCATGGATCAGCTTTCCAGCTGGGATCCAAAAGGACTGGTACTGCTATCCTTATTTTTTATAAAAACTTCCACTGAAAGAGGTGGGTGACAGTTTGGGTGTCTTTAAATAATCATAAAAACAATGATAAAAATAAAAATAGTTAACATTTATTGAGTGCCTGATGTTATATGCCAGACACCCTCCCAAGCACATTATATCTCACTGACTTTTTACAATCCACCCAAGAGCTATACTGTTATGGCACTTTATAGATTTGGAGCCACGGCTCAGAATTATGGCTCAATGGGCAGACATGTGATTTTGTCCTAGATTTTTCTGACTCTAAATGATGCTCCCTTTCTCTGATATTGCACTTTCTTCCATATACATATTTTACTCAAACAATACAAATGGAGGATTGTGTGTAAGACTGACATTCCCATCTGTTAACTCTAGAAGAGTTGTCTATGACAAAAACAACAGAGAGTGTTTTCCAAAATTATTTGGTTATTTTTAAAGTTATTTTTATTTGCTCTAATTAGAAAAAAAATGTTCTCTGAATCTGAGGCCATACCCACATGGCATATAGAAAGTCAGTTGAAAAGTGAAAGCAGTTGATAATCAGTGCATCTGGAATACACACACATAAACTGATTTAACTAATTCATTTTAGTGAATTTACCAGCATATAGACCTGCTCAGTCCAACACAGCAGCCACTGGCCATGTGTGGACACCAAGCAGTTAAATGTGGCTAGTCCTAACTGAGAAATCCCTGGCAGTATAAAATGCACATCAAATTCTGAAGGTTTTACACAAAAAAGTAAATTACCTCATTCATAATTTTTCATATTGAGTATGTGTTGAAAGGACAATAATCTGGATATATAGAGCTAAATAAAATATTATTAAAATTAATTTTCACTGTTTCTTTTTACATTTAAAAAAATATAGGCACCATAAAGTTTAAAATTGTATTTGGCTTCTGTTATATTTCTATTGGACAGTACAATATAGAACAATCCAGAAAATAAGATTATGATAGACAGCAGTACTGGAATATCTTATGAAACAGCATTTATTTTCTCCTATATCCTTAGCCCTCTGCAAGGCGCAGGGGACAGAAAGATGAAAAATCAAAGAAAACAAGGGCTTCAGGGAATTTACAAGTGAGGAAAGGAGACAACCGTTTATAAGGAGTACAGAGGAAGTGGTGAAACCAGGAAGGACACTCGCTGAGGAAGGAAATAGCCGTGTTAACATTGCTGGTTGTTGTCACCTCTGAATCCTGCTTTAGCCCTGGTCAGTGTCAGAGGACCTCACCCAGTGGTCCCTCCAGGGGAGCTGGCCAGATACAGAGCAGCCACAAGCAGAAATTCCCAAACAGTCCTAACAGTGATGTTGCTTGACCAAAGTTTTTAGGGTTCAAACAAATGCACTTATTTCTTTGCTTTGGTAGAGAGGAGTACGTGGACTATTCTTCACAGTTCGGGGCTCATTAGTACCCAGGACTTTCTACTCTAAACGACAAAGAGTTTCATTGTCAGGAAGAGAAATTGCTGCTGACCTTAGACCTTTTTTTTTGGAAAGTGCAATAATGGGGCACAGGAGCAGAGTTTGGTATTTGACCGAATCCTTCACAATTATCATGCATGTGTGTATAATAAAATTAATTCTGTGTGTCTGCATCATAGCCCGCGGCAAGAAGCATACAATCAGTTTTGTATGTATAATAGATCACAGAGTTGTTCATGAATAATACAAATGCATTGAGCAGATACTAGTGAGAGAGGATGTTTGTCTTTGCATGGAATCGAAGTGAACATGTAATATTGTGATAATATATATTTGATGAATTCAGGTCTGACTTGCCTTTGCCATATTCTGCTAATTCCCCGACAAGGGTTGCCACAATAATTGAGTTTCCAATAACATTATGATTATTTCCACATGATAATTTAATTGTGGGTATTTTTTAATATTGTAATATTGTAGATTTGTGATTATTATGCATTTGCATGCAGATTTTCATGGTGACTTGGAGCACATCCCTACATTTATAACTTAATTTTACATATTATTGCATATATATTTGGGGATGAACTCATTAATGCAAATTAAAAAAATGTAGGTCTGTTTAGTCATTCAGCTTTTATTATAAATGGCTGAAAGCCTTGCTCATTTTTTATAACAGTCTTTATTTACAGTACTGTGAATAAGCCAAAGAAAACCTTAATTCAAGAATGGATTCATTAAAAATAATGGTAATAGCTATAATAATTACAAATTGTAGCATATTTGTTCCACCTAATTGGAATACAAGATACTATATATTACTCCTTTCAGGATGTAAAAGTTCTATGTGTGTTATTCATTGACTTTACTGTGGGAGCTCCTTACTATTAAGGATGTAGAAAACGTTAACTCAGAATTTAGTCAGTGAAAAGTAAGAGAAAACTTTTTTAAAAGAGGTAAAATTCTATATAATGTTCACATTATACATCTTAGAAATCAGAAATAAATCCCGCGATAAAGACATTTGAGTTTTCTCAAAAACTCAAATTAGACTTTAAAGGTAAAAGATCAGAGGCATATAGATTTTTTAAAAAGCAAAAGATTATGACAGAAGTGAACTCTGACCTAGTTCTTTAGATAAAATAATTTTAAAATAAAACCCACCAAAATCTGGTTTTAAAAGCGTGTATCTTAAAACAGCTAATGTGAAGAAACGACATATCTACTGCCACTTAAAAGCAAGGGAAATGATGATCAGTTTAGAAGATTTTTTACAAAAAAGTAAGAAAGAGACCTGAGGCAATCCTTAGTATAGTAATCAGACCAAGAAGCTCTTTTAACAAATACATCCAAACAATTAGAGACAATAAATTTTACTTTTACTTAAGTACTAACCTTGGGTGTCAAGAATAGAAAGGGAGATCGCTGTTGCTGGGATTAATTTCAATTTCATTTCACCTTAGCCAGCCATGCACTTCAACTGAGGAGGGGGGAATGCAAACCATCACTGACACAATGGCTGAATTTGAACTGACTAAATTCAACTAGATGTGTCCAAGTTAAATGATTTAGCAGATTCAGCCATTGTCTTATTGCAATATAAATTTCAACTCAGATTATCAGAATCAAAATGGTGAATGGAGAGGCCATGTAAAGCTTAATTTTAATTTAGATTTCTGTTAGAGTTTCATTTTCAAATTTTCACTTCATTTTCCCCCGCACTGTGGGACGTAGAAGTGTTTCCAAGAACAGTGGCCACCAGAAAGTTTCTTATATGCTTTTTAGGCTGAATAAACACCAAGGCAGAATGAGAACAGTGCTCTGAGGGAAATGCCACCAAAGTCTATCCAGAGGATGATCAAATTCTGGAAGTCTTCTTGATTGGCCTTGACTGAACAGAACTCTGAGAAATGGAGAAGTGGGGGAAATGACATGATCAAAGATGATATGAAGGGGTCAACATGACTAAGGAAAAAGACACAGCTTTGAACTAACAGAGTAATCAGACACAAATTTAAACACTATGAACTTTAGCTCCTTCATATGTTAAAATGGGGATAAAAATAGCTACATTACAGAATTATGGTAAGAATTAGAAATAACATACCTGAAGGAGAATGGCCCAAAACTTGGCATCTAAAAGGCAACTCAATAAATGATAGCAGTAGCAAACATAAATTGAATGTTTACAAGGGATGAAGAGCTCAGGCCTTTTTTAGGTGGGAACATACAATTTTCTCTTTTGTACAGCTGAGAAAACTCAGAGGCAAAATACTGGGTAAACCACTCCAGTTCAAACTTCCCTTAGAGTCTCAAGGCAGAGTTTAAACCCAGGCACCTGAGCTATCTAAACAGTAGATGTTATAATGTTAAATTGTGTGGCATGTCACACAAATGGAAAGTATCCCATTAGACTCAATTATTTTGAGTATGAATTGACTTAGTGACAGGTATAGCTTGAAATGTAAAGTAGGGCTAGGGATTAGGATATATTTTTCTAGGTGAATGGCTCTCCAAGTGTGGTCTCGGACCCAGTGCCTTTGGCATCACCTGAGACTTGTTAGAAATGCAAATTCTTAGACCCCATCAAGCCCTCCTAAATCAAAAACTCTGGGAGTGGGGACCAGAAATCTGTTTTAATACGCTGTCCTTTTGATTCTGAGGCACGCTCAAATTTGGAAACCACTGCCCTGGGTAATGTGAAAGCCATCACGATATGGTTTGACCTATACTTGGCGGAAGGTGACTGGTAATAGACTAAAGGCAGGGGATGCATTGTGGAAGTTACTTCAGTTATTCAGACTAGAGATACTTAACAACTGACCCTGGAATTACCATCAGGACTCCAGAGACAGAGAGATAAGTATACGAATCAAAATATGACAAATGACTGAATAGAATAAGAGGTAAAGGGGAAGAAAACACTGAAGATATGGGTATCTTTCTCCTGGAAGGTAGATGCATATTGATGTCATTGACTAATACAAGGTGACAATGATGAAAAGCAGGGGAAGCACCTATTCAGGCTCCCTTAGTCATAGTTGTGGTTTTGGATCAGTTATTAAGCTCTTTTCAGCTTCTAAGTCAATTGTGAGTCCATCATTTTTGTTCTCACATAACTCTTCCAATTGTCTGCTCCCAATTATCTTTGAAGAATGTATAAAAAGTTGAACAATTTTTCTCTTCCACAAGTTTTCAGGAACCTATTCTCCTTTTATGCCTTCATCATAGGATTTAGGATCTAAAGAGAGATTTTAAAGGCTGTGTCGTCTACTGTTGTCTTCCTGAAGGTGACAGAAGGAGACTTATCTAGTGAAAACGTTCGGGGGAAGATCGCAACTGCTTGTGTTCCACATCTAGTCCGTCATCTGCCACTATTTTAGATGGTGAAGAGTCCTTTAGTTTTTCCTGTATTTTGTTTCCTCATCGGAAAAATGATATTTGAGATTACATGAGAAAATGTTTGGAAACCATAAAATGCCACACAAGTCCAAGCTAGTGCTATTGGCCATTTTTTTTAGAGCAGATCGCTCAAATCAAGCGAAATCCCACAGGTGGGAAACAGTTGGCATATGGGCTAGGTCTTTTACTTTCACAGAAAATGTACTTTCTTCTTTGTCACACTGTCTCTGAGATAATGAGAGGACTTTTAATTTTTCTTGCCTTAAGTAAGAGCGCTCTGATCAATGAAGAAAGCAATAGAAGGAACCCTTTAGAAGTCATTTCTTGTCAAGATAGTCGAGAAATAATCAATCTACAATTTCAGCTTTTTTTTTTCCACTCTCATTATTAGTTGGACCCCCTTGTACGAACTTGTGTCTGAACAGTTTAGTCCAAAAAGAGAAAAGTCCTCTGGGAGAGAGGCTGGTGGTATTTGGGGAGAGGATCACAGATTCTAAAGTGAGCTCACCATATTTGTATGAAGATTCTTTATATTACCTCCTCATTGTATAGTTAGATACTCCCAACAACCAAATTACTTGTTTCCTCAACGTAAAAGAAAAATAATACAAATGCTAATTTACTGATCCTTAACAAATGTATCTAAAAATTATCAAAAATATCTAAGTAATTTTACTAGTGTGGATATATGTCATTAGAAATATAAAATAACGAATGCAATTAGCATATAGAAGCATGAACCTTGAATCCCCATGCCTAATGTCATTCAATGACTGTTCAATATTCTCATTAAACTTGATATTTAGCTACTATCTAAAATTATCACTGTTTTTCTACTATACCGGTTTTTGATGACTAAATACTCACACACATGTACGTTCACCCCTGTGGGAACAGTTGTCACTGATACTAAGCTCCTCCCTAACAGGGATTTTTCTTCCCTTACAGGTGAGGGTTGATGCCCCGCAGTGGCTGCTTAGTTGGCAAGGAGCCACGTGATGTCGTTTGCTTTTGATCCTCGGAGAATCATTCCGCAACTGCTGAAGCAAAAGATGCCTGGGCAGTTTGGCAGCTGCAAATCTTCTCTTCACGAAATGCTGGACTTGCAGCTACTCAGAGCACTGTAATATTCTTAACAAAAGATTTACTTGGTAAATTCTATTTACGTTCCGACTCCAATAAATAATCCAGGTAAAGCTAGGAGTTCTTTTTCTTGTATGTGTGTGTGTGGTTTTTTTGGGAGGGGGGATTGTTTTGTTTTGTTTTAAATTCTGCGCCCAGACTGGTGTCTTTGCAGCGTCTTCCCTGAATCCAAGGGTGAGCAATAATCCACATGTTGATCCATATCCATGACCGAGAGGCAGAGAATTTCTTCAGGATTAATGTCTGGACTTTGTTCCATATCGAAGTAACAAAACTCCAGCTAGTGATTAATCCCAAGAAAATGCCCTGATACTTATTGACTTTTTAAGCTGAGAAAAACTACATACCTCCCATGATTTACTTATAGATGCAAAGGTTCCATTTATTCTTATTAGTAGTAACAATTATATGCTCTCAGGGAGCTCTTGTGACACCTGTTCCTTGCCTTTCAGGTCCTTTATGCAGAACAAAAAGAGGAAGTGCACGGATTTGCACTGACTTCCCATGGGGGTTCTACAGGCAAGGTTTTTTTTTTTCACACCTCTGAGGGTAGAACAAGATCTCACTGAGAATGGAATGTCTAAGGAATTACTGCCCTTTCATTGGCCAATCAGATTTCCTGAATAATTGCTCAACATTCCTTTTGCCTTATTACACTGTGTATCATTTTAATTTCCTCCAGGTAATCATATGATGGATCTCTCATGCACATAAGGCACTTGTTTTCTCCTGTGCAACAGCTATAAACAAAGGACTGCATGCTCAAGAGAAGGAAACAAAAATGGAAGAGTCAAAACATTAAATAAGCTGAATTTGTTTGAACATATTTTATGCCCCTCATCATCCCCAGTGGTTTCCTGTTGTGAAATGATGCATTTTGTTTTCAAAATTACAAACTTGAGATTTAAAAGAAGGCACTTTTACTATGAGGTCACATTCCAAGCATATTATCCTATGTCTATTTCTTATATGTGGCTTTTACCAGAAGAAAGACCCACTTTGTGTGCTTTTATATTTTAGGACCCTGGGATGGCAAAGCCATCTTGAAATTCTTTTCAGAGAATTTGCTACTTGCCAAAATTCTGTGAAATATCCTGCCAATCAGCCAGTCATTTTGTCTATAGAATACAAGTTAAATTTTGTGACTTATAATTTTCCCACGAGTTTGGCTTTTGAGCTTAAAAGTGTCTGACTATTTAGGATTTCTTAAAGGATCATTGTTTTATTTAGGGCACAGAGGGTTTCTTGAAATGGGAAGAAATAGGCAACAACTGTTCAACTCAGGAAAGTCATCTTCCAAAACAAGAAGGAGCACAGATTGAGATCTCGTTACATAATTATAACAGCAGCCTTAGCTAACAGTTATGAGTAATTATAATGTGCCAGAGATGATTCTAAGAACTTTGCATTTATTAATTAGTACTTGTAAAACAAATTTTCATTATCCAACCTAAAAATGTGGATATCAATTCCACTTTTTATCAAGGATTAATAAGACTAAACTTTCTCCTTGAAACAGGTTCGATGGATGATTAATGAGTATATAGTCTTCTGTTTTACATTTCATGTAGGACCTAAGTAATTGTTGTCAGTTATGAGATGTAAAGTTCTTTTTTAATTTTACATAAAATAAACAGTCATGAATCATTTTCAATTAGAAGTGTAATATAAGACCCTTTAAAACTAAGAGAATAGTGCAGAGAAAGACAATTGCCCATGATTCTCTGTTTTTAAGCAATGGCTTTGGAGTAGTAAATTTGGGTTCAGGCCCCAGTTCTGTTGTGTTGTGTAACCTTCAGCAAATAATTAGCTTCTTTAAACCCCAATTCTGGATCCACAAAATGCATAAAATAGCACCAAATTCTGAGGCTTCCTCTGAGATGTAAGTCAGTTTTAAAATATGAACAGAAGCTGGAACATTGTAGATGCTCAGTAAAGCTACTTTCCTTGTTGTTATTGAAATATAAACACAGGGGCATTTTCAGTTTTACCTTTATGTATATCATTGGGTACATGTAACTTGGAATCCTAATGTTTTCTTCATTTTCTATATTTCCAAACCAAAGTTTTCAAAGTTCTAAACAGTTAATATCTTACATTTTGAACTACAAAGAGTAAGACCACTCATCTCAGATTCTCTTTTGGGCTTTAGAATACCAGTCTGAAAACTGTTGTCCTTGGAGCATTCTGGTTCTTTCCAGGTAGCTGGAGGCAAGTGGCTGGACATCATCCATGCAGGTTTTGGGTTTGGGGTTTCCCTGCAAGGGTTCTATTTCTTTTAATTTCACCTTTGGGGAGATGAGTTAGTATCCCAAGTCCCACTAAGGATTATTGTATTTCTTTGACACAACATAGTCTAGTAGAAAAAGGACAGGCTGTAAAGTCAGCCAGACCTGGGTTGGCACTGTGGTTTGTGTGCTTCCTGGCCAGTGGACTTGGGGGAACCACGTACTTTCTCAGAGTGTCAGTTTCCTCATACGCAGATTGAAGTTACTGAGACTCACATTTTAGGGCTGTTGGTAGAATGGAAGGAAGCAATTATATAAAGTTCTTGGCATTTAGTAGTTCTTGGCATTCCTTAACTGCACACCCAAATCACAATTATTTACTGTCTTTTTGTTACAGTTATACAATGCATATAAATGTATACATACATACATAAACACACATGTATTTGTAAATATGAAACAGAAACAAGAGACAACATTACTTTTCAAGACAATGGATACATGGCTTTTCATAGGAAGCATAAAGAGACGTGACCTATGAAAGAATGACTTTGCTAAATGAAATTTTCTGTGGATCAAACTGAATGATATTGGTTCAGTCAAGCATGGCAGAGCCCTCTGAAATAATTAACCTTTCAAAGTTACACGTTTGTTCAAAAATTATATTTAATTGGAAATATAAAACATCCAAAAAGTTCTAAGTGACCTGTCCCTCTTTATCAGCTGTATATATCTATCGATTATTAGACTTTATCAATTCTATTCCAAAGGCACGTCTTGGATCCCGAATGTAATGGTGGTCTCTGAATAAGAGGTACATTTTCTCTGTAGTATCAATGTCTAGTTAAAGTTCAATTCCTTGTTAATGCCATTTGTACAATAGATGGTAATTATTTTAGATAATACAATGCTGTGTATGTATGATTAATCAGCTTGAAATTCCAAGTTGAAAGGAAGAAATTTGGTTCTTGTTTATCGAGAGGCATATGTTCCATGAGTTTATATGAGAGTGACTATCGTGACATACAGTGGTTTTCAATGGGGCGTTGCCATGCCTGGGGACATTTAGGATACTTGTGGGGACACTGCTGGTTGTCACAATGATTAAAGGGGTGCTGGTAGCGTTGAGTGGGCAGAAGCCAGACACTTAGTTATCACTACATGGTGTGGTTCTGTCCTGCCCTACAAGGAATTGCCTGTGTATCATGCGACTTCTGTTAGTCTTGCCGGAAATTCATGTAGATGGAAATCTGTTCATCTGAACCTGGAGGCTAGCTCAGGTAGCATGTGAATAAAAGTTGTTGCTGTTGTTGTTTTTTGTTATGTTTTTTAACCCAGTTTTAATCTACATCGGACGTTCTAGGAATACAACTGCCGCAAAATTTGAGATAAGGTGTCACTTTGTTTCTCTTGGAAAATTACCATAATCTGTTCACCATTTTAGAAAATCACATCACTTGACTGCAGTACTACCCTTCATTAAATCACCAGTGTAGACCATCTGTATCATTTACCTTTGAAGCTGTCTCATTCAGGGCACTTCAGCTGTAAACACCTGAGTTCTTTGTAATGTCTTCTAATATTGTTGTGCCGAGTATTTACATAGTAAAATGCACGTTATTTTACTGTAAAATATTTTCTCTTTATTACACCTTTATGTTAAACTTACAGCTTTGTATTAAATGTTTCATTGCATTTTTAGGGATCTTATAATATCTATGAATTTCATTTCAGGATGATGAAGGAGGAATTACAAAATAGCCAATTTAAATAGAGTGCTGAGTCAGGTGGGGCCGAGAACCACTCACACCGTCTCTATGAAGCTCTAGAGTGAGTGACATTCCTGGGTTCCAGTTTAGTTCTGCCATTTAGTAGCTACATGACCTTAGGCAAGTTCCTTAATAAGTCAGAACTACAGTAACCTCACCTGTAAAAGAAGATTAACAAAAGAACTTGCCTTACATGGTTGTGGAAAAGATCACATGAGCTTATTCAGGTAAGGCTTGATGCGTTGTGATGCTTGATGCAATGAACACTGACTGTGACTGCATTCATCATGGGGATATTTACCCATTATAGCCTGAGATGAATAACACTGTTCACTTTTTCATCACCATTTTTTGTGTGTGTTTGTTTTTTGCTTCAAAAGGATCTCTGTAATGTAGCCTCCTTGAGGCCATGGTCAAGAACATGATGAAGATAATGACCTTCATGCAAGCGGCTGGGTATTTTTCTAATTCCAATCTTTCATCACCGTGTTAGGAGCTATGTGGTCACATTTTGAGGGAAAATGACTACTTGGGATGCTGGGGTTTTGGGGTTTTTTTTTTTGGGGTGTGTTGGGTCTTTGTTGCTGCACGTAGGCTTTCTCTAGTCTCAGCGAGTGGGGGCTACTCTTCGTTGTGGTGCACGGGCTTCTCACTGCGGTGGCTTCCCTTGTTGTGGAGCACGGGCTCTAGGCGCACGGGCTTCAGTAGCTGTGGCGCGTGGGCTCAGTAGTTGTGGCTCGCAGGCTCTAGAGTGCAGGCTCAGTAGTTGTAGTGCATGGGCTTAGCTGCTCCACGGCATGTAGGATCTTCCCGGACCAGGGATTGAACCCGTGTCCCCTGCATTGGCAGGCGGATTCTTAACTGCTGTGCCACCAGGGAAGTCCCTGGGATGCTGTTTTGAGAGTTCTCTGAAGAGTGGTGAAGAGTGCATATGAAAAGAACGCTGAAGGGGGAGATACACTAGTGGCTGCCTGAACCAGAGCGGTGGTTGTGGAGACACAGGGTTGTGGGGGAGGAGTAGACTTTCATGAGAGATACTTGAAGTAGCAAATACAAGTGACAGGACTTTGCAATCGATTAACTTAGCAGGGCATCTGAGGTAGTAGGGAGTGTCAAGTTTGACCCCAAATTTCTATCTTGGAAATCTGGTTGAATAAGGAATCCTTAAAAAATATTAATCTGAATAAACCGGATCAAATTAAACTGGCAAGTATAAATACGCTTCCTGAGAATCCCCTTCATAGGACCAAGTGAGGAATAAATAAGCTTAAAAATATAAAGCGGTTATTAGTATAGTATTTGGCATCAATATTAATTCAATAAATGGTAGCTATTATTATTATTAAGTAATAACAATAATAGATAATAGGTAATAATTTACAAATAATTCAAAATAATCTCAAGAGCTGAGAATTTATCTAGTTCATTAACTTTCTATGAAAGTTTCTCTTCCTCACCAGAAAGAACATGACAAATCCTTGCCTATTTTCCTGAACTCAGATGAATAGAAGGGTGATTTTACCTTACAACTGATGCATTTACTAAATGACTTACATATCTATCTGCCATTCTTACCATTTACAATAAGAAAATAAATTATTTTTTAATCCAGATTTTTTCAGAAGAAAAAATCTTATCCTTGTCTTTTTTTTTTTTTAACAATTTTAAGCATCATGTTTATTTGAACATGACACTAAAGGAGGAACATATTTACAAAGAAGTATTGTTTGTATATTTCCTCAAAAATTTTCTGTGCATGACATTGCAGGTGGGGCTGGCATGGTTTGATAGAAGACTAATAAGTATTTTCTGATTTTGATTGCTTACAATCTTCTTGCTAAAGGAATCACTTACCCTTCTGTATTACTGATTATCTTTTCTTTTAATTGGCATGTAAGTCTCAAGCCATACAGTAATTATTACTCTAAAGAATCAAGAGGAGGAAGAACTCATTATGGACAGACTTGGAAGCTTTATGGAGCGGGAAGACTTTGGTTTGTGCCCTGAAAGACATCTAAGACTTAAATATACAAAGAAAACCGAAGAGAGCATTCTGTTTGGCAAACAGGAGAAAGACATCACAGTATATAGGGCATTCCTTTTGCTGTGAAGGTTGGCCATGCTAGTGTTTACATCTGGGAGGGGAACAATGGGTGGAGAAGGGAACTGGAGATAAAAGTGCTTATTGTTGGGCTTCCCTGGTGGCGCAGTGGTTGAGAGTCCGCCTGTCGATGCAGGGGACGCGGGTTCGTGCCCCGGTCCGGGCAGATCCCATGTGCCACGGAGCGGCTGGGCCCGTGAGCCATGGCCGCTGAGTCTGCGCGTCCAGAGCCTGTGCTCCGCAACGGGAGAGGCCACAGCAGTGAGAGGCCCGCGTACCGCAAAAAATAAAAATTTTAAAAAGTGCTTATTACTGAGTCACCTTGGTGATTTGAGGAAAGAAACTTTCTAGAAAACACACACAAAATTTCTTCTTAATGTCTTCCAGTATTTAAGGGGGACCCTATGGTATCCTGAACCCTACCCATCAACCCTACATCTGTTGTCATTACCAGAGTTTAGTTATTCACAGATGCTGTGGCTCAGGCCAATGTCATCTACTTTTTTCTGTGCACTGACATTTTTTAGCACCTGCCAAATATTAAATCCTACATTAATCATGCTAAGTTCCTTCCCACTAGAAGCTCACCATCTAAAATGAGGCAGATGCATAAAGGTTTAATGATGTGGCATAATCATTATAAATATAGGAGGATATAAAAAACAAAGCCCTTCTAGTTACTCAGTGATGTGCCAGGAAGACTTCGCATGGAAGTGACCACTGATTTGAATCTTTGCACAAAACAGTTTTCTGGAAAGAACTCACATGGAGAGGGCCCCTGGGAATGCAAGGAGACATGTAACACAGTGGGAAAGTAATTTAGTATATTTAATTGCTAGAAAAAGTAAAAGATAAAGCTGCTTTAATCTAACATGGGCATTGGGGTTTCTTTTAACAGTTTTATTGAGATATACTTGACATGCTGTACACTGTGTATATTTAAAATGCACAATTGTTGGGGAGTTCCCTGGTGGTCTAGTGGTTAGGATCCTGGGCTTTCACTGCCGTGGCCCAGGTTCAATCCCTGGTCAGGGAACTGAGATCCTACAAGCTGCATGGTGTGGCCCAAAAAAGAAAATGCGCAATTGTTAAGTTTTGACACGTCTACACTGGTAAAACCATCCTTACAGTCAAATTAGTGAACATATCCACCAGCCCCCAAAGTTTCATCAGATCCCTCTGTAAGCCCTTCCCCCCGCCCTCCTTATCTCCCATCACCAAGCACTGCTTTATATCACTGTAAATTAGTTTCCATTCTTTAGAGTTTTACATAAATTATGTCATGCAGTATACTCTTTTGTTTGGCCTTATTTTACCCCCCACAAATACTTTGAAATCTATCCATGTTATTGCAAGTACCAATCATCCATTCCTTTTTAGCGCTGAGCAGTGCTCTGTATATAACACAACTTGTTTATTCACTCATCTGATGGACATTTCATTTTTTTTTCCAGCTCTGGGCTATTACAGTAAAGCAACTATGATCTCCTAAGTACAAGTCTTTGTATATGTGTGTAGATATATATATATATATATTTTTTTTCCCTTTAGTAAATAACTAGACGTAGAAGGGCTAAGTCATGTGGAAAGTATACACTTAATGTGTTAAGAGACTGACAAACCACCACAACGGGTCCGCCATTTTGCATCCCCACTAGAGGTGAACAGGGGTTCCATCTACCACACTACTGCCAACAGTTAGTGAAGTCTATCTTTTTTTGCTTTTAACTATTCTAATATAAGTGTAGTGGCATCTTATTATGGTTTTAACTTGCATTCCTCATGATTAATAATGTTATCATCTTCTCATGTTCTTATTGGCCATTCACATGTCATCTTTGGTAAAGTGTTTGTTTAGACTTTTGTCCATATTTTATAATTAGGATGTCTTCTTTTTGAGTTTTAATCTTCTTTACATATTTTAGATACAAGTTCTATATCGGATAGATGATCTACAGATATTTTCTCCCAGTTTGTGGCTTGTCTTTCTTCTCTTAATACTGTCTTTCAAAGAGCAAAGTTTTTAATTTTGATGAAGTCCAATTCTGTCAACTTCTTTCTTTTCCTTGGTAATCATATTTTTGGTGTCATATCTAAGAACCCCTTAAATTAGGATCTCTGGGAATAGGACCCAAGCATCATTGCTTTTAAAATCTCCCCAAGTAATCCCACTTTGCAGCCAAGTTTGGGAACCAGTGTGCCATATCAGTGCTTCTCAGCCTTTAAATATGAATTCAACTCATCTCGAGATCCTCTTAAACTGCAGGTTCGGATGCAGTGGGACTGACGTAGGGCCTGAGATTCTGCACTTCCTATAACAACAGCAACAACCATCACCGAAACATAAAGCTGCTGAGTCAGGCAGTCAGAAGCCAGACAAGGAGGATTGCGGGCGCTATTTCAAGGAGTTTGGGAATTTCGGTTTGATTATTTTGGCATTGGGGAGACACTGAAGGGTGTATAGTAAGTGAATAGTATGACTGTATTCGGGTTTAGAAAGATCACTCTGGTAGCAAATGAGGAAAGACTGGTAAAAGATAAGACCTGAATCAGGGACCATTTCAGCATGTATTCTGTAATCCAGGAGAGAAAGGAAGGGTAATGAAGTGCGCATCTCAAATAAAGGGGCTGGATGTGAAAGACAGTTAAGAAAATTGTGTCATTGACTGAGTACGAGGTTGAGGGGAAGGATGACACCTACAATAGCTTTGGACACGGGGTACTTTGAGGTGTTATCACATTTTTCAATATAAGAGGAGCAGGGGTGGGGTCAGGGCTGCACTGGCGGACACAGATGTTGAATTTAGACCCATTAAGGTTGAGAAGACTTTGAGCCGTTCAGGAGGAGCTACTCAATAGACCATTGGTTAAATGGGTCTTGAGTTCATGAGAATGATATGAACTGGAAGCCTACATTTGGGAATTAGCAGGTATAAGGATACTTGATGCCAGGTGTGGGGATATTATTGCCCATTGAAGATATAGGACATGAAAATCAAAAAAGGTCTAAAAGTGACCACTTTGGAGGTCACTAATGTCATGCTTAAGTAGGGTGAGGGGCAGAAGCCTGAGTACAGTGGATTGAAGGGTGAAGGAGAGCCTCTGTCTTCAGGGTCCTTACTGATCACCTTGCAGGGTAATTATAAGGTTACAGGTGCTGATTGCCTACTGTACCATCCTGAGCACCTGGGACTGTCTTTCCAGAATGCCAGCTTGGGAAGGACACCTTTCCTCCATCCCTCTGGCTGCTGGAAGCATCGTGAGGTGTAAAATACAAAGACCAACTGCCACACACCCCAAATCAGAGGTGAAAGAGGACAAGAACCTCCATAAGCACGTCTCCCGGAGACACAGTGCGGAAATGCTCTTTCTGCAGCTTGTTTTTTAAGACTTCCCTGTGTGATGACCTTGGCCTTCTGGCTCAGGGTCAGAACAATATTCTTGTAGGAAAAGGGTTGACCCAAATTCCAGAAGTGTCTCCCCCACCAGGTTTATTTCCACAGCCATATTTCCACTTTTCTAGGAGCATGCCTTACCTTAATGTGGACTTGCATGCTGGGTTTGAAAGATCAAGGGCAGCCCCGCACCACACCAAACATAATCTGAAACATTCCCATTTTGTTCTATTGAGACAAATCTTAAAACTTCCACGTGGATGTAAATGCTTTATTGTAGGAGAAATAGGTCTCCAAGTTGATAATTAGACTAAGCGCACAGTGGGTTTCTAGATTCCTTCTTCCTCTTTTTTTAAAAAATAAATTTATTTATTTACTTATTATTTATTTTTGGCTGCATTGGGTCTTCGTTGCTGCGTGCGGGCTTCCTCTAGTTGTGGCCTTCGTTGCAGTGCGTGGGCTTCTCACTGCGGTAGCTTCTCTTGTTTCGGAGCGTGGGTTTCAGTAGTTGTGGCACGTGGGCTCAGTAGTTGTGGCTCACGGGCTCTAGAGCTCAGGCTCAGTAGTCGTGGCATGCGGGCTCAGTAGTTGTGGAGCACGGGCTTAGTTGCTCCAGGGCATGTGGGATCTTCCCGGACCAGGGCTCAAACCCATGTCCCCTGCATTGGCAGGTGGATTCTTAACCACTGTACCACCAGGGAAGTCTCCCTTCTTCCTTTTTATTTTCTCCTCCTAGTAAATGTTGTCTTTGTAGCTTTTTTTTTTTTTTTTTTTTGCGGTATGCGGACCTCTCACTGTTGTGGCCTCTCCCGTTGCGGAGCACAGGCTCCGGACGCGCAGGCTCAGCGGCCATGGCTCACGGGCCCAGCCGCTCTGTGGCATGTGGGATCCTCCCGGACCGGGGCACGAACCTGTGTCCCCTGCAACGGCAGGTGGACTCTCAACCACTGCGCCACCAGGGAAGCCCTCTTTGTAGCTTTTAAGGCAATGTTTGTGAGTATGTGTGTTGTTTCATTTAGTCCTGGTAAGGTGAGGGCAAAGTTTCTGTGTATTTCGTCACTATATTCCAGCCAATCAAAAAGTGTGTAAAGTAAGCACTGAGGCTACTGTGAAAAGGGCGCTGTGCATCTTCAAAGGAAACTGCAAGGAAAACCCTAACCTCTCTTAATTTACATATGGTGACATTTTGCAGAAATATTGAAACATTAGCAGTGACATAATGAAATTCTGCCTATCAGCCATGGAAGGAATAATGTTACTGTAAAGGTAACCCAGCCACAGTTTGTTATCAAGAAAATATTCTTGCCAAGAAACATATATTTAGTGAGGCATGATAAGGAGGGACTTTTCTCCCCCCCTTATATTTTCTCTCCTGAGCTATCCATCTGCCTCTACAGATTTACTGCGTGATCACTCCCTTCACATGCTAATTATGTGCAGTTCTGGTGAATTTGTTAGTGGTGACACTTCTGGGACCCAGTGGGACTGCAACTCATTATGTGGCAATGTCCAGATATATCAGATATTATTAGCTGTCATTAATCTGCTGTGGAAACACTGAGAGCTAAACTAGAAAGAGAGCGGAAAAGGGCATGCAAGTGAAGTCTGAGAACAGCCTGAACCCCAAAAGGTCAAAAGAGAAATCAGCCAGAAAGGGACAACAACCAGCAATGGACCCCACCTTGCTCCTGAGTTTCACCCCAATAGCTAACTAGGTGCACCAGGCAGAAGGGGTAAAGAAGCACCCCTCAGCCATTTGTTATTTTAATATCCCTTGTGGCCGTTTCACTGGCACTAACCTTTTACTGTACTTATGTACAATTATACACATTATCTGTTATCTCATCTGAACCTTAAAGAAACACCAGAGATAGGCATTTGACCATAGGGCATATTTCAGCTCGAATTTTGTACAGTATTTCCTAGGACAACAAATTTTGAAATACAAAGCTTGTTGTTGTTGTTATTTTAAATGGTATAGTCTTTGAGCTCATAGCTTAAGCTGTTTCCGCCCCTTGGAGTGTTTAGTCTGTATCTGCTCCCCACCCCCTCCCATCTCTGCATGCCCAAATTCTAATTGTTCTTTTAATGCTCAGCTAAAATCCACGTAATCTCATTATCATCTGAACTGCCATAAGACATTTTCATATTTTAATGATGTATAACTGTATAACTTATATTCTCTATATTTATCTTTTTATCTATCTATCTATCTATCTACCTAGTTCCCTTTAGTGGATCATAAATCTTCAGAAGGTGAGAAAGTCGAAATCATCACATTTGGGGCTTTGAGTCTTAAGCAATATGCTTTGGATCTAATAAGAATCATGCAAAATTACTTTTTATAAAAAGCACAGAAAATCACATATATAAATGGTTTTGTAATGGAAGTATGCATCATATAGGTATGTATATATTTTACATATTTGACATACACATATAAATGTACATGCATGTAGTAGAAGCACATATACTAAAGAGAGTAGTAGCTTAAATAGTTCATTAAAATGCTTCATTTTCTCTACTTTCATTCATTCTTTGTTGCTGTAAGAACATTATCTTGTATCCATTTTTCAGTGAATCTATAGTCCCAAGCAAGAGCCCATCTTCACATCCTGAGAGTAACTCAGAGCTCCAATTCAGATGCCTTCTATACTATTAATTGTTCATTTTCTCTATATTCAGCTTGTTTATATTGTAAAGAAAGACCTTGCAGGGATTCCTAGGATTATGCTAAATATTTTAGTCTGTCAGCTAAGCAACCTTTATGTTGCCAAACTGTGAAGGACCCCAGAGCATTCATAACTGTGAGCTGACCGAGACTGTAATTTTTTCTTCATCGATGATTAGCTTCCTAGCGGGAGCGGGCATTATTAATACTCCACCCACATCCCTTTAGTTCACCCTCAAAGGCACTGGCAGACAGTCCTATTCAAAGCCAGAGGCTTCCTGCGTTCTCCTGCCCCAGAGCATTCTCTGGCTATGGAAACAGCCAGAAGTTTCAGGGAGTTAAGTCCCAGGAGTAGTCCTCAAGAAATGAGAGATGGGGTTTGGTGGATAAATACACCAGCTTCCTTGAGCTTCTGTGGGGTGTATCTAAGATACGTTCTACTTAGTATCTGAAAGGGTCTTGGGTGGGTCTAAGCTTAGTCCCCAATAATGATAACCCCCTCATTCTGACATCATTCCCTTCCTGATTTCTTCACTACATCTCCATGCTTCCTGTGACAGCTCTCAAAGAACTGTATGAACCAAAATCCTGACTTAGCATCTAATGTTGACGGAACACAAACTGATATAGCATCCTAGGAAGCCGACCCTCACAATGGCATTCTGGAATGTGGTCACCCACTGATAGGATGGCAGCAGTGTCTTATCCTGGTGATGAGTAGGGTGGTGAAAACTCCTGTATCACAATGACTAGCTCTCTCACCTGTGTTGGAATACAATGGGGGTACAGATGAAGGGGAGGCGTCAGCTCTTAGACAGTCATTGTGAGGATCACTGAGTTGGCTGAGTTTTGTTAGTTGCTATAAAAACCTTGATAAAAGGTAATGATATGCTCATCCAACTATCACGTCAGAGTGCACTGTGAAATTCAGAGGACCTCATGTCAGGGTTTAAAGAGACCCTTATCCTGCACATCAAGAACGGACCACAATGAAGTCAGACCCACGATTTGATCATTGGTGGTGGAGTTAACAAACATAATCAATTTACAGCCCTGGAAAGTTTTCCATATTAAAGTCAGGTCTAATAGAGAAAGAAAGATCCTTGAGACCTAAAGTAAAGACATTTGTGTGGTGCACTTGAGAATCCTGTATCCTAAGAATCGCCTGAATCATAGAAACGGTGTCCTCTGCGTCGAAGATCCACAAAGACTTCACATAAAGTAGATGCCTCATTAAACACTGCTCTCACTGTTCCTACTTGGGAAGAAATGGAGTATTCACCAAATTATTCACAGGTCCTGAATAGTATGTACTGGCAGGAACAGAAAGAATATGGATGACAATGAATGAGTGTTGACACAGGAGGTGCTTAACATAAGGCTGGATAGAGGAGAGATTATTATTATTGGGTACTTTTTGAGACTTAGGATTTAACAGGCTGACAAGGATACCTGAGCCTGTCTTAATTCGTTGATGGGACGGCTGCTTGTAGGCTGGAAGATGACTTTGGCCTATAGAAAATAGGTGGGAATAGATGGCTCAGGACGGTGGGCATGGCAGACTGGATACACTACAGAAGGTTGGCAAACCCGCCAGCCAGCTTTGTTCACAGAAAAGGCCCCATAGTTGATGGCAGAGGTGCTGCTTTGGAACGGGGATCCCTAAGTTCAATGGGGATAATAAGATTTTAGGCAAAAGTGTTCTCCTGAGGGTTATAATTTAGACTTGTATCCTTTCAAGGTATTTACCACAGTTCTTTATAAATGGTTGGGAGGACATTCTCTCTTATTGTAGGGAGTGAGATCACTCAATTTTGTTGACTTCTGGCTATAAATTTGAATAATTCTCTTGAATTACAAGTGATAAACTTCTTCCCCCATACTTTCTTCTCCTCTTCCTGTTCCTTAAGACTTCTCTCAGTGTCCCTCTTCTTTCAATATCCCTTTACTTCTTGCCCTGCCTGCACCACCTTAACTCTTTCTGGAATACCAGACTTGCATGCAGCCTCTGCAGACTGATCACTGAAATAGGCCGGAGCGTACGTGCTTAGGAACCAGCCCCCCGAATTGCTTTTCTACCCGTAATCTCAGTACAAATCTAATTCTTCAGACAGTCCTATTATTGTCAGGTTGTATGTCGCTCACTTCTCTAGAGTTAGATCATGCCTCTAGATATGGAATCCAGAGACTAACCATAATAGATTGCTTTCATTTTGTTCTCTAATCTCTTCTGCCAGGTTCAACCTAGGGCCTGAAATACTTTTTAAGTCTTCTCAGTTTTAAATTTCCCTTTACCCTACTGCCAACACATTACTTTAGTTAAGTGAGTGATGCTTTAGTCTAATTTTTTCTTATTATTTTTTTCTTTTTACCAACTATATGCTGTCCTAACACAACTTGCAATATTCGACTGTTTGTTTGGGGCGGCATCCAACTTCTGGTAGCCCTTTCTTCTGAAGTATTCTCCTCTACACTGAAGACCTGGATTATGCTGTTTATAGACAGATCTTCCCAAACAATGACCAAAGCCATCCCAACTCCTCATAGGCAACTACCCAAGTGTTTGGCTTCCGTCTGTTATCTGTAAATTCTGGAAGTAGGACTATATTAGTTTAAGTTCAGTGCAGAAAATAGAGATCACTCTAGATATTTTAAGCAAAAAGGGGCTTTCAGAAATGATTACAGAGAATGGAGTAGCAGGAAACAAGAAGGCAGCTCTAGAACTACTCTAAGACAAAACAGGTGCAATGTAAGAATCAGGAAGCCATGGCAATGCTCAGACTGGCTTTTGCAAATGTCTCTCAACACCCACGTTCCATGGTCTTCCTTGGTGTCAGAATCAACATCAAGGAGATAATCTCTGCCTCACCCTTACCTTTTGGATCTTTTGCCGGTACATCTAATTAGAGAGACCTCATTCCTAGCCAGAACCCTGGTTGTAAGACAGTCTAGGAAATGCAGGTTTTAGCTTTTCATCTCTGTAGCACAGAGGAATACAGAAAGGAAGTAGGAATAGATGCTGTGTGCCAATCAACCTTATCCAGCCCGAGAACTGAAGATATGGCCTCCTCCCTTCTTCATTGTCCCCCCTGCCCCACCCAAGTGCTTTGTGGGTAAAACTGCCCTCCTCTGAACCTCCTCTGCTGCAAGGACAGTGATCCCCCACCCTCTTCCCCTCCACCACAACTCCCTCCTCTTTGCTGCTCATTCACTATTTTCTAGTGACTCATAGTGCTTTGTACTCAATTCAAGTCAAATATCTTCCATGATACTTAAGAGAGACCAGCTTTGTATCAGGAATTCAGAGTTCCTAGCCAGTAACTGGTTTTCTCCCTTGGATAGCACTTGCTTATTCCTCTCTTATTAAACAATCAAGAAAAAGTGTAAACTTGAAATGTCCCTATTCTCTCACACCATGATTCTCAATTTAATTCCAAATGTCTGACGTACAGTTTAAGGGCTCACAAAAGACACTAAAGAGTGTACTGCATGGTGAATGAGTTCATTAAGACTGCAATATTATTATTTTCTCAGCTGTATATGCACGTACCCCTAGGTGCTGTCCAGATGCCTTTACCAAATTGTTCTTTTTGAGATGTCCTTCATATTTCTCATTTGAACATCCAAGTGTGAGGGTTTCTGCTATATGCCTCAAAAAATTCCTCAATGAACCTGGCTGGCCTAGATGGGATTGAGAGAATCATTCACAAAGTACAAATATGTGAAGCTTGAGTATGTTTTAAATTCTTTTTAAATCTTATTTTCTTTATAGTTCATGCATATCCCCTTACATAAAATGACACTTTGTGGATTTGAGCATGTGTCTTGTTTAAGCAAATTATGTGCACTTTAATTGAGAGCAATGACAAAATGTAAAGCGTAAATGAAAATATGTGGTCAAAGTATGAACAAGAAAAACAGAATGTGCTAAACAAATATCCAGGGTGACGCTTCCTGTATATTAGTTATGAGAATTAAATATTAAATGTTGTAGACTAAATCCATATCTATACACCCTGTAGTAAAGACGAACCAGCCTAACTAAACACCCAAAAGGCTATGAAATATTAGGCGTTTCCTTGACTCAAAACCTGGAGTAGATTTAAGCCTGGGCCACAAGCTGAAATGCCTACAGAGCTAGGAAACTGGCCTAAATGAGTGAAGCTGATGAGGTAAAAAATGAAATATTCGTTGACACTCAGCCTCAATTCTGAGGATTAGTAAAGAATGATGGGGGCTGTGTGTACTGAGGGCTCAAATAAGGTCTAAAGACATTAACTGCTACTCAGGAAGGCAAGCTCGCTATTTCCGGAGCTTCCAATTTTTCAAGGGAAACCAAAATCGTGGATTTCTACATAAAATGTCTCAACTTTTAAATGTTGTGATCAATGCAATTTGTAAACAACAACTGTAGCTGCAGGCTAGCATACCTATACCAAGGCTGGATATGGCCTGGGGATACCAGGTTTTAACAACTTTCTTAAGTTATTGCAACTCTGAGATGAGGAACATCTATCTAGAAAGAACAATTAACTGAGGGTCTGTGTCTACGTCCCCCCATCTCAGTCCTTGACAAACTCCTTCAAGTCTCTCGTTAATACCATTTCCTCCAGGAAGCCTCCTCTTACCCCCCCTCCACCCCAGACGAGGTGCGGTGCTCCTTTGTACTCCCAGTGTAGCCTTGACATCCATTGTCAAAATCCTTATTAAAGCTGTGGTTACTATTTTGTTAACTGCCCATCTGCCTGGCCTGACTAAAAATTTTGTATGCAGAGCTTTTGTTTATCCATCATTTTATCCTCAGTCCCTAGAGTGAGGCTCACATACAATAGATGCTTAATAAATGAATAATACATAAATGATGCAATATGGGAATTAATAGTTACCTTGTTCTATTGATACAACTATGCTATACAGCATAGAGAATAGGATGATTCCTGTATACAAGGTAAAGCACATTCGCATTTTAAAAACTAAGTTTCAAGGCTGAATGATCAAAACTGATGTATGTATTTGGATATTTAATCAAGTTTTGAAGTTATTTGAGGAATATTCACTTCAGCTTCAAATTGAATGTCTGTGGGATTATGAGTTCAGTTATTTTACTTGGCCTCCTCTATTAGTTTATTTCTAAATTCAAGTAATTTTTCCTGCTGAATTGAGTGCCCAACTGACTTCATTGGCTAAATTGGTATCAAAAGGGTTTTGGAAAAAAGCCTGGATCTTTCCTCTTCCTTGAAAGTTTAAGGTAAACTTAGTTCATATCCATATGTAGCAAGTGAAATGAATTAGGACTCAGGAAACTCTCAGATTCATTTCATGGGACTCATTTGTGTAGCAAGTTATTCCGGGAGGTTTTTGAAAATATTCATGCACAACATTTTATCATAACCATTGGACCATTCAGCTGACCTAATTTCCCAGTCCCGTTCTTATTTTCCAATGCTTCTAATTGGGCCCAATTGTATCAAAAATTACACTTGTTGTTTTGGAGAAAACAGTTTGGAAATCATTGTGACAGCTTCTCTTAAGTTTCAAAATCAAAATAATTGAAAAAAAATTGTTTACAAGTTAGTCATTTCTCTTATGGATTAGGATCTAAAGCACTAAATTAAATGAAATGAGCTACTTCATTTATTCTCTGGTGATTTTCTGCCTTAAGTGAAAGAAAAAATTGATAACAGGCACCAAGACTATTGCATATTACAAAAAAAACCATGCAATTAAATCTTGTGGTTTATGGCCCCAGATCATCCTAATATCATTTAATAATAAATAACCCTAGTGCAGAGAAAACTTAAAGTACAAACGCACTTTAGTTGTTTAGGGAATGGTTCAACCAAGGCAGCCAGCTTCAAGGGAGTTGTTGTAGTAATCTAGCCATGTGGATCCCAATCTGAATTGTTAGAAAGGAAACAAAGTCTATTCACATATTGCCTCAAATGGCTTATTAGCTACTGTTATAAACAGCAGTGTTGACTACAAGAATTATGTAGGACTTCAGTTTCTGTCCCCTAAAACTTCCCCAAAAATGTGTCGCTCACTTTGCTTAAGATGAATATTTTTATCTAGTTAAACAATCAATGCAGATCGTTTCACAATTGGTAATAAGAGAGAAGACAGTACACTATGGTCACATTTGGCAACCATGAATGAACCTGGCTTTAGATTCCTTGTCCAAGGAAACCATCTTGAGCAAAATGCATGCATATGTGTGGGACAAAAATATTATTGAAAAGAAAACCAGAAAAAATTGCCTTTTGACTCATAACATTATATAATACTATAACCTTGTTTCTGAGTTGAAGTTGCCAGTGTTCAGAACAATTATGACAGTCCATGAATGTCCTAAATTAAATAGATAATTGATGTATTTAGTACTCAGTGGATTCCATTATTCAGTGCCTTAAGCTGCCAACTGGGACATGGGACAGTTCATCTGATAACTTTGCTTATTCCATTCAACCATGTGAATGTAACATGTTGGAGCAATGGAACAATTTGGCCCATTTATAGTTTAGAAAATTTTTTTTTAATTTGTAGTTTTCACTTCTAAGAATCCTTTTCCCAGAAACTTTGTATAGTTTATGAAATATCGCTGGAAATGTAGTAAAAATCAGGATTTAAAATTACATTATTTTTCTTATTAATGATCCTTTACGCAATGAAGCACGTTCATTGCTGTATATTGATATCATCCAATAGAACACATTGCATTCTTCTGTTTAAATAATACAGCTAATACAAATCCCTCAAGTAGTACATGTGGCAATACCAGAGGAATCAAGGAAGCTCAAAATAAATCTGCTTTCTGATACTTTTGAGTCATGTCAAGTGGACTAAAGCTAGGATGACATTGGTCTAAACTGGTTCCATTTTAGAGTGAAATTAATAATTACTCCAGGAAAAATGTACAAGCCAAGGCTTTCCTAGGCATATGGAGTCAGTCCTGGGAGATCTGGAACTTTCTTCCAGAGAACGTCTCTTTTCTCCTTTGTCATATCTTATGGATGATGCCTGCGACATTTCTGACATAGCAGCTTTCCTCTTAATACAGCACTCATAATTGTTTCTCAAGTTATGTTGATTCTGTGCTATTTCATTTGGCCCCTGAAAAGCAAACATTATCAGGGGGCTGGTGGGAATTTGCGTTACAGACTGTGACGGTGTGAATGCCAGCATCCCATTCAACAATCACACCACCAGTCGCATTCTCAGCTGCATTAGACTCCAATCATCTGAGATAAATTGTTCATCTTAATGGCATTTCATGACGTTACGTGATATTTTATGATTCAGCTTTTCCGAACAGAGCTTCTTATGGCAACTTCAAACTTTAAAGGGAGACACAGAAAGAAGTTGATATTCTACTGAATAAGAGCCCAAAAGTCTATGAGATTTGCTTTGCTTTTCTGGAAGCTTTGTTACCACAGCACATATCTTTGGGCAAAGACTTCCACTCAGTCCTGAATAGCAAATGTCCATGAGTCATTCTGAGTAATACTAAGTGGTGTTTACGCTTTGGCCTCTTTGCTATATCCTGTAGGTTGGCAGAAATCAGGCCAATGGAGTAACTGCTGTAATTATTCCTTTTTCCTAATATCTGCACTGAGTCTTTGTTGCTTGGTGCTTCAGTTTGCATCTCAGCATCCTTTCACGCCCAGCCTGGTGATTACTTTAGGTCCCTGAGCTACAGGCATAATTATCTCCCACGAAGTCACTGGGGACTCTTGAGAGAAAGGAGGAAGGTGGAGAGAAGAACACTAGATGAAGTATTAAGGTATTTCTTTGATAATGTAAGTAGGGGGTGGGGAGGCAAGATGGAGAATGCTCATTTACCAAAAAGTGTGCAGAGGTCCAGGGTCCTGAAATGTAAGCCCTAAGGTTGACCAAAGTTATGGCCAAAATTTACAAATTGAAGACCTACATACACCTTTAGTCATGCCACAGAGAAGCTATGTTCAATACACAGAAATACTGTGTTATTTAAATTTAGATATTATTGTTTTAGTTCAAATTCATATCTGTCAATCAGTTAATTCATGATTCATCATACTTTTGAGGGAAGAGCTGATTCCCAGACACTGTCAAAGATCATACCCCCTATCAACCGTGAACAATTATACTATTTTTACCATATCCATAAGGCACACTGCTCGGCCTGTGAAATTACATCCTTAACTACATGAAAAGATACGGCACCTTTGGCAGAGGAGAGCGAAGTGGAGTTAATTTAGTAACAGATGAACATCAGAATGCACCAGAGATAAAGAAAAGAAAATACATCAGGCGAAAAATAAATAAATAAATGATGAAATGTTAGGTCAGTATGATTTCATGATTATTGCAGAAAAGTAAATAAAAATTCTTTGATTATTTACATTTCTGGCTTGCTTTGGTAGTGTGTCATCTATTGCCAGTTCTGTTTAATAGAAAACATTGTTTTTGTAAAAACATGTTTGTAATGAAAAATAAAATCCACGAAAAAGGATTTCATTGACAAATAAACTTGTACATTCATTACCCTTGGCAGCATTCTCTACAATAGCTTCATGTTTCTCAGACACAAAAATATGGTGGGTCTTTTTTTTTTTTTTGCGGTACGCAGGCCTCTCACTGCTGTGGCCTCTCCCGTTGCGGAGCAGAGGCTCCGGACGCACAGGCTCAGCGGCCATGGCTCATGGGCCCAGCCGCTCCGTGGCATGTGGGATCTTCCCAGACCGGGGCACGAACCCGTGTCCCCTGCATCGGCAGGCGGACTCTCAACCACTGCGCCACCAGGGAAGCCCGTGGGTCTTTTTTTTTAAAAAAAGAATTATTTTTCTTTTAACAAGTCACTTAATGTGTTTATCTTCCAAGGCATCGGGAAGAAAAAAAATCTGGGACCAATCAGTTTCTACTTTACTACAGGGTAATTGATTATTATGCTAAGTGTTACCTATTTTTTTCCAGTAAAAGAACTCAAAATAGAATTGTCTCTCAAACATTGACACATGTGATGAGGGTAATACAGTAACGTGTGCACTCCTGATTCTGAAATAAGTTACTGTGATCCAAAATACAATCTGTGGACAGCCAGCAGACAGTACCATGTGACGGTGGGGTGCCTGAGTAGGGAGGGCTTTTGCATTAGAATATACTTTGCATCCATAAAGCCTTCCTTTCAGAAATGCGATTAGCTTTTTTTATGAACTGGTAAATATAGTATATAGAAGACCCAGGGGACTTCCATAAAGCCACATTTATTCCCATGTCTCTGGGAATCATAAATGGTTGTCTCTCTCTCTCAAATGGATTAGGACAAATTACATTAGGACGTGATTGTGAATCCGATTAAGGTGGAACACAGTTCGGCTTCTTTTACCCCTTTGGGATGACCATGTTTTCCTATAACAACCAGAAGACAAAAATGCCTTTGGCAAGATGTTTCAAAGGCATGTTTTCATAACTGCACATAAAAAAAGAATTTTCATCCTTATTCAAAAATTGGTCCACACCTTTAAATTCTTTATCTAGCCAAGACAAAGCTTGAAGCACAAGCTTCTCTAGCATAGAGCACATCTCAGATACTGATTTGAGGTGTCAATGAAAGCTTGTAAAAAATAAATTCCCATGCATAATTTCTTCTAGAAGAGGAGAGGTCAGTTGAAAGGATTTTCCATTGACTAGAAATCTTTAGGAAAGAAAGAAAAATGACTTTATAAATGGTGGTAATACTTTATGGCAATTAAACATCTTCACGCTATTTTATGAAATAAAGGGTCAACCATAAGATAATGCACTTAACCTCTTACAAAACAAAGACAGGTGATATTTGACATTGACTAGAACTTGGAAGCTGGAGGGTGAATTTTGGCTGATTGGACTTTGGTTTTTGTCACTGGCCATCAAAAGATAAGGAGTGAGGTAGACGTGCAGATGCATGGCCCGTCTGTAGCGAGCGTGGGCAGCAAGCAGCGCCCACTGACTGCTCCTTCATGGTCTGCCTCAGCTTCAAAAAGCTGCCCTTCCCGAGGCAGCCCAAGTCCTGTGACTAAGCAGGACAGAGGTAGAATGGCCGAGCCATTTTGGCCCAATATGGGGCACTCTGCCAGTCAATACTCACTCTAGATCTTCCTGCCCAGTTGGCAGACATGTCATGACTCCTTCACTGTTGAGTTTTCTTGTGTGCAAGGCTGCTTCCTTCCCCTGAACTTTACAGACGTTCATCCCTAATAAACATCTAACACTTCAAACTCTCAGGGTCTGCTTCCAGAGAACCCACCTTGCAATAATGAGTAGTTTAGAAGCCTATGTAGCAACACAGAAAAATTAGGATAAAATTTGAGGTTAGAAATCAGCATATAGATTTGTAGTTATGAATGAAATGAGAATGAGAACAAGAAGGCAATTTGGAGAGATAGAAATATCTGTGTCAGGCTTAACAGAATTTATCTGAAATTGGAAGCAGAACTATTTTCTTAATAAATTGATCATTTATTTTCTGAACTTTAGTGTTTGAATGTTCAAATAGTATAGGATGAATTTAGCAATTGAGCGGAAAGAAGGTTAATTAATAATGGGGCTCATGTGATGAGGACCCCAGTGAAAGATGAAACAAAGTGGTGAGAGGAAAGTTGAGGCAAGATAATGACCTAAGGAATTCTAGAACATATTATCAGGTCCATTAAGGTTTTAAAAATAGAATTTATAATAAACTGGACTAGATTTTATGGTTATATTCTCTTTAATGCATTCAGAAGTTCCTCTACGTGATTTCCCATAGTTTAATCCCACAGTTTGAGAATCATGATAAAATAAAAATAAGGCAAGAGCAGCTATTTCTAAAACGGTGGTTGTGGCTACTTTTTATTTTTTTAATGTGTGCTTCCAGTAGTTCTGCTTTTACTGTGTACCTAGGAGAACATGTAACAACAGCATTCTGTTTGCAGGTATTTTAGTCACGTTACTCGGGTTACTTTTCTATCCAAAGATCAACCGAGACTTTTGTGTTGTATTTCAGAGATGCTTTTAGAGAGGCAGGGTTCCTCTTTCCCCTTTTTTCTTTTACTAGTAGGCTCTGTGCAAATGCCCAAGAGCTTTATGAAATTATACTATTTACTAGGGTTTCTTCTTTTTCCTTTATCTGAGCAGAAATGTTGGGCACAGAAGACATATTTCCTAAATTTAGAAGTTTATGAGGAGGAGATAATAAACAGAAAATTATGCAGACAGTGGATAGTATTCAGGGATTATATGTGTTGAAATACTGATGTGCTTCTCATTCTATGAGCTCAAACCACCATTAACAATATAGCCTTCAGATCCTACAATCTCTAAAGAGGTATTCTGCTACCTCTGCACTATTGCACTTCTGGATCCTATGTATTTAGAATCATTTAACCAAGTACCCATCTCTGGTGGTTGACAAGATGAATGTTAATGATCCCAGGGCACTTTAACATGTGAACAAGCCTCTTGTTACTTCCTTGAGTCAATGAAATACATACTCGTGGACTAAGGGAGAAATGCTGTTAAGGCGCTAACAGTTATATTTTTGTTTAAGTATATAAAAAAAAAACTTGGAGAAGAAAGATGTCCATTAAATACAAAATTACTTAGACGCATGAAATTCCTAAGACAAATGACAGTTCAGTCATTTTTACAGTATATTTCAATGTGTCACAGTGTCTCATCATTTAGTAATTTCATTCCTCTTTATTCTATTTTAGAAAGATATAAGTTAATCATTTTTATTTCAATTTTATACTAGCTTATTGATGCTGGTATTAATTTGTTTTGGGGTTTTTTAAAACATTTTTATTGGAGTATAATTGCTTTACAATGGTGTGTTACCTTCTGCTCTATAACAAAGTGAATCAGTTATACATATATATATATCCCATATCTCTTCCCTCTTGCGTCTCCCTCCCTCCCACCCTCCCTATCCCACCCTTCTAGCTGGTCACAAAGCACCGAGCTGATCTCCCTGTGCTATGCGGCTGCTTCCCACTAGCTATCTATTTTACGTTTGGTAGTGTATATATGTCCATGCTACTCTCTCACTTCGACCCAGCTTACCCTTACCCCTGTGTCCTCAAGTCCATTCTCTACTAGGTCTGCGTCTTTATGCCCGTCTTGCCCCTAGGTTCTTCATGACCTTTTTTTTTTTTTTAGATTCCATATGTATGTGTTAGCATATGGTATTTGTTTTTCTCTTTCTGACTTACTTCACTCTGTATGACAGACTCTAGGTCCATCCACCTCACTACAAATAACTCAATTTTGTTTCTTTTTATGGCTGAGTAATATTCCATTGTATGGAATATTCCATCTTCTTTATCCATTCATCTGTTGATGGACACTTAGGTTGCTTCCAAGTCCTGGGTATTGTAAATAGAACTGCAATGAACGTTGTGGTACATGACTCTTTTTGAATTATGGTTTTCTCAGGGTATATGCCCAGTAGTGGGATTGCTGGGTCATATGGTAGTTCTATTTTTAGTTTTTTAAGGAACCTCCATACTGTTCTCCATAGCGGCTGTATCAATTTACATTCCCACCAACAGTGTATGAGGGTTCCCTTTTCTCCGCACCCTCTCCTGATGCTGTTATTAATTTGTGACCAATGACTTTCCTAAGAGGAGGGTTTTACGTATGCATTTAATGAACTCATTGAAGTTGCAATTGTGGGTGCAAATGAGGATAGTAGTAAAGAAATGTGAAGTCTTCACAAAAGTTCACTGGAAAACAATAGTTTACTAGTTGACACCTCTACTTTTTCTCCTGAATAGTAAAATGAAGGCTTAAGTGCAAATATCCATGCCTAGTATTTTTGGACCTCTCTTTTCCTTAGAAAATAATGCCTCTGGAATAATTAAAAGACAAGGACACAGAACAAGGGAAAAAAGATAATTTGAGATAAGTAGAATGTGACTATAACAAAGCTAAGGCTCCTTTGGTACTTCCTTTTTCAAAATTTCAGCAAACATTGATAGATTTTTTTTTTCCCAAAGATGGGAGCATGATTAAATAAATGCACATCTTTTATTGTGGAGCAATGAAACAGAGGCTTGCTTATGAGATCTCCCAATAATGAAATATAAGCAAAAAGGCTTTATTAAACTGCAAAGCTAAAGTTCAGTAGAATCTAGGGTCCATGTGTGATGGGCAATCAGTGATATGGAGGGTGCTCTGTTTCTCCTATAAAGTAAATTTTGTTTGATTTCCATGTCACGTATTTATTCAAATAATGTAATTTATATATTTTATTCCATATTTAACTGTATATTCACATTACATATACAACTTAATTAATGTATCTTTAACACACACAGCTATTTTCTGGGACTTGCAAGAGATAGGACCAGAACATGCTTGTCTCCCTTGTTTTTTCTGACAGAGTTTTCTTCTGGTTATTCTTTTATTTCTAGGCACTTACAGGGTCTTTCATCATCACCTTACAAATATATGTTCCACGGATTTCTATACTCAGGCTTCTTATCTTTTCACCACACATTTTCCCTTGGAAATATTATTTTTTCTATAGGTTAAAATAGTGCCGCTCAATTCTAAGCCTCTAAGTCCTTCTTCTGAGCCCCAAGCCCATACATTCAACTTCCTGGATCTCTCCATGTGAAGGTCTTAGCACAGTTTCAACATGGGAGAGCTAAAGTGATCTCCACCCTTACCCTGTGCTCTGCCATCAAATTCTTTTCACCTCTGTCATTGAACAGCATAAATATCCTTTGAGATATACAAAGAAGAAAACTAGCAGGCATCTATCTTGATTTCTTCTCCCTTAAAATCCAGATTATATCTGTGATAAACTTATGTGGATTCAATCTTCCCAATATATCTCCAACCTGTCCTCCTTCAGCATCCCCATGGCCACTGGATTACGCAAAAACCTCCTGACAATTCTTTCCCATCACAGTCTTTCTCTAATCCTTCTCCACACTTCTAGGATGTTTGATCTAAAATGATTTTTCCTTTTGATTTTGCTACTTAGAACCTTTAAATAGTTGCCTTGTTCCTTTCTTTCTTTTTCTCTTTTTCTTTTTTTTTAGGAATCCCTAAACCTTAGCTTAGTGTGCGTGATCTTTTATCATCTGAGCCCTGCCTATATATTCAACATCAATTCCTTTCACTGCCTTTCAATTTCTTCTCCTTGCAGGGATATAGGACATGCTGGATAGCACTGCAGTTCTGAAATTTTCCTTCCCTTGACCAGCATTTCCAAACACCCCACTTCCTACTCATCCTTCAAAATCAGTTTATATCTGCTCTCCTCCATGGATCTTTCACTCATCTCCAGTCAGAGTTGGCCACTCTGCTCTGTGCCCTCGTAGCACACCGTGCTTACCTTTCTTCCAGCACCTGCCCCTCTTTCCCAGGATGGTTCCTTTGCCTGCTTCCTCACATAGACTTCTGTGAGCTCTGTGGAAAAGGGATTGTGTCATTTTTCTTCTCTGAATATATAGCACCTAACATAATGACTAGTACATGCTGATCATATAATAAATACTTCAATAAACATATTCTCTTTTCTATAGAAGACAGCTACATATCTTAGGGAGGTAACAATGTGTAAAAATATGAATAACTTAAATAAGATGTAAAGCAGTACAATCACAATATATGTCCAAGAGCTTCACTACCCTAACGTAAAAAACCCAAAGATATTTATTTAGGAAAAAAAAGTTTTATTTTTAAAAAATCAGAAGTGCTTTAGGACAAGAGGTTTTCTTTCTATTCATGAAGTGAATGAATAATTTAGGCATGACATGAGGACACAGGGAAAATGGTGTGGAATGGGGAGCTGCTGCGTATATTGAAGGAGGTGGCAAGGAGGTTTCAATTCATAAAACAGAGATGAACCCAAGAGAAAGCTATGAGGTGAATATATTTTTACCCATTTATTTTCATCTAGTTGCCTTAAAGCTATGTTAAACAATCAATCTTCTCAGGTACAGTTCCAGTTTCAAGTATGTTTTTCAAATCAATATTTTTAGGTTCAGAAAACGCAATCATTTATTTTAGATTCTTTAAGTGATATACACACCCATATATTCTATAATATTGTTTTAATAGTCTTTGGTAAAGAATATCATATTATACTGACAATCTTACTAATGACATTGTAATTATGACTTCATGGAAGAAGAGATATAAATTGAAGCATTTGTAAGTACAGCAAGAATCTTCTTCAATCACCTAATCAGAGATAAATTATTGCACTTTAATATTCTCCAATCTATTCATCACTGTTGAAAAGTCAAATCTATGGCATTTGAAAGCATATTTTGTCCTTTCAAGTACCTATAACTTTCTGTAGAAAATAATTTCATAATTTGCCATTCTAAAATTTTGAGAAAATTATCTTACTAAATTTAATAAAAATGTTGGACTTAAGTATTAATTTATCTTGAACTTGTGGGGATTTATAAATATAACTATCAAGCTGATACATTGTTTCATTTCAGAGAAAAGACTCTAAATGTTTTATTTACCTGAAACATTCCATTAGACTCATTGAAATTCTCTTTTTTCAACATTCGAATTGTAGCAGTTCATGCCTATCTACTACTTGCCCTGTTTCTCAAAAAGAACCAAAGACGTACACATATTCAATAAGAAGGAAGAAAGCCATTTCAAATGTTATGCTTGCTTAAAGATCCCAAGTGGATGTGTTGGCAAATCAAAGTTTGCTATTATATCTATTAAAAAAGGGAACAATCGTTAGTATTCATGAATTGCTTCACTAGTTTGTATGTTGCTGTGACACCAAGTATGTAATGAGTCTGAGTCTCAATTCATTGGCCATAATGTGGGAAAATATAGAAACAAATGGAAAGTGATTTCTCAAGCTGTTCTGTCATGGCAGTTCCTTTAGGTATGATTTAGGAAACTACAGGCAGTAGAAAAGCCTCCCTTTTAAATGTCAAATACAAGATTCATTTCTGTACTGCTTTAATCCAAATGTCAAAGTTCTGAGCTGAACCATCAATCTCACCAGAACTTTCCCAGCTTTACACATCAAAACTGCTGTCCTTTAAGGGAGAAATCCTGATTTCTGGGGATACCCAATATTCAATTTGCATGATGCTGAGAAATGCACCCGTCAAGGAGCAGAATATGTGCAACGTCTTGTGTACATAAGGCCACTCAAGCCTGAGGTTAGCCAGTAGTCTAATCTTACCATAAGAATGACTAAACTGGGCTTCCCTGGTGGCACAGTGGTTGAGAATCTGCCTGCTAATGCAGGGGACACGGGTTCGAGCTCTGGTCTGGGAGGATCCCACATGCCGTGGAGCAACTAGGCCCGTGAGCCACAACTACTGAGCCTGTGCGTCTGGAGCCTGTGCTCCACAACAAGAGAGGCCGCAATAGTGAGAGGTCCGCGCACCGCGATGAAGAGTGGCCCCCGCTTGCCACAACTAGAGAAAGCCCTCGCACAGAAACGAAGACGCAACACAGCAAAAATAAATTAATTAATTAACTCCTACTCCCAACATCTTCAAAAAAAAAAATATATATATATAGCAGAGAACCTTCTAGAAGTAGAGTGCATCCAATGAAGCAGACAGGCCCCCTGCCCATCCTCTCCATCCCCTCTGGTTCTGCAGGCTGCCCTGAGGAGGACAGAATGCTTCTAAAAAAAAAAAAAAAAAAAAAAAAAAAGAATGACTGAACTAAATGAAGAGCATTTCCTTCTAGAAGTTAAACATAATTAATTTTTTCAGGGACTTCTCTCCTGTCTTATTTATTTTTCTACTCCCCGTTTCCTCAAAATAGAACGATGTTCTTTGTTCCTCTTCCTAAAGCCATTTATGCTTCTCAAGGTAAAGTGACCAAGGTTTGCTTTTCACACTTTAAATGTCCCCATGGAGTTCAGTTTGGAGTCCAAAAGGCATGTGGAACTCTAGTCCCCATGGAGATGGACAGTGAATCCCATGGGGACCAGAAAATAAACATAGGAGAGATCTGAATAAACAAAAAACAAAGACAGACAACAAAGTAAACAAAGATATGAATAATATACCAAAATATCCAAATAACTTTTACTTATTATGTGTTTTCCAATTCTGGTTAACATCGGAAGCATTTCCCAGTGTTCTGAAAATAGACTATCCTTTGGATTCATGGAGACCTATGAGGCAATCCTCTGTCTACTCACTAAGTCATTCAGTCCCAGAGCAGAATACAGGACTCACGTCTACTCTGCCCAGGTGAGAAGATGTATTAGGTGACTTCAGAGAAGCAACGAAAGCGTGTAAAGGTTTAGGACTCAACGGATAAATGCCATTGGAATACAGACTCCGGGGAACAGTGTTGTTCTCCTTGGCTGAGGGATTCTTTCAAAGATAATTTGTTTTAGGTGTCTACACTGAGAAGCTTTTTCTTAGCATATATATCTATAGTGAAAAAATGTTCTGTGATCATGAGTGTATGGAAGAACCATTTAAATAGGAATTGTGAAATCTGAAAAAAAAGTAAGCTTTAATCTTCAGTTTTACTACATGAAGAAATCATTTACAGGATAATGGTTACACTTCCATTTTCCTGAGACACAGGGAAGACATCAAGAAAACTGTTTCAATTGAGTATTGCCAAAAAATAAAAAAATATACAAATATTCTGAAATCTCCTTTCTCTGGATATTTTGAGTACTCATCGAAGGGGCAATTTTGTTTTTACTGGGTATGTGGGAGTGTATATAATAGATTCCTGACACATAAACAAGCACTCCCTCTTCAGTATCTTTCTTTTCCTGTTAATATACAATGTGGATTTCAGCTCTGTGGACACAAATGAGCTGGTGTAGTATTAGAGGTGAAGAACTGAATGACTTATTTTTCGCTGAAGCTGCCTGGAGAATGCTTGGCACCAAAGAGAGAGAGGATGGGCATGCTTTGCTAAGGAGGGTGCAAGAGCGCTGTAGAAATTCACAGGTATCCAAGTCTCAAGACTGAGAATGGAGATGCTTTGGCATTACGGAGATGGTTCCGCTCATTAGACTCTAAGCTTTGTGACATCTGAGTCCTATTTGTTCTGCTCATCACAGCATCTGATCATGGTAGATAACACCTCACGTAGATCTGACATTCAACACATGTTTGTTGAATTAAGCAATGAAGTCATCAATGATGAGACAAAGTATTTGGTCTATTTCTACAGCTTGGAGAAAGAAACATACAATAATGCTTTTCTCTTAATTTTTCATGGAGGTTATGTTAACTGGGGGGGGATAGCTATTCCAGTCAGTGGTACCTGATGAGAATGAAGAAGTGTTCTCAAAGCAGTTCTAAAGAGGATGCTATTATCTGTTTCTGCCCAAAGAACACTTCTGACACCAAATGTGTGGGGATTTTCTCTCCACACCAATCAGTTCACCAACTGTCCGGGTATCCTATAATTCAGTTCAATTCTGACACTAACTACCAAGAATTAGTGCAGACCCCAGAGGATAAGGGCTCAGACCCACAAGACTTCCCCTACTTCAAACACCCAGGCCTTCCATACTTCTAACCTACCACCTATAAATCAGGGATTCCCGTGACCCTCTCCTGGGGGATGATAATTTGCTAAAACAGCTCATGGAACTCAGGAAAACCATTTACTTACATCTATTGGTTTACTATAAAGGATCCAATTCAGGAAAAGCAAAATGAAAGAGATGTATAAGGCAAGGTTTGGGGGAAGGAACAAGGGCAGAGCTTCCATTCTCTCTGGCTGCACCACTCTCCAAACACCTTGATGTGTTTACTGACTTGGAAGCTCTCTGAATCTTATAGTTTAGGGTTTTTAAAGAGGTTTAGGGGCTTCATTATGCAGACATGATTTATTAAGTAATTGGCCCTTGGTGACTGACTCAGTCTCCAGCCCCTCTTAACTCCCCAGAGGTCAGGGGTGGGACTGAAAGTTTCAGTCCTTCAATCTGGTGATCAACCCCCATCCTGAAAGCATCCAGGGACCCCCAGACACCAGGCACCTCACTAGTGTACAGAAAGACACTCTCATCACTTTAGAAATCCCCAAAGTCTTAGAAGTTCTTGTGTGAGGAACTGGCAACTAAGAACATATTTATAACCAAAGTTGCTCTTATCACTCAGGAAATTATGAAACTGGGATAAAGACCAAATATATATTTCTTATTATACCACAATATCACAGATGCGAATTTTGATACATTACTACTGGTGTGAGAAATGGGCAGTGTTAAATACTCTTGAATAGTAATGTAGGAAGCCCAGTAGGGTTCCCACGATTAAGGGCAATCAACATTGAGAAGTGACAAAAACCTGGTAATGAACTCCACAGACTTTCTGAATCTGCATCAAAATTCCTGGTGTGAACAAAAATCTAATTTTCCATTGCAATGAGTAATCAAAGAGCATTATCAGTGGAAAGACACTCTTGGAAATCACCAAGAAGACATGCTATGGTTAATCCATGTATTTTTTTGGAGGCAAGACCTCCTCCATCAAGGGTCTTTATGAGCCAACTTTAGGATGGGGACATTTGTTATTATATTCATTTTATTTTTAAGATTGTTTTAACATGGTCATTCATGTATATGCCTTTAGTGCGTGTCTTCTACCGGAAGTTCTTTTTTTTTTTTTTTGATGTCATGGCACGCTTTTGAATATTAGGATTTTTGGTGGCACATTTGAGGGAACTCATTTAAAACAACATTATATGAGTTAATAAGTTCAATCACTACTGTAGTATAAAAATGTCTTATGGTAATTTTAAAAGCAACCATGCTTTTAAAAATGTACTTGTTTTTCCAAATACTGTGTTGCTGTTTGAGCAGAAACAACTGTCTGTGTTCTTTTCACTTTTTAATATATTCAAGTGGTGGAATTCCTGCATGGAAGCTCATAATCCCTTTTTTTTCTATTTTGACTGTGGATGTTGAGCTGTAACCTTTATATTTTAGTCTCTGCCATATCATGATCATAGTGATAACAGTGTGCACATTCATTATAGTATAAATACATTTTACAACTTTCTCAAAACTTAGAGGCATGCATCTGGGTTTTGCAACTCTGGCTCTATATTTGTTAGTAGACCCAAGGGAAAACTATTGACCATCCGTTTTTAAAACTCCAAAATTTTCCCAAGTTTTTGAATGCATAATTGTTATGCCTGATGTAGGACAGAATTTAAGAACTGAAGGGATCTAAAAAATCATCAAGTCCAGGGCATCTCAGACTTGGCTAAGAAACGACTAGGGAGCTGCTTCAAATACAGATCCGTGGGCCTGCTTCCCAGAGTTTTTATTTGTGGGCCTGGATAATGGAAAAAATATATGTATGCCCATATATCTATATCTATATCTATATATACAACCTCATATAGCTCCATCTATCATCTATCTATCTATCTATCTAATCTATCAACACAGCTGACAAGACTGTACTGTGAACAAAAGTTACAAATTAAATCATTCTATACTGGCTATGCCTGCTGAGTATATTAGTTTGTATCAACACTCTCAGATAGTATACTCTTGTGGAGACACGTGCTTGTATAACTGTCAAATTCTAGGAAAAAGAATTGTGCAGTAAGGACCTGAGAAATGTCCATATTCTATCCTAGATTAAAAATGTTAGTTTATGTGTTTTATCCTCCTTCCTATATTGACTAGCCCCTGAGTGTGCAGAATGGGTGATATGTTTCACTTCTCCATGCAACTGGTCAGCACTGAGCATGGTTCTGACCAGCAGTAGGTGCTGAATGAATATTTGTTGAATGCAATTAGAATTAAAGCAGGGGCAATGAGAAAAAAGTATGGAAGTGTAAACCCCTTCCCAATTTCCATTATTTGGGGACTAATCATCATGTTTCTCGATGCCTTGTACTTCCCACGCCTAACTCATTTCACTGCTCATTAGCACCTCTACCATACCAGAGGGTGGACAGGAGTTAATAAAGTGATTATTAGGGATAATATACAAATTAGCCATGCTGGTTTGGTAGGCAGGTAGTTTGCAATTCTTGATTAACAGGAGGCTTTGGGATTACCTTGGAATTTTCACTGTTATGCAACCCCCTGTCAGTGAACATATACAATCAAGAATGTAGACTTGGCCTACAACTCTTTGGAATAAAAATCAACATCCACTGGCTGTCCAGCTACCTGAGCTGTGATAGGTGCTGGCACATCAGAGAAAATAGATTCAGAAGAGATTGGCAGGCTAAAAGGCCTTAAAGCAAAATTTATAATCTGATTGGCAAGAATTTAATAAAGCAGTAGTTATGTGAGTGTTTTATATGATACTACAGTAGAATCCTAGTGTCAGCATTTTGTACAGTCTGTTAACTGTGCAAGCAGGAGGACATCCTGAAGGGTCAATACTGTAATTTAAATGGAGAGAAAAACTTAGATAAGGACCCCTGCCTCAGCAAAAGAGGAAGGAGTGAAACTTGGAATGTGAGGTTCACCTAGTGGTTTGTTTCGTATCCCATACTGATTATGGGAGTCTGAGGGGAATAGGTTGAAAAAGGAAAATAAGTCAATGAGAGGCCAAATCCAACTTAAAAACACTCAGACAAAACCAATAAAACAAAAAGACAAAATTTGAGAACTGAAGGGATCTAAGAAATCATCAAGCCCAAAGATTCCCAGACGTGGCTAAGCAGAAGGAACGCTTGGGGTGCTCTTTTAAATACAGATCCCTGAGCCCTATCCCCAGAGTTTTCATTTACTATGTCTGGATAATGGGAAGAGATGTTTGTGTGTCTATGTTTATGTCATTATATCTAGATCCTCATATTATCTGTAGATAGATAGATGATAGAGAGATAAATAGAAAATATAGATAATCTATCAATATCTATCCATCTATATGTCTACTTATCTGTATTCATACAGCTCTCCTGGAAAATCTGATGCACTGCCAGTTTGGGGCATCACTGATTAATTTGATTTCTCATTTTAATTATAAAATAACTAAGATCCATAAAGATTATGTTATAGTCAAGTTATTTTCTGAGCTATGACAAGGAGACCTAAGTTTCCTGATTCTCAGTGCAGCATCTCTTTTTCTCTGCCATGAGTCAAAAGGGGATAGAGATGCAAAGGAAAAACTAAGCAGATACTCAAGTAAGAATAAAGTGGAATTCAGAGAACAGAAACAATCAACACTTTTTTCAGTAAGAGAATCATCTGAAAATTATTTGACGGCAAACTTTTAGAAATGTTTTAATTCCAAAGACATCCAGTGCACAGAATGAAGAGAAGTAGCATGTGAGAAAGCTGAATTTTCACTCAGATATCTTCAAGTGGCAGATACTTTTGTGAATTCATCACATTCTTACCTAAATCTCAGCTTTGCAGAACAAGAGACAAGAATTTTTTCCCAATATCTCAGGCACAAATGATCAGATTTACAGTAACTGGAAGTCATAAATATAACCCAGGATCCCAATTTATTAGTTTAAAATGAGGAAAAGAACAAACTAACAGACTAGTAGAGGACATTTGCCTAAGCAGTACAGTCTCTTCTTGTAATCAATCACATTGGGTTGTCATAAGCAGTAAATTGCTTAGTGGGTGTAAAATTAAAAAAAAAAAAGGTATGGCTGAGTAGTATCCCACTGTATATATATGTACCACATCTTTAGCCATTCATCTGTTGATGGACACTGAGGTTGCTTCCATATCTTGGCAATTGTAAATTGCTATGAACATCGGGGTGCATGTTATCTTTTCAATTTAGTGTTTCGGGGTTTTTTCCAGATATATATTTCCAGGAGTGGAATTTCTGGGTCATATGGTAGTTCTATTTTTCCCATTTGTAGGAACATGGATGGACTTGGAAGGCATTATGCTAAAAGAAATAAGTCAAACAGAGAAAGACAAATACTATATGATATCTCTTATATGTGGAATCTAAAAAATACAATAAACCAGTGAATATAACATAAAAGAAGCAGAATCACAGGAATAGAGAACAAACTAGTGATTACCAGTGGGGAGAGGGAAGGGGGGAAGGGCAATATAGGGGTAGGGGAATAAAAGGTACAAACTATTAGGTGTAAAATAAGTGACAAGGATATATTGTACAACATGGGGAATATAGTAAATATTTTATAATAATTATAAATGGAGTATAACCTTTTAAAATTGTAAATCTTACATTGTACACCTTAAATACTTTTATACATCAACTATACTTCAATTTAAAAAAAAAAGTAAAATATATAACCCTATCAGGGTGTTACCTGGGTAAGGTCACCCTGACCCAGTGTTGCTAAGTGGATGGGACAGTTTCTGTAGGCTGTCAGAATACTCCTGGACAGGAATGATGAAAAAGCCCCTAAGATCTCTATTAGTTTCCTGTCTTTTAAGTTTTAGCTTCTTTCACCTAACATAATGCTTTCAAGGCTAACTCAATGTTGTAGCATGTTTCAGCACTTCATTCTTTGTACTAGTGCCAAACAGTATTCTATTGTATGTATACTCATTTTTTACTTACTCATCTGTTGATGGATATTTTAAATTGTTTTCACTTGTAGGGTATTATAAATAATGCTACCATGAACAGTCATATAAAAGCCCTCGTGTGGAGGTATTTTTAATCATTTTTAGGTGAATAGCTAGGACCTAAATTGCTTGGTCATGTGCTAACTCTATATTTAACATGTTGAGAAACTCCTTTCTCACTCTGATTGGTCTGTTTTCCAGTGGGTCTTCCAGCTTTAACACAGTATATGACTCCATAAAGTTTGTTACAAAAAATTATCCTATCTTTTAAAATTTCAATTCTTGAGATATATCAGTTCTCACTACACATGGTCTGTGTAGAATAAATATTTTACAGCCAAAAGACGTAATATTACTTCAAAGGTCCATTATGTGTACTGAGGATAACTAGGCCAAATTTCCCCCTTGATATCTGTCATGAGGATAGTTTTCTCTATTCTCTGTTAGGTTGTGATCCTTCTTTCTTACTGTTTTGATTTGAACTTAAAACAGGAATAAGTGAACACAAAGGGAAGGGAAATCTAGACATTTCTTATGTACTGTGGCTAGATTCTAAAGAAAAATAATACAGTATTTGAGTTCCTGCTGATATGGCTACTATACTTGAATTACATATTTAAAATATGCAAATTTTAAAATTAGAATGTTAATATTCCCTATACGTGAAAAATCAAGACATTTAGTTATCAGCAAAAAAGTAATTTTTAACTGCTAAACCAGAATCTGGCTATAATAACGCTCTAAGTATTCCGATTAGCCATCATCGTCTCTAATTTCGATCTTTTGAATGCTGAACGAGTTATTTCTTTTAAGACCTGATTGAGCGATAGGAGGATGAAGAAAGCTATTAGTTCAAGAAAAACTTTAAAAAAATCAGTACGTTCAGTGAGCAAAGAGACAAACAAAACCCATTTAATTTGGATGGATTTCATTTTGTAAACAAAAACATTCAATATTCTTAAGTGTTCTTGGTGTCAATTGTACATTCAAGGGTTACATGAAGTCATTCATGTGTGGCATGCTAACCTGAGTAAAAGTATACAGCATAATTGTTTCATAGGTAGGCTATTATTAGTCCTTAAAATATTTTTGAGCAAATGAATGAATATTGAAGCTACAATTTGCCCTCTCCTTTAATAAAAAACAACCAAAGTACAGATATTATGATTGCTCTTCCCAAAACCTTACTTGAATTAAGAACTTTAAATGAAGCCTAAGAAAAATAAATATGCAAAGAAGGCCAAATTAATTAAGGGCATGGAAAATAATTTCTCAGTTAAAATTAAATCTTCTTGAAATCAATTTTAATACAAATTTTTACCTTGGAAAATCTAAAAATAGATTTTTTGGAAACAGATTTGGATAAAAAATTTCATTTTGGAAAATAAGGATCCTTATTGCGGGTCTTTGGGAAATGTCTAGGTCTTTTGGTAAAGAAAAAAAAAGAGTCACGTTGAAAAGGAAATCAAAACAATAACGTAATGTAGTAGATAACAAGAACAAAAGCAGTTAATTCGTCCGTTTTCCACTTGGAACAGGCAGGCTAATCAGTTGTAATTAAGAGGCAAAACAGCAGTCTAATAACCCACACTTGTCACCAGTTGTCATCTTAGTGATCAATTCACACCTCCATCACAATGACAACAACCCTTCACATACTCTAATAACCCCACTCTTTGGAGCAGTGGAGGATTAGGAAATGGATAATGGATTGTTAAGGCTCTAATGAAGTGGAGGGTAAGGAGATGAAACCTCTCAGCTGGGGAGGCAAGGAGTGGTAGGGGGCGGATAGAGGCTTGCAAGAGTAAACTTTAATTAAGGTTTTGGTTCCCTTTGGTTTCCTATATTTGAACAAAGTTAATTTAAGAGCTTTAAGACTTTTCTTCCTACAGAGTTTACTCTCCTTCTCTATTTTACCTTTTCCGACATTCACAGAAAAATCTTCATAGGTAAATCCCTACACTGAGCTTTTTTATTTTTTTCCTTTGTGATTAAATAACATTTAGAAGTACACTTTCATTTTAACTGTTTTCATTTGCTTTTTAAAGGTCTGTTTTCTCCAAATTGCTTATATAAAAATTTTAAGGAAATATAGAGTCAATACTTCCTTTTTCACCACTTAGAGTAATTTTGTGTATGAACATTAAATAAAAAAAGCAGTAGTATTTTGTATACAACTTATGTCATATCATTTCCTGACTATAAGAGGCAACAGAGCCTTGTATAAACAGAAGACAAGAAATATTCACACGTGGTTTATAGAATCAGCCAAAGCAACTGTTACATTCTTTTGCAAGTGAAAAAGTTAACTGTATGATTACAATTAAGTGTCCACTAAGTGTCCACTGCCCAGGTACACATAAATCTGTGTGGATGGCTTCTACAGTCTTTCCTTGCTAAAACAGCAAGCAGCATGTACTACTGTATTGCTGATAAGGCTACAAGGAACAGGATTAATCAACCAGTCTGATCCTTTGCTTTGGGCTGCATTACATCAACATGGCTCTAGACCAGGGAAACACTATATTGTTTTAAAAATAAATGTAATCATCCCCTTTGGTTGCATAGTCCAATAGTCAATAATTCTCCATCTTTCATTAATCAAAGAGTGGGGCTTATTTATATGTACGTAGTTATTATTACTTTATGTATAGCCATTTCAGCAGAATACATTATTTGTTTGGTTGAATCAAAACCACTGCGGCTGCAAATGTAAGCTCGTTATCTTAGGATTTTTGTTTGTTCTTTGGTGTTCTAAATGCAAACACTCTTCATCATGACCCTTCTTACAAAAATTCACTACACAAGATCTTATGGCCAGAGGACTTGAGGTACATAAGAGCTTATGAAAGATTTTAGAACTCTAAGACTTTGGTAATCTCACAATATTTGAGAGTAAAGACGTTAAAATTCATGTTTTCCTTTTGAAAGCCCATCGTCATTATCCAAATAGAGTTTAAACTATTCTACTATGTAAGTAGAAGTGTCACCTTACTGTTTTGACTCAGCATCTCCCTGAGGTAGCTGGATAATGGTTGTCTATTTGAAATAGATTGAAGGTAGAGAATGATAGATACAATACTTCACTCTTTAAATCTGAACCAAATTTGAAAAGAATTTTAAAGAATTAAGACCATTAAAATCTGTACTTCAGAAATCAAAAGTCATTAATTTCCATTACCCTCAAAAATGTCAGTTTATCCAGTGGGGTGTGACAGAATCTATGTATCCATTATCTATCCCATTAGGACTAATGAGACCTCATTTTTTTTTTTTTCTGTCTCTAAAATCAAATCTGAGGGCCAAGTGGTAGTGTGTTGATGGGATTCTCTTTTCAATTTGGTCGTTTTAAAATTCTGTGTGGAGTAAGAATATTCTGCCCCGCCCCTCCAAAGCTCTCCCTTTATTTTCTCCCGAGCCCCATTTAAGGAAGACCATACATGTATAATATTAAGAGAACAAGGTCAACATCTCACCGGCTTTTATTTATTTATTTTTCTTTTGTGCTCAACAGATTGTTGTTGCACAATGGCAAACTCAAGGAACACGAGCCTCGCTTCCTCTTAATATGTCTTGCTGTGAAATATTAGAATAGCAAAGGCTAATATATGCGTCCGTGGGGCAGAGGGGACCGTTTCAGGCCACATTTCACACCACAGCCATCGATTCATTGGTTTAAAAAAAAAGAAAAAAGAAAAAGAAAGAAGCCTGCTCTTTCCTTGACCAGCTGCAGCAGGCAGGAGCTGGAACATATGCCTGTCTGCAAGGGGAGGAGGGGAAAACCCTCTCAGGAGACGCCACACAAAGAAAGCCAATCTTCTCCGCAAAGCATGGACTGACTTAAACACTCTATTGTATTAAATATGAATGAGTCTTCATTGTGCAGCACAGTGTGTGAGGACCCGCAGTGTCCTCCCATTAGCCACGTGACTAACCAGATTACACCGGGAAGCCACTAAGGTAAATAAGGCCGGCCTTCTGTCACTTCCTCCCCCAGGCCTGACCAACAAGGGGCCCGAGAGCTGAACCCTTTGTAGGCAACTGGGTGGAAAGAAGAAATAACCATGAATGTCATGCTTGGTAATTAAAAAAAGAGAGACAGAGAGACAGAGAGAGAGAAAAAGAAAGTTGTCTCCAGGGACCATCTATGAGAAACAGTGTGAAAACATCTTTCTAATCAACTAACATGTCAGTATTGTTCCCTTTGACCACATAGGACTAATCTAATCCCCTCCTAAACAGGGTCCTATATTCCCTTTTGTGGTCAGGGAGACAAAAAAAAAACAAAAAACGACATGAATTAAAGTTGCCTGATTCTGCTCATTAGGGTTGAGACCCGGTTATTCTGTGTCTACAAATCTGCTAGCCTGTTAAGCTAGCTTCCATCTTCCTCCACGTGTGGGTCCTTCTTCTCTCCACTTCCATTCACACCCCACCTCCGCCAAGCCTTGCTCTTTCTTAGAACAAGTAAACACCATAGTTAATTGGTTTATGGAGATTGCACCAAAGTTACGATTCTTATAGCAGCCTGAGATTTGAGAAAATGCAAGGAAACGGGTGACATTTTGAATGACACCAATGAGAGAAGTATGTATTATCTGAATTCAGATCTCAAAATTCAAACATCTGATGTGAAAAAGTCTTGTGGAATATTTTAGTTTAGTTTATTAATATAAAATTGAAAGGCTTTTTGTGAGTCATATTTTAACTGATAAATACTTCTAGAGATTAGTTATTACTTAAAGACAAATAAAAGTCTGGATTTCTGTTTGTTAGTAAAAAAAAAGTTCTAATGCCTTTAAAACACCATGGGACCCAAAATGGAATATTTTGGTAATCAAAGTATAAATTAATAAAAAATAAAGACAACTTATTTTGGCAAACCTTAGAAATTTTAAATTAAAACATATTTCAAATAAGGAGAAAGAATAGGTATTATACCCCTAAAAAGCATAAATCCATTGGAAAAATTGTTTAAACATAGTATTGTGAGAAGTAAACATTAAGTTCATTTTTAATGTAATTTTTGTTTGCCTCAGAATTGCTTTATCATTGAAGATATGAAAATATTTTTTCAAATTTGCTTATTGGTACTGAACTTTCTCTAAAAAGTTTATAACAGCTATGCATGATGTGAGTCCCTGTAACATAAAAACCAAAAAATGGTTTCCAAGCTCAGTTTGGAAATAATGTAAAATATACTAAATATACTAATAATTTAAGACCTTTTGGGTTACACATTGGGTAATATATTTAAATATATATATATATATAAAACCTTATCTATATTGATCTCAAGTCTAAGATACAATCATTCATTATCTATCATGACTTTTTCCCTAATCATAAAATTACAGTGTAGAAAAAAAGTTGTCCCAAATGATGATAGCAAAATTCTGCTTTGAGAAATAATTTTTAATATTTTAACAATTCAGGAAAATGTCAAATGAGTAAGATGTGAAAGGAATATACCAATTAAATCAAATAATAGAACTTCTGTTATTAATTGAATAATTTATTGATTAAAGAAGTTTTGTTTGTCTGTTCCCTCTCCTCCAGCATTTATTACCTACAAAGAGCATTATGTTAGAAGCAGGAGATCCCAAAAAATTCAAGAAATACAGATTCCATGTTGTGGGCAGGGATCTCAATCTATGGATAGAAAACATATTAGCTAGACATTAGATAAGAGACTTTCTTGGATTATTTGTGACAACTTCTTTTCATGAAAAACCATTATTTAACTATTTTTGATGGAAACATTTGTAAACTACCCAACTATTCTTTTTTTTTTCATGTCAAAACAAAACATGCAAAATTTAAATTGATTTTCATTCAAGACCATTCTGAATGTCAACCACTATAGATTTTTCTGGGTAGGGCAGTGCCTGTCTGTGGTAGATGGTGTGGTCCTAGACCTGAAGGGTTTTGATTTCCCTTGCTCCCCACCAACTTACCCAGCTTCCCTAACGATGCTGGGGAACATCCCTTAAACATAACACAGGGATTTCCTTGGAGGCAGGGGTCTGAACTGGCAATGGTTATGGTCATGAACTTGGAATGGGTTGTCTCATCCCTTCTGGAATACCCATTGCAGAACTTCATTTTTGCTGCCGGTCTTCTTTATGTTCCTCTTTCTCATCTGTTTTATCTTCTGTTGCTTCATTCTAATCTTTAAAAATGTTTCATGTTGACGATTATATTATGGATGATGTCTGAACCTCTTTTTCAGCTAGTTAGTGAACTAATTCCAAATTCAACATGAGTGCTTTTATGGCTCTGGGCTGTTTTCCCAACATCTGAGGCTACCCAAGGGCCTTGGTTTCCACTATCAATTCTGGCTTGGAAATCATCTGAAGTTTGAGGAATTCTAAAATAAAGGCTTGCAGAAAAGGAATACTATTTCAGAATGAGGGGGGAAATTAGAATATCAAATGGCTGTTTTTTGTTAGTGGGTTCTTAAAATTTGAGATACTGGGTCCCTCAGCTCTTGCCTTGAGTTGCATTGTTCCTGGAAAACATCATAAATGATAAACGATTCCAGTCATCATTTCTCTATCACTATGTGAGAAAGAGGTGAAAATTCCTCTTTCTTGGTTTGTGCAGAGTTGTTTTAAATAAGGTTTGAATAATGAATGAGATGTTTTCAATCTCAAATTTCATATGTTCATTTGGATATTCAGAAATAAAAAAAATTTGAAATGATAAACTATGATATTTCTATATGTTGTTCATATTTAATATACTTTTTGATTTCCAGTTATATCACCAATGGCATAAAAATTCATGTGTTATTAAAACATTTGTCAGTCCTTATGGAACCTTTCATTCTCTAAGATTCTGAACACTTGTTTTATTTATTTATAGCTAGGATTCAAGCCATTTATCAGGTAAGGAATTCTACATTTAAATTACCTTAATTTCTTCCTAGTAAACAATGGCAAACAAATTTTCCTTAAGCACATTATGTTAATGACCTGAAGTTAAGCATAATGGTTTTAGATTTTTGGATTATTTCGTCTCAACTCTGCAAAGCTTTTCTGTGCAGATTGATAAATTGGATTTTTTTCTGGAGTGTGAGAGAGCGTGATAATCTTGTGCTTTGTATTTGGGCCTCTTTTCAAACAGTTAATGCAAGACTCCTTTTTGAAATTTGGTCTCTGAGGATGAGAATAATGGTATTCCATAGGCCTTCCATGTCACTGTAAAAAATAGTACATCACTCTGTATACTGGGACCTAGTCTGAAATTCATAATTCCAAATTCCTAATAGAATAAGGTGCTTACAATAATTCCTTTCTCTGTAGTAGTATTTAACCCAGTGAATACTTTCCAATTCTGTGATAGGTAAAATCTTCAGGCGGGACAATGAGGGAATTTAATAGAAAATTATAAAAGTCTATAGCCAGTTTTAGCGGCTTAAGGGTCAATTCTTCAGAAATATTTTAAGTTGTTTATCTTAAACAAATGCTGGATTGTTTCCTTGGATAGATTTTAATATTTAAATTAAGAGATGAAAACTTTCCTTAGTATTGGCTGACTTGCTAGTATCAGAATATAGTGAACTATGACCAGAGGATATTTTTACTAGAGTTATTAGCTTTTATTCTATACTCTACCCACCATCATTATTTATCCCTGGGATTATCATATTTCAAACTATTAACCCATAAAAATAACATAACAATAACAGAAATAAAAATAAATTTGGAAATGTCCAGATTCCATACTAACAATTTTTTTTTAATTGGGCTATAGTTGTTTTACAATGTTGTGTTAGTTTCTACTGTATAGCAAAATGGAGTTCTCTGTGCTATACAGCAGGTTTTCATTAGTTATCTATTTCATACATATTAGCGTGTACATACTAACAATTTTTTATGCTTTTATTTTATTTTAAACTTTTGCCAGTCCACATCAAATTAAATACACAATTTTATATATTTTGATTATAGAACAGATCAGTGTTATATTCTGTTTGTGTTCACATAAGTAAGCATTTTATATGTAGTAACAGACTTTTAACTACTGCTTTAGGTTTTATTTAATATTCTAACATGAGTATGCTACTATTTCCCTGGAGTCCATTCTATGGTTGCCCATTGAAGTTATTTCCAATTTGCTATTTCCAACATTCCAATAATCGTCTAGTAAATATCTTGTAAAAAATAGTATTTTCTTTCTGAGGAATTATTTCTCCAGGAAATCCTCAGGTAAATAATTGCAATGTGTTTAGAAGAATCTTATCCCTTCCTCGGGTGCAGTAAGAAGACTCTTAGTTTCACATATTAACCTTCTTTTCACTGAAGACTAATTTTGTGTGCCCTGTTAGAAACTTGTGATCTTTCACAAACTCTTTAATGATTTTTTTACACTCTCTTCCAATGCTCTATAAGTTCTATAGCACAAGAAGTCTTGTAAGGAAAAAAATGCATTGATCTATTGATCACCTTTTGTTATTTCTTCAAGGCCATTTTGAATCTATTTCGTTCAGCATTTTCTTGTTATCCTAGTCAAATCAGATTACAGAATAATACCAGACTTGGAACAGAGTCCTCCCAAACACATTTTTCAATGTTCCCTTTTCCCTAAAGTTCTTCCCTAAGTGTAGTTTATGAATGACCTTTTAAAGAGCTACCCTGTGACGATAATATGATAGAAAATATCCTTAGTTCTATAGTTCTTGAAGTAAGTGCCATGTAAAAACATGATTTTAAACTTGACTGTTCATTGGGTAGTTTCTGAAGTGGAATAGTATTCAATTTAAAGTAAAATTGTATGAAACTTTTCATAAATGGGTATTTTAAGAACATGTATCTCTTTTGTGCATACACAGATCCATAGATTTTAAAGTGTTAGAAGCACGTTAATTCCTTTTTGAGTATTGATGTGAGGTCAACATATGGCAAAGGCAGAACAGTGACAGCTGCATTAATCTCAAGTGCATTTTAGTATTTACATGATACGAGCTACAAACATAGTTTATATTTAATATTATGTGCATTATTACAGTTATGTGTCACAATAGTGCTATGAGATAGTCACTACTACTAATCTCGTCTCATAGATGAAAAGAACCAATCTTAGGAAGATTTAAAACATTTGCTCAAGGTCACATAGTAAGGGATGGACCTTGGATTTAGACCCATATATTCCTAGCTGAGTGGCACATACACTTCAACACTATCATACACCAGAAATGTAATAACTAAATCAAAATTAGTGGTGAATGGTTTTGTCTTCTAGATTCTGCTTCAGGCTATAGTGGAAAAGTTTGTAAAAAATCAATCTTCCCATCAAGAACAACTGGAGAAGCAAGATGATATACAAAAAGCATCTGATACAAAGTACTGAACACCTGCCAAAGCAGTTAGGGCTTTACAGAGCAAGATCTCAGAGAAAAAAGGAAGCCCTCTTAGGTAGACCAACGTTCTGCATGATACTTCTCCCTTCAGAATATCTTCCAGTTGTTGACATGGAGTCTAGGGAGAGGACAGCCTGAGAAGTCAGAGAGCGTGACTGGTAAGCGACACCAGACTTTGGGGATTCTCAAAAGTAGTAAGAGTTCAGGGCAACCAGTCAATCTATATATGAAAGGGCCATGATCCCTGAGAGAAAGGATGTAGAGAGAGAGTAAATTGTACTTCCTGAATTTTTAAGTTGTACAAGATACTAAGTTTAGAAGTTAAGGAGGAAGCAGATGAAAACAAAAAACCCAAAGTGAAGATTTTGTTAGTCTTCTTATTTTCACAGTGTTGTCTATTGAGCAATAGAGATTATCATCTACTATCTATCATATTCATCTATCTCTCTATCATCTATCTATCTATCTATCTACCTATTATCTATCTATCTAATCTACCATCTCCATCTATCTATTTACCTGGAGATGAAATCATGAGGTCATCCTTATACCTCTAATTCCAGTCCATCACCATAGAATTCAGACTGGTCTCCCACATTTCCGTTGTGTAATTCCCAGTATCTTTAATATGTTTAGTCGCTTGCTCAATACTAGAGTACATCGAAAGTAGTTTCATAATAGTCAATCTATGCCAGAGTAAAAACGAATCTCCGGACTAGAATTCAAAACATAGTTACTGTTCTTTCATTCTAGGATGTATAATCAACATACTGTGTTCAAAACCTAGTAGTAGATTAGTTTTACCCTCTTGTCAGTGTGAATATGCTATTCATTTTAAATGCTTTCACTTACTTATGTCTGTATTCCCTATTAGGGTTTTACCACATTCTTATTGATTTTATTTTATTTTATTGAGAATGTGAAATATAAAAATGGCTCCAAATGTCACAACTGCAGAAAAAGTATACTCAAGAGGTGTCTATTCCCAATCCTCAACCCTTTCATCCTATTTTCATTCACTCCTTCAGATAACAAATTTGATTATTTTATTGCCCCGCTTTCTCACACAAAAGGTGAAGTACTACATATACTCATTTATGATTTGATTTTTTACTTTACAATCAATTCTAGAAATGTTTCCTTATTTGTTTATATAAATCAAATTCTTTCTTTCCTCCCCTTCATCCCCTTTCTCCTCCTTCTTTTACAGTAGCTTAGTAATCCATTTTGTGTATTCCTACAGTTTATTAAACCAAACTTCAATTTATAAAAATTTACAAGGTCACCAATATATTACAGTTGTTAGCAATGCTGCAATTAGTAACTTTGCTCACATATATTTTTGTATATCACAGGTGAATTTTTAGAGTAAACTCCTAGAAGTAGGTTTGCCAAAATATTCCCAGTCATCTTTTTCTTGGAAGAAGTTTGTAGTATAGTAAACTCAGCAAGAAGGCTTTCAGAGTAGAGTGTTCCCTGAGTTATTGTATATTTAAAAAAATTTTAAGGTTGTCTGTTTCTTTGTTTGTTTGTTTTTGGTATTTGTGCCTAGAAATAAAATCTTTCACTTATGTTTTTTACATTGAATTATTTAAAAATGCTTCTCCATTGTTGCTAGCTTTGTACATCATTTTTATCCATTTTTTTTTTCATTGTGGTAAAATACACGTAACATAAAGTTTACCATCTTAACCATTTTTAAGTATATAGTTCAGTGGTAATAAATACATTTATAATAATAATAATGTGCTACTATTACTACCATCTATCTCTAGAATTATTTTCATCTTATAAAACTGACATTCTATAGCTATCAAACAATAACTCCCCCTTGCCTCCAAGCAAGACTTAACATATGTGGCTTAACATATGGAAAATGTGCCATGTGCACTTGAGAAATATTTGTATTGCTTGTTGGATAGAGTGTTCATATAACTGTTAGATCTAGTTGGTTTATGGCATTGAGTCTTCTATTTCCTTAATTATCTTTTGTCTAATTGTTCTATCCATTATTGAGAGTGGGGTATTGAATTCTCCACCTATTATTGTACAATTGTCTATCTTTTCATTCTGTCAATTTTTGCTTCATATATTTTGATGGCGTCTATTAGGTGAATAAATGTTTATAATTGTTATATCTTCTTGCTGTATTCAATCTTTCATTAACATACAATGTCTTTCTTGTCTCTTGTAACTTTTTGATTTAAAGTATATTTTGTCTGATATTGCTATAGGTACCCCTGCTCTCTTTTGGTTATTATTTGCATGAAATATCTTTTTCTATCTTATCACTTTCAACCTATTTGTGTCTTGGATCTAAAGTGGATCTCTTACTGTGTGGAGAAGGAAAGGATTTCAAACTTGTGAGTGAAGACAGGACCCCATGAAACAGAAAACGCATACAACTGCCTCCTGTTATAATGGTAAAATTTATAAATTTCTATGTCAACTTGACTAGACTAAGCCTGGATATTTGGCTAAACATTATTTCTGAGTGTATGTGAGAATCTCTGGATGAGATTAGAATTTATTTTCTTGGTAGGCCAAAGTCTTAGTTTAAAATTTTTTTAAAACTTTATTTTCAGTATTTTTATTCACTATTTGTAATTCTAGGTCCTTTATCACAAGAAGTCCACCTAGCTAGTTTACACTGCACACTACATATGGAGATGCATAGCGGGTAGTAACTTTGCCTAACATCATAGAAGCTGTAATGCGTTCCTGTTTGAGCACAGGCTGACCGAGGCTTTCATCTGTCCACTCACTGCAGTGTTGCTAGTGAGCACTTGCTGAGCAGGAACTGGGCTGCACCCTCCTCGCTCCCTGTCATTGTCACTCTTCCTGCTTCTGTGGTGGCTTCTGTGATGCCTTGCTAGTTTTACACACTGATAACTGATGGCGTTACGTGTTGAAGAGTCTTAAAGGTTGTAAGGGAAATCCTGACCCTGCTCAGCTCGACCACCTGTCCCAGTGGATGGGCCTGTGGAACCTGAGCAGATTGGCCATCCTTTCCAAAGTGCAGATGACTCCCAAAGAATGAGGCAGGGGACATTTAAAGCCATGGGTTCTAAAGAGGCTTCATTACTGAAAAGTCCCGAGGTTCTGAATCAAAGTGAGTTATCTTTAATCAACACTCACAAACTATGTACTGTGCCTGTTGAGGCCAAAGGTCAATGTTACTACACTGTTATCAGAGGGAGGGGTGTGCCGGCCATGTCATCCAGGTGTTAAGAAGCCCGTCACATGCATAAAGTTCTTAGATGCACAAAGACAGGCTTTGGTACTGAAATTGAAGACTTTGTGTACTCAAGAATCTTCACAGCTTATATTGGACATATTTTCTTTTTAGGAATGAAGGAAAATTCTCCCATTTTTGAGCCATTCTTTATGTCAATTCTACAAAGTTGCATGTAATTTTATAAATATTTTTAAAAGATACAGTTTTGTAAATATTTAATATTCTGCTAATTTGATTTTGAAATGTAAATGTCAAGTATTCTGTTTTGGGGGTTTTTATGTTTTATTATACTTTGTTGAAAAGAAAAAACTGTACATTTTTAGAATGTTTTTATGAGTCAATTTAATGTACTGAAAATAAAAATTAAGAAAACTTATTGAGGGATAATTGAGAAATATAACTGTATAAATGTACAATGTGATGATTTGATAGACATATACACTGTGGAATGATTACCAAGATCAAGGTAATTAAAACATCCATCACCTTAAAAATAAATAAATAAATAAAATAAAGTGGGTCTTTTGTAGACAGCATATAGTTGGATCACATGTTTTATCTATTCTGTCAATCTCAGCTTTTTGATTGGTGAGTTTAGTCCATTTACATTTAAAGTAATTACTGATAAAGAAGGACTTAATTTTGTCATTTTGCTATTTGTTGTCCATGTGTCTTATTGCTATTTCTCCCTCATTTCCTGCATTGCTGTCGTCTTTCATGTTTAGTTGATTTCTTGAAGTGAAACATTTAAATTCCTTTCTTATTTCTTTTTGTATATATTTTTTAGCTATTTGCTTTATGGTTACCATGGGGATAACACTGAACATCCTAAAGCTATGAAGCTCTAATTTGAATTTATACCAGATTAACTTCAATAACATACAAAAACTCTGCTGCTTTACAGCTCAATTCCTTCCTTTTTCAATTGTTGATGTCACAAAGTTACATCTTTATGTATTGTGTGCCCCCAAATATAAACTAATAATTGTTTTAAATGCATTAGTCTCTTAAATCATGTAGAAAATAAAAAGTGTAATTACAAACCACTGCTACAACAATACTAATTTTATTCATTGCCCATGTATTTGTATTTACTGAAATGTTTATTTTCTCATACAGCTTCAAGATTCTGTCTAATGTCTTTTTATTTTAAATTACAGGATATTCATTAGCATTTCTTCCAGGGCAGATCTAATGGTAACAAACTTCCTTGGCTTTTGCTTTTGTTTATCTATGAATGTCTTAATTTCTCCCTCACTTTTTTTTTTAACATCTTTATTGGAGTATAATTGCTTTACAATGGTGTGTTAGTTTCTGCTGTATAACAAAGTGAATCAGCTATATGTACACATATATCCCCATATCCCCTCCCTCTTGCGTCTCCCTCCCACCCTCCTTATCCCACCCCTTTAGGTGGTCACAGAGCACCAAGCTGATCTTCCTGTGCTATGCAGCTGCTTCTCTCTAGCTATCTATTTTACATTTGGTAGTGTGTATATGTCTATACCACTCTCTCACTTCGTCCCAGCTTACCCTTCCCTGTCCCTGTGTCCTCATCTCCCTCACTTTTGAAGGACAATTTTGCCAGACATGAGATTCTTGGCTGACAGTTGTATTTTGTCTGTTTGTTTGCTTTTCTTTTAGCACTTTGAATATGTTGGCCAACTTCCTTCTGGCCTCCAGACTTCATTTTTTAGGCCGGTTTTAGGTTCACAGCAAAATTGAAGGGAAAGTATAGCAGTTTACCATGTATCCTCTGCTGCCACACACTCATAGCCTCTCTTATTATCAACATCCGCCACCAGAATGGTACATTTTTTCCAATTGATGAACCTACATTGACACATCATAATCACCCAAAGTCCATAGTTTACATTAGGGTTCACTCTTGGTGGTGTAGATTCCATAGGTTTAGCCAAATACATAGTGATGTGTATCCATCATTGTAGTATCATACAGAGTATTGTCTTTTTTTAAAATAAATTTATTTATTTTTTATTCTTGGCTGCATTGGATCTTGGTTGCTGTGCGCGGGCTTTCTCTAGTTGCCATGGGGGGGGGGCTACTCTTCATTGCAGTGCGTGGGCTTCTAATTGCAGTGTCTTCTCTTGTGGAGCACAGGCTCTAGGCACACAGGCTTCAGTAGCTGTGGTGCCCAGGTGTGGTAGTTGTGGCTCACAGGCTCTAGAGTACAGAGCACTCTAGTGGTGCACGGGCTTAGATACTCCGCAGCATGTGGGATCTTCCCGGACCAGGGATCGAACCCGTGTCTCCTGCATTGGCAGGTAGATTCTTAACTACTGCGCCACTAGGGAAGCTCCCAGAGTATTTTCACTGCCCTAAAAACTCTCTGTGCTCTACTTATTTATCCCTCCACCCTTCCAACCCCTGGCAACCACTGATCTTTTTACTGTCTCCATTGTTCTACCTTTTACAGAATATCATATAGTTGGAATCATATGTAGAATATAGCCTTTTCCAATTGTCTTCTTTTTCTTAGTGATATGCATTTAAGTTTCCTCCAGGTCTTTTTGACGATTTAATTTTCATCTGGTTACATATGAAGAAATAGATTTTTCAAATATTTAAAGCTGTTGCTTGACTCATATAGCTAAAAAGTGATGAAATTAGGACTCATAACCAGATCACCTTCAACTCATTTTTAGGTTCAATTATCTTCCCATTATATCTTGTTTCTTCCATATGATGTTTCTATTCGTTTCTTTGTATTTAATATTTAGGCGTAGGATTTTCTGAGGGCCTTATAAAGATATGTGAAATTTTAAGAAGGACTACATTTATATTTAGTAGACTACTCCATAGAATATTGGACACAGAAGGGTAGGTACTCGGTCTTTTTTTTTCCTTTTCTTTCATAAGAAATTGACTGTCTAGCACAGAATCTGCCATATAACTGAGTTTTAAATAAATATTATTGTACAAAACGAATAATCCAATGAATAGATGACCGGATATTACCCTTTGTAGGAAGCATGTATATCCTTTCTGTGTATAACTGATAAGTCTGTTCATGGGGAAGCTTCATGGGGAAGCTTAAACATTTGTACTGCTACCTTCATTTCCATCTTCTAATTATTTTCTTCAGACATATTATCACGGACCAGATTTTCATTTTTTTAATACACAAAGTAAAAGGATGTGTCACATACTCCTCCCAAACAAGAGGTATGTCACCCTTCCAAAAAAAAAAAAAAATTGAAGAGTCAGTAGTCCAAACTCCTTGGGAACAAAATGTACAATATAACAACTACAATAATAATGATAGTTGACATATATTAAACACTTGTGCCAAGTACTGGACCTGTTACCAGGGATTTCAGAGTGCACAGTTCCAATTGGTGAATAACTAAAATGTTGACCAGGTTTCTTTACTGCTGGACTTCTTTGGAACTTTGATGTACTAAAATGTGTTGTAAATTTTCACCAGGGAGATAATGTGTTATATTTATAAAATGTATTTATTTGACCATGGATATTTTATTTCACATGACTAGTATTCTCTAGGAACATACTTTGGGAGAAGCTGCTTTAAAGGTCTGACAATGTTCACCCCTTTCATTCCAAGAAGTAACCAACTGGCCATCAACCCAGCCTGCCTGTGACACCAGAGACATGCTTGATTGAACTTGGCTATGCTCTTCAGTGTGAATGGAATGTTGTATTTAAGCAACTCAATATAAGCCCATGTTTAATAACAGAGTTCTTAGGAAAATGAATTATTCCTTTTCAGTAGATTTATAGTTAGTCTCTCAGGACACTAGTAAGTAATATTAACTTAGCCAAATTTTGTAGAATGCTTTAGAGTTTATGAAGCTCATATATTATTTCATTTCATCTTCACAAAAACTCCATGAGGTCAGAATTATTTTACCCTCATTTTGTAGATGAGAGAACTGAGTCTTAAAATCGCCTTTTAGGGGCTTCCCTGGTGGCGCAGTGGTTGAGAGTCCGCCTGTCGATGCAGGGGACACGGGTTCGTGCCCCGGTCCGGGAAGATCCCACATGCCGCGGAGCGGCTGGGCCCGTGAGCCATGGCCGCTGAGCCTGCGCGTCCGGAGCCTGTGCTCCGCAACGGGAGAGGCCACAATAGTGAGAGGCCCGCGTAACGCAAAAAAAAAAAAAAAAAAAAAAATCGCCTTTTAGCTTTCTCAGTTTCTCTTGGTTTCACACAGGCAGTGAATAATGAAGTGGTAACTCAAGTGCAATTCTTCAAATTCTAGTGCTTCTAAATTGTCATATTAATTCTCTTCACTCAAACCACACACTTTCCACCTTCTGGAGTGGCTAGAGAATATACCCTGAGGTTTTCTTCTTCTAATCCACAGAGTAAATCATCAGAACATTCTCTTAGCCTTTTAGTTTCTCTCTTCATGAATTTTGTCCATCCCAACTTTTCCTTTTTTCTTTTATTCTCTTTGCTTTTTTCCTCTAATTTTGCAGATTTTATAAAGCCCTTAGGTATACCAAGATTACTGTGTTTTCCATCTTAACTATTCACATGTTGCCAACTTCTATTTTGTCCACGATGGAATTTCTAGCGCATGGATTTTTTCATGACAGAGCTGAAGAAAGTTTCAGTGTTTGAGATGTTTGGTTTTTCTTTCTCACAGGTTGACTGTTAAATTTGTACTGTACATTTATCAAGCATGCTCTAAATGGTAGTAAAGCTGACAGAGAACACGCAGGGCCTGACGGCTTCACTCCAGTTACAGCTGATTAAAGGCTGCTGAGGCCTGAGGGCCCAGTTTCTGAAAAAGGACCACTAAAACTTGACCAAACAATTCCAGCCTGAACATTTTATTCTGGCTACAGTGGAAATGTCGAGTTGCTTCTTCTTTACTAGAAGAGAAATGCATAGTTTGGAAAATAAAATAAATGCACATGCCAGTGTACCAAGTGTGCAGGTGTACTATATACACAAACAGAAAGACCGCATATAAACTTACAGACATGCCTACATTTCTAATGACGCCCCTTAATGATTATTACCAACTATTATGATGCTAAGTAATTGGTGCACAAGAATACATAATAATAATTGATCTTATATTTGCCTAGCACCTTTAAGTCCCCAAAATGTTTTCACATCTGTTATCTCATTTGATCTTATCTCATAATTGTGCAAGCTAAGAAGAGAAATCATTATCCCAATTTTACAGATGAGGAAATTAGAGTACCTCAAGTTTAGGTAAGTTAAGAGTTATTGCATGGCAAAACTGATAATTAATTTAACTTTCCACTTTGCTCTTTCTGTAAATCTAGTGCCTATATTTGATAATTATAGATTTAGATCATTTTTTGCAAATATTACCTGCACTACAGAGACCACTTTGCTTATTATTGTGTTATGTCAAACAAATTCTCTATTTGTGTGTCTTTGACATTCTAAGATTCTAAGTTACTTGATGGTAGTATAGAATCACAAATCAAAACCGCAATGAGATATACCACTTCACACATACTAGATGGTTAAAGTAAAAAAAGTGGAAAACAAGGATTGGCAAAGATGTAGACAAACTAGAACCTTCTTTCATTATTGGTGGGAATATAAAGTGGTACAACCAGAAGAATTGAAAATAGGAATTCAAATAGATACTTATATGCCAATGTTCATTGTAGCATAATTCACAATTTTCTAATGCACAAATTATTCAAAAATTTCCAATTTTTCTACCTACCTTAGAAATATTCCCAGGTAAAGCATATATCTACATACCCAAATAATGAGCCCAATTTATTATATGCATTTAAATATTCCTCTCTTTATAAATTCTCTTATTTGGGGTGATGTATTTATCCTACTAAATCTGTAACTTATTTGCTAAAATGCTTTAGTTAATCTAATGGGATCAATCTGGCAAATGATAATTTCATGCATTACACGTATTCATTATTTTTTACTTTTAAATCAGTTGCTTTATGCTGCTTGTGAAACCATTTTAATAAAAGTTTTTCATTTTAGATTTATATTTCAGTCAACATTTATCTTATTCTGGTAACCATTTGTGTTTCTGGTTCCCTGTGTATCATGCCATTACATAAGTTCTTCCATGTAAAGAGATTTCTAATGAATATAGGACATTTTGTCTCTTTTCTTCTTGCTTTCCTTTCAAGGATTCTGGACAGATTTTACTGTGCTAACTCACGCTGGCCAAGAATTTAAATTTTAGCATATCTTGACTCTACAATTGGTGATTGTTTTCCAAATACTAAGGTACCTTGTGATTGCATTAATGCATTCAGACAACCATTTAATAGTGAAAATGTAGTTTAGCTTTTTCCAAATTAATTTTATTTGGTATGGGCCATTGACCATTTTCTTCTGAAATGTTCATAATTTCCAACATACAAGGGCGTGTATTTTTAAATGTTTTTCCTAAAATCATTAGAGTATTTTTTCTTTTTCTTTCTTACTATTTTAACCAGGAGCTTTTCATTACACTATCCCACCACATTTTCCTCTTTAACTCTCAGCCCTCATTTATTAGTACCTGAGGACTGAGTCTCAAAAATGCTGATAAAAACTCCCCACAGAGTCATTAGAAGAGCTCAGCTTAATACAGTACCTATAAAACATGTTGGAAAAAGAGAAATTATTGCTTGTGGCTTGAGAATAATGCCAACTATAACTATAACAGGTCAGAGAAATATAAGCTGTGATTTTCCTTTATATTTAACTTTGGGTTTATTACAAAATTCACTTAGAGTGTTATTTCTTTATTTGTGTTTTAATAATAAATCTTAGAAAATGATAACTAAGGTATTTTAATGTACATACTTAGAAATTCTATTTCGAAATGCAAAGATATAATCTTGAAAAAGCTTTCTCTAAATATGACAAAAGCCACAGCTACTCTAATTCAGAGTATTATTATTTCAGTTTTTATTTTAAATCACAGGTTTTAAAAGGCAAAAAGTTTCAAAATATCTTTTCAAGTATTCCATCTTACAAATTTTTAATTTGTTTATTTATTCACTTGTTGAATTAATATTTGCCAAGTGTCACATTTTACACCAGTTTCCATGCTCAGTATTTGTGTAAACAAAGAAGAATAAGATGTGTACAGTGACCTAATGATTTACTAGACAAGAAGGCTAGCTAGGATGTGGACGTCAGTACTAGCAAAATGCTTTATAAGGTCAAAGAATTGATTCCTCCTGGAGAGTCATGGAGAGTTTCCTCAAGAAGGTGATGTTTAAGATGTGCCTTATCAGGTTGAATAGGGTTCTGACCAAGACAGATGGAAGAGGAGTGCATTTTGGGTAAAGGGTCTGGAATGAACAAAGGCCCTAAGAAGTGAAAGCACCTGGGGCATTTTGTGAATATGTGGAATTTGATATGGTAATAACACAAGATGCTGTAGGAACGAGGGTAGGACACAAGACTGGAAATCTAGCATGGGGGTAGTTCAGGAAGAATATGCATAGGTTTACAAATGAAGATAAATTTGAGAGTTTTCCTTCGTCTCTTCTTACCCATTATATATACTTACACTAACAAGAAAGCCTAAAGAACACACATATTCACCCCAAAGTAAGCTGTTATAAATCCATAGAGGTAAATTCTAGGAACCTTCAGCTCTTTACTAAAGAGACAAAGTGTTTTCTCCTTCTTCTTCTTAGACCCAGCACTGCTCTGCCAAAACTGAGTCCAAGATGTGAAAGGGGATGAAGCAGAGAAGACTGAACAAGAAAGAGTAGATGGAGATTAATGCAACCCCCAGGGCAGGAGGATGTGGACCAGGCAAGGGACAATGGAACGTGAGATAAAGAGATCCAGAGTCTAGACCAAACTATGCAACATCTGGCCCCAAGGTTTGTGAAATTTGCTTAACCTTTCAGAGGTTGCATTTCCTTTTCTGAACCAAGAGAGATGACTTGGCAATATTGGACGTCCTTCTGGATATAATATTTCATGGCTATAAGACTTAAGATTACGAAAAGGACATTGAAAATCAGAAAGATAAATTTCAATCGTAGCTTTGCCTTTAATTGACTGCATATCCTTGAATATCTTCACCAAGTTTTAATATTTATAGTATAGGTTAATAATAGCTATATCTACTCTGCGCATGCATACTTGAAAATACATGGGGAGAATTTCACAGACTACACAAGGGCTGATGTTTCTATTTTTATGACTGAATTTAACTAAGTGTAAAATCAGTGTGAAGGTATGCACCCTATTGGGTCCAGTTCTACAACAGCGTGAACAAATTGAGCAACCTCTGAGAGGCTGAAAGCAAAAGGGATCAAGGTTCATGCAAGATTAATTGTCCATCTCTTACTGGAAATGCTCCACCAAAAATCATGGCCAAAGCAGCCAGGCAAAGGGTAGTGCTAACAGAGCACCCCTCATGTACAATCCATATCACATATACAATCATAACCAGGTCCATAAGTTCTAACCATTTAAATAAATAATTCCATGGCCAGAGTCCCTTACCTTACAAATGATTTTCTGTTGTGACCGAGCCAACCATTGTTCTGGGTCATCTGATAGCCTCACATAGGCTGACTAGGACTTTTACCAAGAACAGAGTAAGAACCATGCTATGCACTGTGACAGACACGGCTAGAACAAGTCATTTATTATTTCTTTTCAGCTTCTCAACAACACTGAAACATAGATCCTATTGTTCCCACTATATAGATGAGAAAATGTTGAGTCCCAATAAAAGGAAGATTTTTTTTCCCAAGGGCATACAACTAGCACTGTCACAAGGAGACTTTGAAGCTCCTTCTATGTGATGAGAAAGACAAAATGTCGGCAGGTGCATGTTTGTGTGCATGCATCATACGTGTATGTGTGTGAGTGTGTGTGTGTTTGCGTGTAACTTATTGAATGATGAATATATAGTAACATCTTTTGGTTACATGAGGCTAATGTGCATTGAATAAGCGTAAATGGCTACCTTTTTCTCATGAGTCAAAAAGAACTATTTGTCAGCTTTGAAAAGCACTTCTCCCTCTAACAGAATTACATTGACGGTGGAATCCATTTATAAGAAAGCTACACATAAATGTCATTTACCCTGATCATGTCCATAAATGGGATGTGCAAACCGAAGTGGGAAACATTATTTTAAAAGAAAAAGCAATGCATATTTGTTTTGCAGATTGTTTTCAAAATATACTAGATGAAGGATCCTTCTTTCTCCTAATAATGTTTCCTTACCCAGTAGCTAAGTACGAGTCTACATGTCTACGTACTGTCAACTCATCTTCCTGCCCAGTAATCGAGATTTATGGTACATCTACTTTTCTCCTTCATCTGTGAGGTCCTAGGACATTCAGGTAGCCAATCTGCCCTTAAATATGTCTCTAAGGAAATGGTGCTAATTAGTATTGGAATTTACAGCCTTCCATTTTATTGACTTGTCCTACTTTCTTCCATAATTAACTAATGAGTAAAGTAATGAGCTATGTTAGTCAGTCATGCTGTTCAATTAAACGGCAAATCAATTATTGAAAATAGTTTCGGACAGCTCTAATGTTGGCATGATGTGTGCGTGTATGTGTGTGTGCATATTGAATGCAAGTGTAATTATGTCCTAGATATTACAAAGTCAGTCTACGTGAGGATGTTAGGACAGAAAAGGCCCTTCCTTTATGACTGCAGTACAAAGAAGATCGGATGCCGAATACAAATACGTCATTATTTGTCTATGTCCATTCTACAGTTTGTAACTTTTACTTAACCGAGACATTGTAGCTTCTTTGGCTTGTGTGAAACACATTACAAAGCAGTGTCTAGTGGATGGGTAATAAGAGAGAAGGCAAAGAAGCAGGAATCAACTTTTTCACTTTAAAAAAGTGTTAAGGGCAGTATGGTTGAAGTGGAAAATAGGTCTAGTGGTGATTTAACTTTTTAATCTCAGGTGATTCATCTTAGATATCTTCCTGTTCTTTAATTATATTGGAAACATCCTTAAGTGTGAAAAGTTTGTCTAAAGTACAGCAGATAAAAATTTATTGGGCATGAGAGCATAATTCAATCTCACTGTAGAGTGGGAAGAGAACAGGTACACACACACACACATATCTGGTAGACTAAAAGCCAAATTGGCAAAGTGCAAAGAGCCTTTGTAAGTCTCTGGCCTTGAAGCTTCCCTTGAAGATAGTAAATTGATAGTTGGCTCACCAACCACACTGTCATTATATAATTGAGCAGGACACTACGGGGCCTTCCAGGACAGGCCCTCCCCCATACCCTCCGCTTTAGTTCCTCTGTGAAGTGCCTAGATAACAGTACCTGATGCACATTTCCTGAGTTGTCTTACAGATGCTAAACCCACAACCAAATGGAAGAAATTAACTACCTGATGACCAAGAGCATGTAGCCCCCAGACCTACTGGAGCCTAAGGATTGGTTGTGTTAACCCCTGTGACACCACCCTGTTACCTCACCATCAACCAATCAGAGAATTGTGAACAAGCTCATCACATATCCTGGGACTCCCCTTCCTTACCTGGCCTTTAAAAACACTTTGCTGAAATCCTTCAGGGAGCTCGGGGTTTTTGAGCATGACCCACCCATAATCCTCATCTGGCACCTTATAATAAATGCTGTACTTTCCTTCACCACAACCCGGTGTCACTAGATTGGCTTTACTTAGTGGGCAACCAGACCCAAGTTTTGGTTCAATAATAATTTATGATCTTTTCTACTTTCAGTTTCTCACTCAGTTTCTTCAGATGTGCCTGTCACTTGCACATCTTCCCTTTGCATACCTTGTACTGGTAATTTACTGTGAGTTTTAGATAGAACACCCTATAGTTTTTCCACCTGCTCTATATTGATCTCAAGTCTAAGATATAATCACTCATTATCTATCAGAATTTTTGCCCTAATCATAAAGTTACAGTGTAGAAAAAAAGTTGTCCCAAATGGTGATAGCAAAATTCTGCTTTGAGAAATAATTTTTAATATTTTAACAATTCAGGAAAATGCCAAATGAGTAAGATGTGAAAGGAATATACCAATTAAATCAAATAATAGAACTTCTGTTATTAATTGAATAATTTATTGATTAAAGAAGTTTTTGTTTGTCTGTTCCCTCTCCTCCAGCAGTTATTACCTACAAAGAGCATTATGTTAGAAGCCGGAGATCCCCCAAAATTCAAGAAATACAGATTCCATGTTGTGGGCAGGGATCTCAATCTAAGGATAGAAAACATATTAGCTAGACATTAGATAAGAGATTTTCCTGGATATTTTTGGTATATGTTACCCGTTCAGCCTAGTGCATTTTTTTTTAAACATGGCATATCTTAGCTCACAATTCTTCAAAAATATCAGTTACAACACCAAAGATTATTCAAACTTGTAATAATCTATCACTATTTTTAAAAAAAGAATTTTTAATTTGAGATCTGCTCCACCCTTATTTCATCTTCATGACAGCCTGTTGCCAGCAAGACAGTAGAATGATTATTATATTTTCCTTTAATATAACTTATGAAGATCCTCATTTTAAGGTACTTAGATTCTTAAGAATACCTTCTTTCAAGGAAAACTTGAGTAAAGCTTTAAATGATAAGACTTTTGTTAGCTTGAGAGAATGCAGTTTGCACCTTCAAAACATCCTCAAATTCTTTAAAGGTGTAAATATTGTTTTTATCCCCTAAAGTACAGTTTAAAATCTTAAGCTTCAAAAGTGATTAAGTGCTATTATAGGAAAAACAAAGCAAAGCAAATCAAAACCAGGTCAAAAAAGGCAACAGCAAGTTTTCATTTCCAAACAGTTTTAATTCTGTGTTTGTGTTCTTGCCTGAAACGAGGCAAGGAACACAAACATTCCCATATGAATCGAATTAGAATTTACATATGAATTACATTAGAAATATGAGCTCCATCAAGGAATAATTAGCACTGTCCTGGGTTATGTGAAGGCGAACAAAATTAAATAAGAATGATTTCAAAGGCAAGTTTTGTTTTGCTTCTTCAACTAAGCTGGTTTAATCAGTGATAATGACTGAAATAAATCCGCTCCATCTAAAGTAATGCACAGCCCACCATACTGTGTGAAATGCCAGTACTGACTTAGTAAATCATAAAGTCAGTGAGAGGACATCGCTCATGAGTCTCTGACGTGGTTACTTTGTGCTTAATGCCAAGTGTAGGGGTGGGAGAATTTGAGCCAATCAGAAAGCACAGTGGGGCCAATGTTACAAAAATATTCCAGGGAGACATCATAAAAGTCAAGGAGACTCATAGAATCACATCATACCTGTTTTGTGTTGCATTTGTTGATGTTGTTACTGCAATTGTTATTTTATGCTCACTGAGGACAAAGACTGAAATTTCTCTCTACCAAACGGTAGTGCTACTTAAGAAAGAGAGAAAATACAATACCAACTGGAATCAGCCGGGTGACATAGCTGTGCTTCAGCCACTAAACAGGGCTATGGCTTATGAGTGCCTCCTCTAATGAGCTAAACTCCAGTGACCATAAAACTGAAATATAATTATGACATTAAAGATGCCTATATTTGAACTTAATTATTAATTAATTTAATGAGAGGAGAGGAGGTTGTAAAATTGCTAATTAAATGGCTCTGTAAAACTGCAGACGGTGGAGGATTTACCAAATGATGAATCCCACAACAGTGTTTTTGCTATATCAATATTCTATTAATATACAGTATGCCAGAGGAGCTAGCTAGAAGGTGGTTGTTAAGTTGATGTGCAGGTGTGCAGTGTGGCATGACCTAAAATTCTAAATGACAGCAACCTTGAGGATACTTCAGCCCCTCCATTTAGAGTAGATACTGGAGTCTGTGAAATGAACTGAGTAGGTCAGGACGCAGCTCATCTGACTGCAGGTACACAAAGGGTTTTGTTTTGTTTTTTTTTTTTGGTTGAGCCACTGTCTTAGATCTTGTCTCGTGATGACTGGAGTGTCAAGGGTCAACTTGCTTTGTATTACCCAAAAGTGTGGGTTTGCAAGAAGTCTAAATAGTAATCCATCTTAAAAATAAGACAACACTTCATATTACATGCTTGTGGAAATGCAATTCAATTAAGATGGCAATTCTTGGCAATTAATGTACTGGAACAAACAAACTTGGATTTTAGCATGAGATAGACATAGGTTCAAATTCTGGCTGGTTCTAACCCATCAGCGAGGTGACCTTGGGAAAGCAGATACACTTCTCTGGACATCAGTTCCTTCAGCCGTAAAATGGGATAAATATTCCTAAAGTCATAGGGCTATTGGAAGGATTATATTAATATAATCTGTAATGCAACTAGTTCAGTGCTTACCCATAGAAGGTGCTTAAAATGAGAAATAAGTAAAGCAAAACTCTAGGTGTTGAATTAGGACTTGAGAGGGGCAATTTGTGAGAAGCACACACCATGGTGTGAAATGGTCCTTTAACCTCAGCACATAGGAAGCAGTATTCAACTAATGGCAGGCTTTAAACCTAGAGTCATTGGGAGAAAAATGTCCCTTTTCATTGTTCAGTCTAATTCAGAGGAATTTTTATTGAAGCATTTTTACCCTACTGAAGTCAAATTTGAGCTGGAAAAAAATATTTAATGACACATTTCAAAGAATAGCTAAGTGAAATTCAAGGTAATTACAAATATGGTATGCTAATTGCTCATACAAGCTTAAAATGTCCTTATCAATTTGAAAAGTATAGTACACAGATTTTCTTATCATGAAAACATCCAAAAACGGATTCAAATTAAGTGCATGACATTGTGTGAATTACTTAAGTAAATCCAAAGTCCTCGCTCTTTTTTCATCCCCTTATTGTACAAACAAGCATTTCTTATTAATAAGGAAACAGATTGTTCCTTCCTTTACTTAGAATAAGTATAAGAGCTGACATTCCCACTCGTCCACTATCTAGTCAGCATGAACTTCAGTTCTTTCAAAAGCCAGTGACCATTATAAAAATCAGAATAATCAATGAGTTAAAGAATCTACCTAGAAGGGAAGGCAAATCTTTCTATTTACTAACAAAATGAATAACTGAAAATGCTATTGATTATATCAGAGTGGCAAAATTCATCAACAGACTTGAAAAACTTGGGCTTTTACTAAAACCCCATTTATGGGTGAGGATTTAACTATACACATCTCACGATGAGCATGTCTTAGAGGTCTGCTTATGATTTCATGGTACCTTGATTCCTAGAGTGGACTTATGATTACAAGGAAAGTCTGAAAGATTAACTAACTAATCTTGGATTAGCTACTTTCAAACTAATCGAAAAAGGGAAATAATTCAACTCATCAGCCAAGTCCCTGATTGGTATCATACAGCACAAGGTGATACAGTGTGTTGTATAATTATAGTTGAACGATGTCACAGTAAAAACTTCAGAGGCAAGGAAGGGCCTTTTCCTTAAGTCTGAAATAAGTGGAACGATTTATGGCGACAAAAATCAGTGAATCAGTAGTAAGAATATGATGAGAGAGAAATATTATTCATAACGAGGTTTACACGTAATATTTTAGTCTTTCCCTACACGTGCATGCACACACATGCACACAAGCACATATAGGCACATTGATACACAAATACTGGGTAGTGGAAGCATGTGAACATTTATTCTAAGTACAAGAAGGGACAATTTCCTTATTAATAAGAAATGCTTGCTTGTTTTTTAATGAAAGTTTTTGATGACTCTTAAAGGCTAGATGAATATCTCAAGGGGATCCCAGGAGGCCCCTCATCCAACCACTTCAAGATCATGGACAGCATGGACACCCTTCATGCTGAGAATCACTAACAATATCCTTCCATCCCTTACCCTGTTAACAACAGTCATACAGCTCAAGCTTTTCCACTCACTGCTTTCCTGGGTCCACCTGCCAGCACCAGGGGCTGCAAGGAAAAAGGGGAATCCTGCTGTGCACAGAGGCCCACCAGCCTCCAAGAGTTTTCAGTTCTAGATTCACTGTACCTCATAAACCCATTCCACATATAGTCATCAAGAAAGCTTAAACCTGTCGGAGCGATCAGTTTTGTCAAAGACTATCATCACCTCTTCCTCACTTTTAATCCACTCTCTATACAGAAGCCAGAGGAGTCTTGATCTGACAGATCACTCCAAATCTGACCTGGTCATCTTCTTTTAATGACCTACCATTGTTTTTAAGACCCAATTCCAGATCCCTACACTGACTACCAGGCCAAGGTCCAGGAAGAGTCACTCAGCTCAAACTGCGGCCAGCATCCCACTCGTTGGTCCCTGCGACTCTCCAAGGATCTTCCTGCCTCAGCCTTTTACAAAAGGTTTTGCTTCTGTCAGGTATGCTTTTTCTCCCTCTTTTCACCAATCTAACTCACCACTGCTTGCTACCAGGTGTTCTTAACAACACAGTATCATCAGACTTTGTAGATCGCCGTTAACCTGAGGGAAGACGATGTGTATCTCAATGATTTTAATATTTTAATATACCTTTCTATCATTATGCATAACAATGAACATCTTTTCAAACTATGTGTACTCCCATTCCTCTGAACTGCCTTTTCATGGCTTTTCTTTTTATTGATATGAAGGAGTGCTTCCTGTGTCAAAGTAACTAAACTTTTCTATTTGTTTTACAAATATTGTAAATATCCCCAGGATACTCTTTGTTTTTGATCTTTTGTACTTTTTCCACTTCAGATTTTTAATACAATTTTTATGTATTCAGATTTTAAAACATTAACGAAATAGTTTCTGGGTTTTGTATCATTCAAAAGGATTGATACAAAGGATTCCACATGTATAAAATTATAAAAAATAAACATTTCCATGTTTTATTGCATAAATTTGCAGTTTTATTGTTATGTTTGAATTGTTAATCTACCTAGAATCTTGAGTGAGTAATGAGAAAGAGATCTATGTTTTTTTAAGGTGGACATCCAGTACATGTACCATCATACATCTTCACTAATACAAGTGTCACCTTTATTTAAACCATTATATTTCTTGGGATCTATTATTGGAGTCCATTATGTTCCATTGATGAATTTTTTACTAAATGTTTGTAATTATGACAGCTTGTTATATCTTTTTCCCCTAGAATTTCCTCAGAAATTGTATATACGTTCATTTTTTTATTTTTATTTCAGTATAGGTGAAGTAGTAACAAAATAATCATTTTGGTATTTTTATTGAGTTTTGTTACTTGTATAGCTTAATTAGGGGGAATCATTTGTGTTATAATGTAGTCTTACTTCATAAGATGAAATAGATGCTTTATTTATTCAAAAATTTTAAAAGTTTTCAGGAAAATTTTAAAGTTTTTTAATATACAAATTGTATATTTTTGTTGTATTCATACCAAGGCACTTTATATTTTTGCTACTGTTATAAATTGAATCTTTTCTTCTATTGTATATGTATGTTTTCCAGCTTTGTTGAGGTATAATTGACAAATAAAATTGTACATGTTTAAGGTACACAACTTGAGGATTTGATGTATGTATATATTGTGAAATGATTACCAAAATCAGGTGAATTAACACATGCCTCACCTCACAAATTTATCCTTTTTGTGTGTGTGGTAAGAATACTTAAAATCTACTCTCTTGGCAGATTTCAAGTATACAGTACTCCATTATTAACTACAGCCACCATGCTGTGCATTGATCAGCATCTCCACACTTCCCCCACCCTCCAGCACTTCTCAACCACCATTCTACTCTCTGTCTCTGGGTTCAACTTTTTTTAGGTTCTACAGACAAATGAGACCATACAGCATTTTTCTTTCTCTTCCTGGCTCATTTCACTTGGCATGATGCCCTTTAGATTCACGCATGTTATCGCAAATGGCAGGAGTTCTTTCTTTTTTATGGTTGAATAATATTCCATTATACATATATTACATTTTCTTTATCCATTTTATTTTTTAACTCTTGGTTTTATAATAGGAAAGCTATTGATTTTTCAAAGTAACTTTTTATTAACCTTATTAGGATTTTTTTCAGTTTCTCAATTGCCTCTTCTACCTACATAAAATAATCTTAATAACAATATTTCCTTACCTTTTCATTTTATATGCCATTTCGTTCTCTTGTTTAATCGTATTAGCTGGTACCACCAAATATTACTATCTTTTAAATGGTAAGATAGTGACAGTGGACATTTTTGTTTTCTAACAATTAAATATTAAACTGCAACTACATCAAAGTACATGTTAGACACTTCGAGGAGAGTCAAAGGATACCTTGTGATATTTGGAGTATGTTATTAGAAAATTTATTGCATAAGAGGGGAGTTATAACTTAATAACTCTAATTTTAGATAAAAGCTCTAGGTGAGATAAAAATGAAATACTGTCAAAGTTTAGATAAAATAGAGATTTGTTCTTCTAGGTAGGTAAGTTTATATGGCACCAGTGCAGTAATGCTGAGCTCTTCACAGTAGCACTTGAGGTCAAGGGGTCATATTGACCAAAGGTTTGGAGGTGGAATTGCTCATAGGCATACCAGAAACAGTAGTTTATGATAATGAAGAGACTGAGTAACCGCAGGTTCGATGTTTTGTGTGGACACACATCAACTCATAATAGTTACATGCTAGCGAATAACTTCTTCCTCTGGGTGCACAGGATTTACTCCTTGACTTTTCAGCTTGGGTGGTTCCCATCTAAGCTCTTCATGATTAGTAACATGTATTCATTTGTATGTACTTTATGTCTTTTATTTTCTGATGAGGGAAGTGTATGGAACTAGAATAAACCTCAGTTCCTTAATATCCATGTTACTTCTGGAGGAAGGAACTGCAATTTTAGAACAGAGGACTTGTTGAAACGAGAACAACAAAATCTCGTAAAAGAAATTCTTCAGTTGAAAAAAAACACAGATTAGTTTATTGAGTAAAGTAAGCATGATTAAAGTAACTGTACATTCAGATGTAATAGACTGGTGAGGGTAGGAAATGGGAAGCATAGTGAGTTAGGACCTGTACCTAGAGTGGAGTGAAATGGATGTAGTAGCAGACAAGAAATTTTAGAATTCTAAACTCAGTTCTGTCACTGAGCAGCTGGTTGACCAAAATAAAGTTATTAAATTTCTACACATACCCTATATCTTACAAAATTAAGGAAACAGCTCTAATCCTCCTTTTCTTTAAAGTTAAAGTAAAATCAAGAATGTCTATATTAAATATGTTACCAATAAATCATAAAAATGTAACCACAGCAATAGACTTTCTGAGTTACAACACATGTTGGTCTTTATCTATGGCCCACTGCCATTTAGGAAGAGAGCTTTATTTTTAAAAGCTATAATTTTTTTAAAAGGACATATGGGAACTCAATGCATTCTTCAACAAATAAAAAAGCCAAAACATCTGGTATACCAAATGGAGAGGGAGAAGAAAATGGGCTATTTAGGGACGCCATCTTTTAACAGTGCAGGTGTATACTGATAATCATTTGGCTAGAAAAATGCTCTGCCATACCTGGCTCCAGATTTCCGCTTTGAAGGAATTGTAGATAATTGAGAATAGGTTTACAAAAGCTTTGCTCTCCATTCCTAATTATGACATAAACTTTCTACCTACTGGGCTGTTTTACATTTATGACCCTGCATTTGTAATCTGAAAAGTGTTAAATATGCTTCGCTTTACAAGCACTTGATCCATCATAAGTTAAAAGTTGCATTGGGGAGGTGATGAAAGGTCCCATAACGTGGGTACATAAAGAGAAGACAGTTTTTCCTATATAAAAAGAATCAAGAGGGAGCTGATCAAACTATTGAATCAAGGAATAAATGAAAGAGAGTTGGGGCTGGGAGATTATTCATGACTACCTCCTTGCATGGTCTTAAAGTAGAATATCAATAAGTAATATGAGCAAGAAAGGAATGATACCTTGTCCATCTCTCATCTATAAATTCATCAAGTAACATTACTGTTCCTATTCAAATCTCAAATGTACGAAGAATTTGAGATGGTGGTACTTTTAAAACTTTATCTAAAATAACAGTATTCATCTTAGATTAAATGCAAAACATACTTTTATATTAATATTCAATAAAATAGTAAGCAAGGAATTAAAGGGTATTAAAATGTTATCTCCCCATATAGTTCTGTGATAAAAATTGTGTAGGAAATTCTAGGAAGTTCTTGGTAGTAGGAATTCTAAGGATCTTTAATATAATCCATTAATGTGCATTATAAATCCCCAAGAGAAGAGAAATCTAATGCTGTGTTTCCCAAAGGTATTTTATAATGGAGCCCTTGTACAATGACACAATGGAATAAAGGCTCTGAGGCTCTTTCTAGCTCGAAGATTCTTCTTTTCCATGAAATCTCTTTATTCAAAAAACTTTTGAAGTACACTCTGTATGGAGTTTCACATTAGAAAACATAGATGGACACAAAGGAACGTTAAATTAAATTATTGTCCTCAAGGACCTGACAGTCTATGGAGAATGGAGGGTGACTAGAAAGTGATATCAGGGAAGGCACTGATTTTTGTCTTTTTTAAAAATCACTGCTGTATTTCCAGACTACTCTCTGGTAGATAGTAGGCATTTAGTAAATATTGAATGAATGGATGATGGTAAGGTTGTGAAAGGGCTAGAATGGTAATAACTGTACTTGTACTGGATTGCTCTTTCTGCAGTGAATAGGGAGTAGTTTAGTTCACTTGAGCAGGGAGTGTTGAACAATCTCTCTTTTACAGAGAGGATTGTACGCAAGCTGTCTTAGAGCTTGCCAATGAAGTATTCAAACTAGACCAACATGAAGCTAATAGGATTGTTTAAATAAAGTTTACATATTTTATTATCCACAATATGTAATTAAAATGAACATAAGCAAAATTCTCCGCACAATGGCTATTCAGTTTTCACACAAAGGTAAAGCCTCAGAAATAGGAGTTTATTTTTCAAAGACCAGACCTCCAAGTGAGAAAGATATTGCTCCTATAAAATGTTGTTACATGACACAGATATATTAAGGGACTTTACAGTGAAGTAGAACTGGATTCAAATCTTAACTCTCCTTCTTAACTCTCCTACTTACTATATAGCTTCTCTTATGTTAATTTTATTCACTAAAAGATTTTAATAAACCAATCTACCAGGGAGTTCAGCCTGCTGTTTTTATGCCATACTGTAAGTCTATTTCTTCATACTGTGTCATCAGTGAAGAAGAAGAGCTAGTTTCCATTCTCTTCATTGAAGTATTTTAATGCGTGTATGTTTTTATACATTTTCCAGTTCTTTGTACCTTTAGTCACAATTTGTATTTGTGATATTTTACTCTGTTCATTTGTCTTTTCCTAGCATAATCATATCTTAACTTTGATCACCTCAGTGAATTCTTAGGCTTAGCATACAAGGTAGCATACATCCAAGGTTCACAAAAGGGTCCAGATTTATATATGTATAACCAGAAAAATATAATAATCACAACCACAAGAACAATGGCAAACAAATGTAGAGACAGAAGTGAGATCTAAAGCAAAGGTATATTAAATAAATCATCTGTAATACACCCAGCTGTAGTAGAAGCACCTGAAGCTGACCTCTCCACCGGGCACAGACCTAGTCAGATAACAAATCATATTCTTAGTGAGATATCCCCAAATTTGATATGCATTTAAACACTGAGTAAATATGAAAAGACTGCCAAGTCTCCCCCAGCAATCTCATATATTTACATTCTCTGTATTTGACAATAATAAAGGAGAAAATAGGAGATATTTCAGTCGTCAAGAGGAAATACAGACCATGCAGAAAGAAAGAGAAGGGGCTGTTTTGATGCTAAAAAACATTGCTATTATAAAACAAATAATACCTAATATTTACTGAGTACTTATTATATGGCACACATTCTTATTCTTTTTTTTTTTTTTTGCGGTACGCGGGCCTCTCACTGTTGTGGCCTCTCCCGCTGCGGAGCACAGGCTCCAGACGCGCAGGCTCAGCGGCCATGGCTCACGGACCCAGCCACTCCGCGGCATGTGGGATCTTCCCGGACCGGGGCACGAACCCATGTCCCCTGCATCGGCAGGCGGACTCTCAACCACTGCGCCACCAGGGAAGCCCCTTATTCTTTATATTCATGATTTTATTATAGACTCTCAGCAACCCAGTTAGGCAGATAATCATTAACCCCATTTTAACAGTTCCAAGGAGTGAGTCTTAATAAGTAGCTTGCCTGAGATTATTGGACTAGTGAGTGAGTGAAGAGAGATCTATAGTAGGACCGTCTAAGTACAAGTAACTACATTGATATTTACATTTTCTTTTTTTGACATTCTAAAAGTAATTATTTATATTGGACTTTGAATAAGAAAGCTTAGAGAAAGATGTGTTTGAAGAGGAATGTTATAGAAACAGATACCCAGCTAGGCTTTTCTCAATATCTACTTAGAATACAAAAATCAATTAGAGTCAAATTTGTAAAGCAGGTAATGTATCATACATGGTGTTAGTCACCATGGTTACTTACATTAAGCTTTCTCTCTGGTGCTTCTTGCTTTTTGTTTCTGCTTGCAATTATGCTTACCCAAGAAGAAACGTTTTCTGTTGTTATTCGGTACTTTTATAAAAAGCCATAGACGTTGTCATCCAAATGTAAATTTGTTATGAGAGCCATTAATAGCTACCTAAGCCAACATGTCATCAGAAGATACCAGAAGGCTTGTTAAAACACAGCTTACTGGGCTTCTGACTTACTAAGTTCTGACTTACTAATTTCTGACTTACTAGTTCTGGGGAGGGACCCAAACATTTGCATTTTTTAACAAGATGCCAAATGATGCTAATGTTTCTAGTCCAGGGACCACACTGTAAAAAACAAAACAAAACTGTGAGGTAAGTATAAAGTTGTTTAGTTGGTCACATTCTTGTGCTGTAATATTTTTGGCAAGTGGTTCTAGTCAAGAAAGCTCAACTGCATATCAAATTGAGGTGCTGGAGAAAGAACTAGATCTTGCCCGTTCCTAAACTGTAGAGACATAAACATCTGGGATGGACCTGAGCAATCCTGAAAGAGGTTCACTTTCAAGGAGGGACAGTGGGGAGCCCTGAAAGGGAACTCACGGTGTCACAGCAGTAGGGTGCGAAGTCTAGGAAAGTGAGCCTGAATTTGTGGAGACAGTGGTTTCAGAAGAAGTAGGTGCTAGAATGTATCCCAAACCGGTGACCCCCGTACATGTGTGGTTTCTGGAAAAGAGGTACTGCATTTGATCATTAAAGAAACCTAAGAGTAAATGCTACCATATTTTCAGGCTTAAACAGCATTCCTGTGGATCCCAAGCTTAGGGTAATGTAAAGCAACTGAAGTTTATTTGCTCACAGTTCTGTTGCCTCTTCTAGTTTCCAGGGGCTGCCAGCATTCCTTGACTGTGGCCACATCACTCCAGTCTCTGCCTCTGAGGTCACACTTCCTCCTCCTCTTCCTTCTGTTAATTCTCCCTTTGTCTCACTCTTATTAGGACATTTTGTCATTGGATTTAGAGCCCACACAGATAATCCAGGATAAATCCTTCACTCAAAATCCTTTACTTAATCACATCCTGTGCCATATAGGGTGACATTTATTCTTTTACTATATAAGGTAGTTGTATTAGTCAAGGTTCTCCAGGGGAATCAGGAAAATGGAGCCAAGAGGATATATATATATATATCTCTTCCATATTAGGTTTCCAGACTTTTGCATTTTTCCACATTTGGTTACATATATCAATATACAGAAGGATTCTTCATCTAGTATACTATGAAAATAACTTGTAAAACAAACATGCATTACTTTTTTTTTTTTTAGGGATACGCAGGTCTCTCACCGTTGTGGCCTCTCCCGTTGCAGAGCACAGGCTCCGGACGCGCAGGCTCAGCGGCCATGGCTCACGGACCCAGCCGCTCCGCGGCATGTGGGATCTTCCCGGACCGGGGCACGAACCCATGTCCCCTGCATCAGCAGGCGGACTCTCAACCACTGCGCCACCAGGGAAGCCCTGCTTTTTCTTTTAAAATAATGCTTCCCACTTTGGTTTGTACATCCCATTTATAGACATGATCGGGGTAAATGACATTTATGTGTAGCTTTCTTATAAATGGATTCAATTTTCAATGTAATTCTATTAGAGGGAGAAGTGAGTTTCAAAGCTAACAAATAGTTCTTTTTGACTCATGAGAAAAAGGTAGCCATTTACGCTTATTCAATGCACATTAACCTCATGTAACCAAAAGATGTTACTATATATTCATCATTCAATAAGTTACACGCAAACACACACACACTCACACACATACACGCATGCGTGCACACAAACATGCACCCGCCGACATTCTGTCTTATCACTCTTGCTTTTATGTTGAGAAATTTGAGTTTCACAGAGTTTAGTCATTTGCCTCAAATCATATAACTTGTTTCTGGCAAAGCTGAAGCTTGATTTTTAGCACAATTCTCTTCACATAGAGGACCTGGAATATTTCTTTTCGGTCATTTTCCCTTTAACAACCCCTAAATTGATAGCTGAATGTGAAAATGCATTCTGGCTTATGAAACGTGACTCTCTCTCGTTGAAAGGAGCTACTAATACTGTTCTCCCACCAACTGAAATTGGAGATGCAATATTGTGTTATTTCTACCTGAGAAATGGTAAGGAAATCTGTGGGTTTTCATTCAACTCCTTCTGGTATATTGTGGGAAGGAAAACATCTTCAAAATTATATTTTACAATTTGATACATGCTTTGGAAGAGAGTATAATTTAGATCATTTAGCTCTGTAGCTCTATTTTTGGAGCTACCAAAATATAGAGGCAATTATCTTAAAACATGTAAATAGATAACAGCGGAAAGAAATGGTTGGTTGAGCTTGGAACCATTAAAGTTCTGATACTGCACTACTAGAGGTAGGTGTGTGGTGGTGAGATGTGGCACCTGCGTTCAGGACTCAAGGGGTCTTAGGGCAATTGATAACTACGCGTGGGTGAGGTGTGGACAGGAAGAATGGAGCATTTCAGAAAGAATGGAGAATTATGCTTGATTTCACTGCTCAACGTTTATAGAATTTTTCTGTATTTCTTTTCTTTTTTAGCTTTCTTTTTCTTTCTTTTTTTTTTTAACATCCTCCTCCCCTGTAAATTTTATTTGCCTCCATAAACCATGGATTCTTCTAACCAGAGAAGGAACACAAGCTGAGGGAGACCAATGGCAGGGAGGACAGCAGTGTACACTGATCTAGTGTCTATGAGAAAACACGGTCTAAAGGTAACAAACTTATCTATAATGTTTCCCATTTCAAATTATCCTTATAAATCCTTATATCAAAGGGGGAAATGGTATGCAATTAGAAACTACTGACCACTTGACCTCCTTGTACTCCTATTACTTCCCTGTTGTCTCTCTTTAATATAATTTAAAATGAAATTCTGACAGATTCTATCTCTCCTTGCCTCGATTTACTTATTTAATATAGTTTATTTATTCAATAAATATATACTGAATAATTTGCAATCTGGGTGACATACAGTTGGTGGCAAAACATGAAACAAGAAATCCAGCATTGGAGTCATAAGCTTAAAATGAAATTAGATTATTCATCAGGGACTGTTCAACATCAGTAGATAATGACCTAAAATAAACATCTACAAGTTATGCTACACCTAGTAAAACAGAGATATATAAAAATTTAACTCAATCTACGTAATGTGCTAACATAAACTTAAATGATAAACCGTATTATTCAAATGTGTTGAGTGAAATATAACTGTGTGTAGGTGTGTGTTCTTTTGATATAAAGATGCCACTCCAGCAGATCTTGTGATCTTATCATATTTTACTTATTTCATTTATTCGAAAAAAATCACAGACTCATTCTATTAAACATAATAGGTGTAATAATTGAATTCTTAAGAGGTCAGTATAGAGTCAATCGTGACTAAGATGGGATTTTGAAAGGCATTTACAAATTCTGTTAAATGCTTGCCCCTGTGACAGATTCAGATACCTAAACAAGTGAATAAGGGTTTCCTGCATCGGATTAAATTCAAAAAAGATGATCTAGATCCATCCACTTCACTACAAATAACTAGGGAGGATGGAAGGGAAGCTCAAGAGGGAGGGGATATGGGGACATGTGTATGCATATGGCTGATTCGCTTTGTTATGCAACAGAAACTAACACAGTATTGTGAAGCAATTATACTCCAATAAAGATATACTAAAAATAAAATGATCTATGTTTAATAACACACATTCTAGAACTTCAAATACAATTTAAAAATTTAGGAAAGCACTGCTCAAAACTGCCTACGATGACTTCTCACCTACTATCTGTCTATGGCAGTATTTATAAAATAATTGGCAACGTTTAAAATGATCATTGATCACTTGACACTGTTTACCTGAATTGATCAATGAAAGAAACAAAACAAAACAAAGCAATTCCATGATATTAGACATACATTGAAAATCACTGCCAGGCAAATTTTGGAAAATATAGTTAAAACAGCACACCCAAATGAACCTTGAGGAAATGTAAGCCTTACAAATGTTTGTGTGTGTGTTCACTTGTGTACTAGGTACACAATTAATCTCAGTAGATTAAATCCTTTATATATTTGATCTTCACGCTGATTTACAAATTCAGTATTATTGCTATATTACAGAGAAGTAAACTGAAGCAACAAAAGGTTGTCCAAGAAGGAAGACTTTGGGAAAAGTCCTTTTATACAGTGTCTCTGATGCCAGCAATGATAAACCTGCTTTATTATGGGGAGTAGATGGGATTGTCTACTGCTGTTGTCTATTCTTTTTAAGTGAGATATATATGCACTTTTTTGGTCTCTCCTAAAATTTAAAATTCTAAGGAAGAAAGCAGTATAATGTCTTCAAATTCCCCTCACAACTCTTTTTTTTTCTTAGATCTCCTTTTTTAGAAATGCTATTTTTAAATTGCACTTATTTCTATAAATAGGAGAAATTTGCCTCTTTGTGTTCTGAATACGTCATAAAATTGAGGGCCCTTTATTTTAACCTGAGGATGGTATCTTAGTCCATTTGGGCTGCTACAAAATACCACAGTTTGGGTGGCTGATAAACAACAGAAAATGTATTTCTCACAGTTCTGGAGGCTGGAAGTTTGAGGTAGGGTGGGTGCCAACATGATCAGGTGAGGGCACTCCTCCAGACTTCCCATTGTATTCTCATATGGCAGAAGGGGGTCAGGGATTGTTCAGGAGTCTCTCTTATAAAGGCACTAATCCTATTCACAAGGATCCCACCCTCATGACCTAAGCACTCTCAAAGGCTCCACCTTCTAATACCATCTCTTTGGGCATTAGGAGTTCAATACATGAATTTGGTGAGGGCACAAACATTTAGACCATAGCAGAAATGCCTACCAGGTTCTGCTGGCAGAGATTCAGGTGCTGGGAGTCTTGCTTATTCTACAGTCCTAAGTCATTCATACACTCAAATATTTCTGCATTCAGAGAAAGGAGAGCTCTATAAGTTATCCTTTGACATTACTGGATAATGAATTTGGTAGGGACAGCAGAAATATTTTGGCTGATTTCTGTCTCCTGGAGGCCAGTAATTTTTACCTTGTGTGATAAAAAGTCATTTCTGATGACTTAAACAAAAGGCAAACTGGGAAGTACAAACCTTCTGCTCTTCATGCAATGAAGTTTTGTCTTACTGGTTTTAAGAGCATGGCTTGAGGAGGGTAACATATAACTTTTTAAAAAACTTTCTGTCCAAATGAATACAAGTGTTTAGTATTTCAAACAAGACTCAATTCTCTATGTTGTATGGCAACAAATTTTATCACTAGTTTAATAGTTTAATCGGCAGTCGACACACAGAAAATTTTGAGTGTGGACTTTCCAGGAAGTGTCTCTGCCCTGTCTTACACATTCCGGATCTGAGACTTGGCAGGATGTTGAGACTCAGTATAAAAAAGGAGCAATATGTGGTGGTATTGACATTTGAATGATTAGTGTTATAGAGGACCCATTTGTAGAAGAGACTTGTGATAGCTGGGCAAACTCCTTAAGATCATGGAGCAATAAGTTATCTTGTTAGACAAGCCTCTCAAAACATAGTATCCAAGGGAGAAAATTGTTTAGAAGCAGAATCACTGAAATATATGAACAAAGTTTTAACAATGAGATTTAAGGCCCTAACGCACAGTAGAGGAAAAATTAGAAGCAACATTTGAGTTGGCTTTTCCTCAATTTTTCTTCTTCTGTGACTTCTACGATTCATTCTTTCATGCATTTATTCACCCAATAAACATTTCTTTGTTGTGATGCATAGAGATATATACTGGTAAATATAACAAACATAGTTCCTGTGCTTTAGAGATTATGGTAATTTAGGGATTACAGTTACTGAGGATGAAGCTCTGAGGATGAAATTTCAGTCCATGGGGAGAGACAGAATTCAGAGATTAACCTCTTTCCTATTATACCAAAAATCAGAGCACATAACCATCCTTCTTTTCACTGGGAAGGGCAAGTCTCAAATGAATTCTCCAATGAATGTTCCAACTGTTTAAAATTTCTTAAAAAGAAAAAGTTAGGAGTGAAAAATTTAAGAGGCTAGAATGTATTGTTTCCCCAGAAAGTAAAAGACAGTGCTCAAAGAATCATGCTAGAGTGTGTTAAAAGGACAAAAGAGCCAACTTGAAAGAGCCCTGAGTAGTCAAATATAGATAATTTAAATATCAAAATAAAGTATTATAAAAATGGATTGTGACTCATTCAATAAAATAAAACCTAATAGCCCATGTGAATAAGATAAAATAAATGAATAAGTAAATGAACAGAGAGAAGGAAAATCTCTTCCCTGAGCAGAAAGTTGACTAATAATTACGTAACAATATGTGGTTAGAAAATCATGAATAAATAATAAAACTAGTCGTGAAAATGTGATAAAGAGCAACATGCTTACATAGACTCATAGTATCTCCCAATAACTTCCTTATTAATCATGGAGGAAATATTAACTTTATACTGTAGAAACCTAGTGGATACTAATTCAGTCTTCAAACATTGCATCACTACTATTTGGACAAACCAACAAGCACCTTCTAATAAAATGAACTGAGAAGGAAAGAGCATCACTTTTGTAATATTCCTACCAAAACTACATAATCTGAACTGAATTATGAGGAAACATCAGGCAAACCCAAATTAAGGGACATTCTAAAAAAATAAACAAGAAACAGAAAGACAGAGAAAGTATTCCAGATTTTAAAGGTGATTAGCTAGACATTACTCAAATAAACGAAATGCATAATCGTGGCTTTGATCTTGAACTGGTAAAAAAAAAAAAAAGTAGCTATGAAGGGCATTACTGGAATGATTGATCCAATTTGAACATGGACTGTAAATTAGACAAAAGTAACTTATCATTGTTAAATTTCCTGATATTGATAACTGCACTGTGGTTCTGTCAGAGAATGCTCTTTATTATTAGGAAATGCAGACTGAAGGAAGTATTTACAGGATATGCTATTTACATGTCAGTTGGTTGTCAATTGGTTTAACTCTCAATTGGTTAGGAAAAATAAGTATCTATCTACCTATTTACATTATCTATCAATCTATCATCTATCTATCATCTACCTATCTATCTATCTATCTTTTTATCTAGAGAGATTAGAAAAGTGAGAACAAAATGTTAAAGCAAATAAGGCCACATGTAAACAAATAGTGAATAATAATAGTAAATGGTAAAGGGTATATAGGAGGTCCTTTACTGATTCTTGAAACTTTTCTGTAAGTTTGAAATTATATCAAAACAGAAGACCATGCAAACAATATACAGTTACTTGAACTGTCTGAAGAATGTAGGTGAAATACTACCTGCAAGTAGTAACAAAGTTGTTTCCTTGTTGTTATTTTTAAAACCAGGTTTCTTTCTTTGCCCTTGAGTTTGAATTGAGAGCTTTTCATTTTTTTCAACCCTAAACATCAAGTATATTTCTTACTTTACCTATGAACAAATATACCATTTGTTCAAAGGCTCGTTTTCCATCTCCATATCCCGTTATGTGTGTGAACAGAATCCCACCACGTTTCTAACAGGCAACATGCAGACACTAAAATTCACGTTTTAGACACTTGTTCAACTGAATTTTTCAAAAATAAACCCAGAGAGCTTTATAAAAATAAATAAATATGAGACTTCTTTGAATAATAGTTTTTAATAATTTTAAAAATTAGGTGACCAATAATTTTAAAAATTAGGTGAAATTGATAATTTTCTGGTAAAAGATAAATAACTTAAAATGACCACACGGAAATATGGAACAACAGAATAGATGGGCCAGATGGTTTTCCAGGAGACTTTTATCAAAGTTTCAAGAAAGAAATAATCTATAACTTATGTACACTGTTCCAGAGAGTAGGAAAAACCAACTCGGAAACCTCTAATGTATGAGCCAAGATAGCTTCAATAGCAAACCTAGGTAAGTACAGCACAAGAAATGGAGTCACTTATTAATTCCTTTTATAAGCATACAAACATCGATACAATTAAATACCAACATAGATAAAATAATTATAAAGTGAATCTGGGCTACTAGAAATATTCTAGCTTTTGATCTCTTAATCTGGGTGGTAATTACATGGATATATACATACCTAAAAAAAAATCCAGCTGTATAATTAAGACTTGTGCAATTTATCCATCCACTTGCATACAACATTGGGATGCAATAAAAAAAAGTTTTAAAATATTAGTGTGGATTGGGGAGAGTGGTATATCACCTTTGCTTCTGTAAACACTCAATTTTTAAAATCTCTTTTTTGTGAGGTTTTAATATACACTATGTCATTTTTAGATGTTTCACTGGATTCCAAAAGGTTTTAATCCCATCCCCTCAGTTATTCCTATAAAAACGCATTTAACCTTTGCTCACAGGCATTAAGTAATCTAAATATACAATCTTAATTGCAGACGTTGAAAGACTGTGAATGATAAAAATCAAAAGGATGAGAGATGTTTCTTTAGCTTGCATAAATGGCAGTTTTGATTTCCCCAAACATTATTTTCTCTTAGCATTCCCAGCCCTTTATAACTGGCTGTATGGCATGGCAGTCTTCCAACGCACTTACAAGGCTCGGAGGAGCCGTCCAATGTATATTAATCCACTGTGAACACAAATAACTTGAGTGCTCGCTCTCCTGCAGTCTCCGTCACTAATGTTGGTGGTTGGTGTTGACGCTATTATCTGTGCGCTGCCAAAGCAAGGCCTTGGATGGAAACTCTTTCTAGACATTCCAATGACTTTTTTTTTTTCTCCTGGTCTTGTGTACCAGCTACTTTTTATATCAGTTACTTTCTCCTCGGTGCAAATCTTACCTTCATCCCTTAACTGATAGACGGGGACAATTACAAAACCACAGATAGGGGCTCCCTGGTGGCGCAGTCGTTGGGAGTCCGCCTGCCGATGCAGGGGACACGGGTTCGTGCCCCGGCCCAGCAAGATCCCACGTGCCGCGGAGCGGCTGGGCCCGTGAGCCATGGCCGGTGGGCCTGTGCGTCCGGAGCCTGTTCTCCGCAGCGGGAGAGGCCACAGCGGTGGGAGGCCCGTGTACCGCAAAAAAAACACAAAAAACAAACAAAAAAACACACACAGATAGTAGCTCTTCTTGATTTAGGCAGAGAGACTCTGAGAAGGATCTGGTAACACCAAAGGGAGAAGCTCCATGGTTGGGATGCATCAAATAAAATGTAACCAAAGAAACAAAATGAAAGCTACTTGCTTTCCAGCATTACATCTATTATGATATATTTTCTGAAAGCCACCCAAGTATAACTATTTATTTTAACTAAAGTAATCGAGATTAATATCAGCAGTTATGACACACACTGTTTGCTAAAGAACACATAGAACAATTGCTCAGGGCAAGCTTCATTAAGAAATCAGATAAAATTAGTAAAACTGATTATATTTCAAAACTCAGCAGCAGCTAAAATTGCCATTCAGGAGCTTCCAATTAACACAATTGGTCTTGTTCACAATCAGCTATTGTAATCTCATTAGCTTATTATATCTTAATCATTGTGATAACAGCATGGCAAAATTTATTTTATTTTGCCTGGGTGTAGACTGGCCAGGTTGGGTGTGTAGCCTACCTAGTATTAGACACACACAGGCTTTTGGAATTTGGCATCTCTTCCAATATTTTTGGGAATTATCCTATCAAGTGTCAAATGCACATAGAGCCCCCTACTCTACCAGTGAGGGGGCATTACGGAAACAGACATCCAATTTGGCATCCACTGATGGGAGGATTAATTATGTAGCTGATACTGCGACTGAAATCATTTTGTAATGGCATTTGGAGAAATGACAGTTTATGGAAGAGAGAGAGAAAGAAACAGATTGAAGAGAAAAGAAAAAAAAAAAGGAGATAGAATTCTCTGAGTACCTGCATCTAATTACTGTACCTCTTTGTTTTCCTACCTTGTTTTATAAATATAGTTCTGAAGATACTAGTCACTGCGAAAACACAAAATATTTCCATCCTTTAGGTAGGAGCGGTCAGCACATGTCTAAAAATACTCCTGTTTCATTGATACCAAGTATTGCCTGCTGCAATGAGCTTATGTTCTATTCATGGGAACTGGGGTGTAACAGCCATCTACAGAAAGCGATAGGTTGCCCTCTTTTCTGGCTGAAAATGCTGCGTGTTTTATGAACTGCCTCTATCTTGCACACCAGGGATGTGTCTGTGGCTAAGGCCATAATAGGATTTTCCTAAATGATACAAAAATACAAATATTCAGACCAACCAGCTTGCAGAGGCTGCTTATTTTCCAGCAAGTTTTCGGACTGCATTTTGCCACCATCTTTTAAGAATCTTTTTGATTTCCTTTTTCCATTATCAGTGCTTCCTGTAAAGTCATCCATGATCACTAATTGTGTTCTGCAAAAGGGAAACAACAGAGGCAGGGCTCCAACATACGTGAAAATCCTTGTTCTTGACAGGAGCACGTACAACAGGACAGATATGAAGAGGTGAGCATGCAGAGAGGTGAACACTGGGAAGCTCAGAAATCCTCTGTAATCTCAAAACCCCACTATGTTTTTTGGAGTAGTTGCTACTAATTCTGTCTTTAAAAAACAGCCTCTCAGTTCCTGATATTATTTTTAAATTTTATTTTATATTATTTTTTATACAGCAGGTTCTTTTAGTTATCCATTTTATACATATTAGTGTATATATGTCAATCCCAATCTCCCAGATCGTCCCCACCCCACCCCACTTTTCCCCCCTTGGTGTCCATACGTTTGTTCTCTACATCTGTGTCTCTCTTTCTGCCTTGCAACCTGGTTCATCTGTACCATTTTTCTAGATTCCACATATATGCATTAATATACGATATTTGTTTTTCTCTTTCTGACTTACTGCACTCTGTATGACAGACTCAAGTTCCATCCACGTCTCTGCAAATGACCCAACTTCGTTCCTTTTTATGGCTGAGTAATATTCCATTGTGTATATGTACCACATATACACAATCTTCTTTATCCATTCATCTGTCAATGAGAATTTAGGTTGCTTCCATGACCTGGCTATTGTAAATAGTGCTGCAACGAATATTGGGGAGCATGTGTCTTTTTGAATTATGGTTTTCTCAGGGTATATGCCCGGTAGTGGGATTGCTGGGTCGTGTGGTAGCTCTATTTTTAGTTTTTTAAGGAACCTCCATACTGTTCTCCATAGTGGCTGTATCAATCTACATTCCCACCAACAGTGCAGGAGGGTTCCCTTTTCTCCACACCCTCTCCAGCATTTGTTGTTTGTAGATTTTCTGATGATGCCCATTCTGACTGGTGTGAGGTGATACCCCATTGTAGTTTTGATTTGCACTTCTCTAATGCTTAGTGATGTTGAGCAGCTTTTCATTTGCTTCTTGGCCATCTGTATATCTTCTTTGGAGAAATGTCTATTTAGGTCTTCTGCCCATTTTTTGATTGGGTTGTTTGTTTTTTTAATATTGAGCTGCATGAGCTGTTTATATATTTTAGAGATTAATCCTTTGTCATTGATTCATTTGCAAGTTCCTGGTATTTTAATGTCCATAAATAAATACATGAGGAAAGTGCCCTTATAAATCCCAGGAGAGAAAGTTAAATGAAAATGGAAGACGAAGTCCTTCTGTGACTGTCATATTACCATACCTAAGCACTAAAAAGGTGAATGTTCATCATTATTAAAATCATTCAATTTGTGTCTTTAATTATAACTTTTGGGGGCATGAATGGCTCCAGAGAAATTAGTCTTCTATTTGCTCTATGAAAGAATTTAATAAGTAATACATTATGTTAACTGATTTTTAAAAATCCATTTAATTTTTCCCTGAATTCTATTTTAGGATGATGAGTTTTGATATCACAGAAATTCTTGTCTAGCACCTCCTGCTTAGACAGTGACAAATTTGTGTTTCTTAAACCATCAGGTCCTGGACTTTGTTTATTTATGATCTAAGTTCTAAATTACTTGTCAGTCTTCCATAATTTAAGCCATGGCCTCCTTCGCCATGTAGTAAGCAGCTACAGTCTCAGATTCTCTTTATGAAAATCCACATGAGTTGTTTGAATGATGGTCTCAGGCTGCCTCCAAGTCATTGTCTTCATCTCTAATGGTGACAGTTGCTTATTTAGAGCGGCTCAGTTATGCAATCAATAATTCTCTTCTTTCCCTGTCTATGACTGATTTGCAGATTAATATCCATGTGGTATGGAATCTGCATGGGGTTTAAAGACAAAAAGAACTCATAGTCATTCAGGTCTATTCTGATGACAATAGATAATTATGGAATTCTCATGTGCTACAGCACTTACAAACCACTTTGCAGAATGTAGCTTTGTAAATACGTGATAAAACTCCTATACCCCAAACAAACGGGGAAGGCAGGATTTTAAGATTCAGCATCTTACTTCATGCAATTTCAGATAAAGACACTTTTTATAGGCAGATTATAAGTGTACATATCAGTATAAATAGGTACATGTGCGTTAAAGAAAAAATATGGTTCTAACTGTTAAAGAAAACAGTTTTCCATGACACTTATTAAAGAATAGTAAAGCAGACTTTATTCAATGGGTGGAGTGGCATCATGTTGGATGTAGGGACCAAGGCAACAGGGTCTTACATGGGACAGAGAGATTGGACTCAAGTTCAATTGTTAAAATTGGGGACAAGTGGGGATTTATAATGAATAAGCAGTGTGGAGCGTCAGTGGGTGAAAAATCACTAAGAGAAGAGCTCAGGGTTAAGGGGGATTCTTGTTAGATCAACTCAGTAGAATTCCTGCTGAAGGCAGGCCAGGATAATAAGATATGAAGGGTGGTCAGATATTAAGGGTGTGGGATTTTCCCTAACCTGATTTAGCAGAATTCTTGCTCAACTGGATTCTATAGGATAGAGAGAAAAGCAAGATCAGGCCTAATCCATCAGAGGGTTCAGAGGAACCTGAATAAAGTTGGGTCAGGAAGAGAGTCTGTATTTAGTTTGTTACAAATAAATATATTAGTATATTTATATATATATATATATATATATTTAAAGAAGGCTAAATATATGTAACTTTCTGTGTTTACACATACACATATCCAAGTATCATTTGGTAAAAATCTTCCAAATATGAAAACACTAAGTTTTGAATATTTAGCATGAAAAATATTATTACTACTATCGACCATCGCTTGTTCAATGCTTATTGTGAGCCAAGTATGTTCCATTCAACAACTACTGTTTGTTTCTAAGCATTACAGCATGCATTTGCTGCATGATATTGAAGACTTTATGAAAGTGTCACAGGCAGAAAATTTCAGCATCACATGGCAATGATTTTCGGTGAATTTTGTTGCTTTTGTTGCTGCAGAGAACTCTCTTCAAATGAAATCTTACTTAGGTGAACAATTTTAAAATAGATGAAAGCAAAGTTTCCATATTTGAAGTGAAGCTGGACTCAGAATCCCCTTTACTTCTCTCTCTCATTGTCACCCACTCTGAAACTTTAATAACATAACAGTTCAGTACTGTTTGAAAACGACCCTAATACCATCAACTTGTTGCAGGTACAGGATGCTATAGTTAAACAGGAAAAGAAGGCACCTGGTCTAAAAATACGGTTCAGTGGATGCTACATGGAGATGATGATGCCTGAATTGGAGTAGGGGTGAGAGTTGACCAAAAGAGTAAACAGTGAGGATCCTATTAAAGGCGAAGGGAACAAGTATGAGAAAAGGCATGGAAGATGAAATGGAAATGGAAACTGGTAAGAAATTATCAGAGGGCTAGGAAGTGGCAAAATATGATGGAGGAGAGAACGGTAACTGGGATTAGGGATGGTACTGAATCCAATACTAAACAACTGAATTTTAGCATATAGGCAGTGGGGCTGCAATGAACATTTTTAGGCAGGGGCATGGCGTGATTAGGCTCTGGCTACAAGATGGAGAATTAATTTAATGGAGGCAAGACAAGAAGTAGATGAACTTATTTAAACATTTAATGAGGTTAAATAACTTAATCCAAGGTCAAACAGCTAAAAATGGTGGTGGCAAGGGAAAAGCAAGAACAGACTTGAAAATGTGCAGGTGGTTATATAGGCAACATGGTCATGCAATTAGTCAATGTCAGACGCATAGGATAATGACTAACAGACTGGTGGTAGTTAGGAAGGGGTGTAGAAACAGAGACGTTAAGTTGCAAACATACTGCATTAGAGGGATTAGACATATTGGCTATTCATGTCTGGAGCTTACAGGAAGCAAGCACCGGGAGGGAGAGAACAGATTATAAAGAGTCATCAGTATGTGGCGCACACTTAATAAAATTATGAATGTAGCATGAGCTGGTCCTAGTAAAAACTATAACAGAATGAGAAGACGATAAGATGATTTCCTAAGTAATGCCAAGGTTAAAGGAATAAGGCATATGAGGCAAAGAAAAGATCAGGGAGATAGAAGGCAAAACGTAAGTGAGAAGTGACACTGAAGCCAAAGATAAAGAATCTTGAAAAGTGGCTTGTGCTTCCATTTTGAGTTTTCTAAATAGTCCTTTGGAAGTCTGTTCTGCCCAAGGGTTTCTTGCCATAAAATAGGACCAGGCACTTATTCATATTTTTCTCAGGTGGATTTCTCCACTTAAACTCGATACTATATCTGAGGCTACAGTTACTGTTATTTATATCCAAATCCTCTAACTCAACCACAAGATCCACATCTTCTGGGATCTCTATCCCAGCCTGGGATTCACCTTAATTAGCCTTTATCCATGGCAGGGTGCCCCTCTTTGGACTAGAATTTCTACTCCTTTCTCCAGGTAGTTTCTCTCCTGCCATTTATCCTTTGCTTCACCTACTTCATAGCTGCATAGTGGAATATATACAGATCCATATGCGTCCCCTGAAGCTGACAGTGGATTATCATGGTTACTGATTAGGAAAATTGCTCTGTTTGCACAAAGACGTTGTTGTATATGTTTTACCTTATTTATCTTACGCATCTTTTATTTAGGTTGAACCATGTAAAATTGCCATTCTTGTAGGTCAAAAGGTTAAATATTAGCAGTTTCATAAGTTTTGACCTATTTTATGTCTCTAACTTAGTTTTGCTTCTCAGTCTTTGAAACCAGTATGTAAAGAAGACAAAGTACAAAATATCCATGAACTTCTTGGTAGCGGATAATTTTGGATACGCTATTGATCGTAAAATGCTCCAGGTCTTAAATGTATGCATCTGCCCATAAACCATCAACTGTCTCTTGCACAGTAAGGATTGTACAGGTGAGCCGACTGCTTCTGTGTGTACGAGAACCTCTGAGGTCTGCATCCGCCCTTTAAAATCCCTAAGGTATTTGTCATTAAACCATTCCTGCTGGGCTTAGTGACTGAGAAGATTCAGTAAACCTCTCGGAGTGCGGACATCCCAAAATAGTTAGCTCATCTGTTTATTCATTCAATTAAAAAACAATTATTCTTCTGTTCATTAAATGAACATTTATCTAGTGGCCATCATGTGCCGTTTAGTAGTATCTGGTTCACGGGTGATTGCAGGATTTAATCTGAGCAGCTGGGTGCCTTTTCATTTTACAGCTTATTATTACCAGATAATTTTTAATAATTTCCAGCCGCTGGTCACAAAAGTGTGACAAGCTGAATAGACAAGCCCTGGAAGTCCCTTTTGGTTCAACCCTGCCACACCTGCATGAGCCTTTGCTGGATTCCCAGTTTTCACAGAACTGATGGCCAGGCCAGTTCTGCCCCTGCCTCCCCACTACCATCCTCCCAGCATTTGAAGTCAGGGCTCCTTTTCCCATTTTCACCCTTGGCACCAGAGTTTCTCGTCCTTGCCACTATTGTCATCTGGGGCTAGACGGTCGTTGCGGGGGGCTGCCCTTGCTTTGTAGGATGTCTAGCTGCATCCCTGACCTCTACCAACTAGACACCAGGGACACACCACCCCCCAACTGTGACAATCAAATGTGTCTCTAGACATTGTCAAATGTCCCCTGGGGGTGAGGGGAAAATCCCGTCCAGTTAAGGATGCTGCTATAGACTTAACAACAGCGGTGTTTCCTTGTAAGACATCATCCAAGGGTCTTCCTCCACCTTCATGACCTAAGGCTACCGAAGACTACAAGCAAAATTGGGCATCCTTCTACCACATATGTACTTCAATGGTTACAAAAGTGTGTGTATATATATACATATATATGTACATATATACATATATGTAAATATAAATTCATGTATATTTATATATTTACATATAGTTTTATTGGAATCCAGAGGAGAGTGATCTTGTCTCCTGAATCAAATCACATAATGTAGCTATATTACTATAGCTAGTATAGGCTGACCTTGAACCCCCCTCATGAACAAATCAAGACACCCCAGTTTGCCATGTGTCAGAGTTATCATCAAGCATGATGAGATTGTCTCTGTGAATGTAGATGATGGAAGATTTCCCTGTTTTTATTCCCTTCTTTGTTAATAAAACCAAAGTGGTACAAATGCTAAGCTCTCCAAGTACAAAGCGTTTTAATAGTTTGCTTTGGCACGCTGGGACTATAGTTCCATTTCAAGAATTCACCTTTGCACGGCTTCCCAGGGGTATCTGGACCCCCTGATGTGAGCTGCGATCTATAGGAGGAAGAAGAGATACAGGGAAAGGACAGGCCTTGGTTCCCTTCCTTCATCTCTCACAACTAAAACTATATGACTTTTATTTCCTAAGGAAAACAAAATTAATTTGGAGTCTTTCAAAAATCTTGGCATGTAAAATAATGCAACAGAACCCCAATTTTGGGACTGCTGTGATTGCATTCCCTAGTTAAGCACCCTAGATATCAATACTTAATGGTATTCTCTAAGCTCAGCCAGTGAAGAAAATAGGGTTGTTATCTATCAAAGCACATTTTTGTTTCTGACAAGTAAAAAGCAGCATGGGGAATGCAGGAAGGCTGAAATGAAAGCCTAAAAGAAAACTCATATAACATCTGGTGTCCTTTATCCCCTGTTGGCCTTTCATAGTATGATATGATGAGCTTGTTCTGATTTAAGACCTGATGATTTGGTTTGAAAAAAACAGGAGGAGGGGGCTAGATGCAGCCAGGTTGGCAGCAAATTGGGATACAAAAATCTGCTCAAATAATTGGAAACACGACAGATTTTTCCTAACTGATGCCAGTGGATCTTAGTTTATCCATCTCTCTCAGCTGAATTTGTAAAGTGCATTATCTTATTGGTTTTAAAGTTTCCATCTCACTTATTTGCAGGGGGAAATGTGAGCAAATCAGTCATGATGGATTGCCTAATTTTCTGGGCTGAATAAAACAGTTTTATGAGATTGTTGATTCCTGGGTTATTAGTTAATAGAAACACTGATCAATTTTTAACCTAAAAAAAGCTTATCAAGTTATTGCATTTAAAATGTTTCATTATTGTTACCATAGTATTGGTAATGAATATGCTAATTGAAAAATTGAGAAAGGATTTCATAAGGGAGTGTTTCTTTGCTTTTTTAATTTTCAATCCAAATGTTAACATTGTCCTGAGCCACAGAGGTCAGAAGATTAGTAATTACTCTACATGAAATCATCTTTGATCAAAAAGCCAGAGGAAGGGGCAGAGAAAGATCATTTCCTACCTAGAAAATACAGGTCCAATTTAATCCATTGCAAATTTCTTACTGCTTCATTTACAAGAGCCGGAAAATAAGGAGAACCAAATACTACGGAGCCATATTTTTTAAATTAAATGAATCATTTAAGGTTCATTGGACGTGGGAGTACATGCGGTAATTAACAAGGAGGAGTTTTTATTTGCTAATTTGAACCTTTGATGAGAAATTAGTCTCATGGATGCTCCAAATTTTAATGCTCCAATGAAAGCATTTTTCCAAAACTTCCTTAAAAATATCAAAATTACCAGATATATTTATTCATCGAAAAACTATGTATCCAGGTGAGAATCCCAAATAGAAAAAAAAAATTGTACCATTTTTTCTCAAATTCGAATTATAATCATAGAAATAAAACTTCCTTTTGTTTCTTAAAACTAAAAGTTATAGTAACTATGCCACGATGGCTCAGGAATAATTAACATAAATCCAGGCATCCTTTTTTGACAGAAAAGGTGTTCCTTTTTTTTTTTTCTCTCTTTCTTTTTTTCTTTCTGTCCAACTTTGTCATGGATGGGTTTCATCTTTGTGAATATATGCTCTTAGCATTCAGAATCACAAATGAAGGAAGTTATTCCTTTATAAAAAGGAAAGAAGGGAGTTAAAAACTTTTATGCAAGCAGACTTTACTGTGAATTGTTATCTTTTGTTAGTTCAAAGGTTCCCAAAGATATAAATTCTTCAGAATTGCCCTGAGGTGCTGGGGATGTAAATTGAATACTTTACAATTTGTAGACTGTTCCTGAAGTAATGTGTATCTCCTCTGTGAGTGAGTGTTTGGGGATTTTTCAATTACTGGAGTCTGAAAACTCAGAGATTCTTTAGGGCAGAAAAAAAGACTCTTCTCAAAGTTGAGTCACTGCTGTTCAAATTAGCTGCCAAAAGCACTATAATGATCTGTGTTCCAGATTTCACTAAACAAGGGAAAATGGCCCATTTTTGTCAGAGGGAAAATAACCTCCTCTAACTGCATCCACGGATAACTGCAGATGGGCTATGGGATGGGTTAAAAGTGAAATAAATTGTTGATACGTGCCGTATAAAATAGGCCAATGTTATTCCTAAAAGACTCAAATGAGCTTCTTTATATTTTTTTTAGAGTGATAACTTAAGTATGGCCTTTTAGGCTGTTAACAACTTCTTAGAAAATAAGAAATGAAAAACAATAGAATGGTATATGTGCATTTAAAATTTGGCATACTTCAGAATTATATAGAATATAATTATATTATATATTATATTATATACAGCTCACAATCACGGGATGACTGAAAATGATAATTTCCAAATTTCCATCAGATTCTCTGAAACTTTTCTTATTCTAGTATTTTTCTCCCTTCCCAATTTGGTGGAATTGACTGGTTTAAGTTTCATTTTTTTTTTCCTATAGTAGAGCTGCTAAGCACTAGTGAAACACAATACTAAAAAGTCAGCAGGAAGAAAAAGTCATGAAAAATGAGCAAAGAAATAGCTTAACACTGGTACCCTTCAGCCCTCTTGAAAGGAATATGTTGTGAACAAGGGCAATCTGAATTAGAGTAACATCTCTTATGGGATTTTAAAACAGGCTAAAAAGTGTTACCAAGTAGTTATCCTTTTTTTGCTAAATGGAGGATCTATTTCAATTAAAATATCTAAAAGGATTTATCATGCACTTTTGAATTAAAATACATGATTCCGTATTGTTTAAAACAGCTTGTTCTTCTAAGTAGGTCAAGCTATTTTCCTTGTGTTGTCATTTCATGCGTGTTTTATGTCCTTTGTAAGTGCAAACTGATTTTGAAAGAAAAAAAGCTGCAAATAAAGCATTCTTTACCTGTCAGAGTTAGACCTGTGTTCATGTCAGATGCTCAGGAAGACAATCATTTTGGGCAGATTGGGTTTTATTCTAACAGAAAAAGGGAGAGTGAATTTTCTAAAGGCTCCATTAACACACTCACAACCTCATAGAACCTTTAATTTATGGGACATTTTCTGACTCACCTTTTTAAGAGAAAGAGGCAGAAGATTACAAACTAAAAAGGTAAGATTAAGATGCAATTAACGTTTCTGCTTGAATACTTACTAAGAAGATGGGTTAAAACCTTTTCAATCCTAGTTAATAAACATTTATTGAGAAACTACTATCCTCCAGGCAACACGACTCATGCAGCAGGTACAAACCTAAAGATTCATCTTTGAGCATTTTAACTCCAAGATCTTTACTCTGGATAAAATATGCAAAGTAGAACTAAGACACAAATGAAGCAATGGATGCTGAGAAAATGTTCAAAATATCTAGTCTTGGGAACTTGGGAAGGTTTTCCAAGGAGGAAGGGACATTTAAGTTGAGCGAAGATGAAGAGAAAGAAGATAAAAAAGGGCCCAGGCTAAGGTCCTTAGGACAGAAAGGCCTGTGTAAATAAACAAAGGTGCAGGCAGATAACCACATGGTGTTTGTAGGGAACTATTACAGTTCAGTTACTCAGACAATCAAGTTGTGAAATTGAAAGAACTAAGGCTGCTGGAGCGAGCGGAGCCAGTTACATAGAGCATGTTTTATACATTTTTATAATCACTGCCTCAGTAGGTTTTAGTTCTGAACTTTTGTCATAAGATCAAGAGTCCTCAGCAATCCCACTCCTGGGAATAGACCCTGAGAAAACCATAATTCAAAAAGAGTCATGTACCACAATTCATTGCAGCACTATTTACAATAGCCAGGACACAGAAGCAACCTAAGTGTCCATCGACAGATAAATGGGTAAAGAAGATGTGGCACATATATACAATGGAATATTACTCAGCCCTAAAAAGAAACGAAATTGAGTTATTTGTAGTGAGGTGGATGGACCTAGAGTCTGTCATACAGAGTGAAGTAAGTCAGAAAGAGAAAAACAAATACCATATGCTAACCCATATATATGGAATCTAAAATTTTAAAAATGGTTCTGAAGAACCTAGGGGCAGGACAGGAATAAAGGTGCAGACATAGAGAATGGACTTTAGGACACGGGGAGGGGGAAAGGTAAGCTGGGACGAAGTGAGAGAGTGGCATTGACATATATACACTACCAAACGTAAAACAGATAGCTAGTGGGAAGCAGCCGCATAGCACAGGGAGATCAGCTCCGTGCTTTGTGTCCACCTAGAGGAGTGGGATAGAGAGGGTGGGAGGGAGACGCAAGAGGGAGGGGATATGGGGATATATGTATACATATAGCTGATTCACTTTGTTATAAAGCAGAAACTAACACAACATTGTAAAGCAATTATACTCCAATAAAGATGTTAAAAAAAACCCCAAAAGATTAAGGGTCCTGAGCGACTCAAGGTCGTCATTGGAGATATCACCTTTCTATACTAAATTAGTGGATGTCACTGATTTATTTTTAATTAGGTCAGATTGGCATTGTTCAACAATCACTTCTGCTTTCTGAGTCATTCAGAATTTTTAAAGCCAGTTTAACAAAAGTCAGCTTGCCAGAAGGCTATTTAATGAATAAGTGATAAACCAAATGACCAGTTCACCAAAAGGCAATTCATCATTTTCTCTGAGTGAGCCTTCTTGCCAAACTTTCCAAATATATTCAAGACTATGAAGATGAAGCCACCCATGAACCTTAGCTTTCCAGAAATACAGCACTCTTTAAAATGAATTTTCCAAGAAAAATTATCCTTAAAATATTTAGAAAATGGAAAAAAGTTGCTAAACTTGTCAATTTATCTTTGGACAAATGAATATCATTAAACAATAGATACATTTCTCATATTGATCAACAGTCATGTGCATTTAACAGCTTGGTCTATTGACAGAATTTGGCCCAATATCTTGTTATAATTTACCAACTCTGGCTAAGTAGATATTTAATGATGCAAAGTTCAAAGAACAAAATAGCAGTAACAAAAAAATAACAAAAAACATGGCAGCTGCTCTACTATAAATTGGGAATATAATCTTAGGAAATATTAACTTTTTGTGGGTTTGGAAACTTCTAATACAAAATAACATTAGCTGGCTTTTAACTGATGAAAATTCATTAAAATCAGTTTTCATATCCTAACTCTGATCCCTTACATGTGTATATCTACACTTTATTTATCTAGTAAAGAAATATACATGTTTATATAATTTTAATGTGACTGTGTACATTATATAGTCACATTGGTGAACCAGTAGTTCATTTAATGTGTTCTTAAAACATCTTAATACCATATTTCCTATGTCAAGGGCCGACTATGCTTTTCTCCAACTAATTTTAACTTTTTAAGATCACAAAACATTTTCCATACTCTACAATTTGTTCTGCAACTGGTAGGCCATTCTGGTTTTGTTGTAAAAACATCCTGCCATGCAACGCCAGATTGTGTTAACTCTGGGTAGAGCGATAACAGATGTGCTGAGTTGTCCTGTTTCCTGGAAACGCCAGCATCTCTCTCCCTGCTAGTTCCCTGACTACAAAGATGACACAAGCAGCAGTGCACTGGTGGCTCCTGGCAAGGGTCCCATTCCTTGGCTTCAGTCTCTGCTCACATCCAGTCGGCCCCAGTCCCACCGCACAGTTTTCCAGGGTAACAAACAGACCGAGGTTCACGCAAGCTCGTTAGCACAGCGAGGCGGCTTTCCAGCCTCGCCGCCAATGGAGTTGTAGCATCCTCTAAGGACCGCGACGGAAGAGAGAGGAGCGGCGGGGGATGGGAGACGTACGGAAGCCGTCCAGGCCGGGGCGTTAAAGACCGCAGTGGCCCAGGCTCCGGCGCTGACCGCTCTCAGGGCCGTGTTCCATCTATTTCTCAGCTCCCCAACCCCGCGCTAGGCATCCTGCCTCACAGTGAAGTCAAGCAGTGGGCAATGACAGAGAAAGCTCATCTATCTGTGAGGAAAGAAGCCACGTTGACGGTTCCCTAGTGGACGTAATTGTGCTCATTACTGCCCATTTACATTTCATCACTCGATTATCACAAATGCCTCATTACTGCTGAAAAGGGTTTTCTAGTGAACTACTTGCTAACTATTCATTCCTCAGCTCCGATGTCACCAGACAGGCTGACTGGAAACGGAGGGGGAGAGGAGGAACCAAAGAGGGGCGAAGGTGAAAAAGGTCTTCTATCAGATTTGATTAAAGGCCGTGATTTAAATCGATATTTAATAAAGTGGCTGCTACCGCATAACACGGGCAATTCCGCATGCAGTCAGAGCCGTGATTAGGAACCCCTCGCTGCCTGCTACATAACTCAATTGGGTTTTGTGCACTGGTCTGGCACCTGTGTCCCTTAGCGCTGCGCCTCCAAGGTAATAGGTTTATGAGCCGATGAACAGAGCTGATAGGTTCTAAATGGATTAACTAGGTGTCTGCAGTCTGGTGATGAATACATCAGGAAAAAAAAAAAAGTCTGCATAAGCAGGCAAGTGATAGGGAGTGTTGACAGACATTGTGTGTGTCGTGAGCCCCACAGGGTAAACACTGGCTCCGTGCCTGTCATTCAAGTGCGCTCTCTCTCAGAGTAATGGGTGAAGATATCTGGCTGGGCTGCTTAAGCAGCCTGTTCTGTACCAGGGAACTGAAAAGGCTTCCTCAGGGCTCTGCTGGCCCACCAGCTACAGCCAGCATAAGAATAAACCTCCAAATGCATATTTTTAATGTCCCAAGAATGACAAATAGATAGAAACTCCTGATTTAACTTTTTAAAAGAATTTTATTGGAGTATAGTTGCTTTACAATGTTGTGTTAGTTTCTACTGTACAGCAAAGTGAATCTATGTATGTATACATAGATTCAGAAATTCTTTTTTGAATTTCCTTCCCATTTAGGTCACCACAGAGCACTGAGTAGAGTTCCCTGTGCTATACAGTAGGTTCTCACTAGTTATCTATTTTATACATAGTATCAATAGTGTATATATGTCAATCCCAATCTCCCTGAGCTAACTTTAATTTGTAGTAGCTGCCCAGAGCATGGTGTTAAGAAAGATTCTGAGGTTATATCTACATTCAGCAGAAGACTGATTAAATAGCACTATCTGCTATGGACACCACAGGGAGGAGTGAGGTATGATTTCCATATAGTTTTCATCTCTTCGTTCTGTTCTCCACCCTCCTTAGACGCCTGAAATACCTAGATTTGTATATTTTATGGTTTCAACATGATAACGCAAATACTTGTATACATATATAGCTGAAAGGGATTTAAATTAAAATTCAATTTAATAATCCTTATCAGGTGCTCATAAAGGAAAGTACAGTATAGTGGGTTTTATCATGCATTCCCAGTATTCCTAAACTCTTTTTTTTTTTTTTTTCCTAAACTCTTTTAAATAAGATCATAAAGCTACACTTTTTAGTTAGGTAAAGCTGGTATAAATGTAGAAATCAATTACATGGCAACTTTTCCCCCCAGTCTTATCAAGCTATTAACTTGAGAAACAGTGCCATTCATGGGAAAAAAAAGAGAGAGAGAGAAACTGACTTAAAGATACAAAAATGCAGTTTTTTGCATTGAGTATATATTCATGAATGATTCAGTAGATTTAGTCAGAACCTATACTGACATAAAGAGCAGTGAATGTCATGACCTTTAAGAATTATTATGGAAACAATCCTGAAAGCATTAAATAGAGAGAAACTATCCATCATTTGGTGAAACTGCTTAATATGTAATAATCGAAGAAAAATTGCTGAGAAATCTAAATTTGGTTCCAATGTCATCTGAAAATAAGAATTTTATTTAGAATTAAGAACAAAATAATATTTAAGAAGCGGCTTTATGGATTTGGGGGAATCTCAGGTCCAATGTGTTCTCAATGTGTTCTCAGAGTGAGACACTGTCAATGCTTTTCTGACATTTCTGAGTTCCATTAATTGCCATCTCAGTCACTTTTTAGTTTGTAATTTTTATTTCTCATAAACATCAAAACACAAGTGGGTGCTGATGAAATGACAGACAGCTATAAAGTCTATGTGTTTTCAGTGTCTGTGTAAGAGAAACTGAGGAAAACAAGAGGATGTCTTTAGGACCTAAGAATTCAGAAATAACCAAAGACACTCATGAAAAAAAATAAAATAAATGTAAAATTAAAATTAAATTGTACATGTACGTTAAGGGTGGGGAGATAGAGCGTACTAAGGAAATCTCAGAAAGCTAGGTGTCATATTTTTTAAACATTTCACAAGAACAGAAGAGAGACTTCTAGAGCTATCCTAAAAGTTTCCTAGAAGTTGGGAAAGTATCTTAAAGTAAATTTTCCCTCTAAAAGTTAAGAAAATTAATTTCATGTAAAAATTTGCTACAAAAGAATTAATATCAGCCTATACAATGTTATGTTAAGGAAAAAGAGATTAAATAGAGAATAACATTCCTGTAGACAGTGAACATCTTCCAGAAAGGCATTCCATAAAACCGAAGAAAACTATTATCAAATATTTCCAGAAAAAGAAAAAAAAAAAAAACCTAGAAACTAAAAATCCTTAAGAAAGTAATGCAAGATATGAAAGTATAGTAAAATAAGAATCAGAGAAAAGCTCATAAATTTGGTGACAGACCTCCAGAAAAAATCAGAAATAAAAGATATGTCATTTCAGAAACACTAAACTAGAAAACACACAAAGTGAAAAAACTCAACAGACAATTCCTTAAAAGATATAGAAGATAAAATAAAAAGTATTTAAAATCAAAAAGGGAAAAAGAAATGAAGAAGAGTGAAGAGAAAGTGACACAGAAACCAGGCAATCAAGATCCCAACCTGCATATAATGGACGTCTCTGAAGGAAGGAGACTAAGACTGGGAAAGGGAATAATTATAAAATCACAATTCTAGAAAATTCTTCTGAAAAGAAAAAGATTCAGAACTATACATTGAAAAGGCACAACGCATGTCTCGGAAAATAAATCCAGAATTACCAAAACTGAGATGTATTCTAGTAAAATCTTTGGATTTGTAAAACCACTGGGAATTAAAGACAAAGAAAATCATTTGAGTGGTCAGTACTTATAAAGAAAAGCAGTTTGTCATCAGACATTCTAACAGCATCGGCTTATGCCAGAAGACAAAAGAATATTAATTATAAGATAGCCAAGAAAAGAAAATGTGAATGAAAGACTTAATATCCAGGCAAACTGACTTTTACATATAATGACCACAGATAAATTGACTTTGCATGAAACTCAAACATTATTCTTTCCATGGGCTAGCTGTTCCTTGGGAATAAATTAGAATGTAAGCTTCAGACAACCAAAATAAATGTAGAGACGTCAACATAAAAACTAGTTATAAACATTAATTATGCTTACCTATAGAACTGAAACTATCGAATTGAGATTTATAAGTTAGAGATTATAGCAACTAAGACCCGTATGTACATACAGTATAACTGTAAGCAATACGGAAAGAAGAGGAGGATTATATGTAAAAAAATTTTTTTAGTGATCATATTATTGGTGGTAGTACTGGCATCTCATTTTATGTATTAATATAATTCTATCATCTCTGGCATATTAAGAATCAATATGTTGAGAGAAGTATAGCTAGTTGTAGGATAGAAGAGGTTGGATAAACAGTCTCTAGTCCTGACTTCTAAGTGGAAATATCAATATGAAAGCAGAACATTTTTTCTCTTAAAAATAAGAAAGAAATTTATCATTCAAAACTCTAAGTGGATTTATAGGTATATATTTGCAGATACGTTTTCAAATTCAAATTTAAATTAAGAATTTTAAGGTGTTTCCGTCACTGAAAAAGACTAGAAGCAATGACCCACCAACCTGGTAGAAATACACACCACATCCCAGTGTCCATTTCTTATTCTATTTTATTTATTTTTTCCCAGTGCCCATTTCACATGGGCTTCTTGGAGAAAGGACTGATTGCAAGTTGGGGGCAGGAAGTGTGCAAGTTAAGGAACTTGGGATAGCTTATCATTCTAGATAAGAAAAAAGTCTTCAGAGATTATGGAAAGGATGTGGGAACCTGCTCGGGAAGGATCTTACTGGTCAAAAACTGGACGAACTAAGTACCAATAAGGACAGCTAGAAACACATCATGTGAGTTCATAATCACATACACATGCATGAGAACACACATGCACACACACATATAACAAACAGAAAACAAAACAAATTCTAATGGGTCACTTTGGAGGATAGTAGGGAAGCAATAGCTGAAAAAGAGTAAATAAAGAGATAGAATCAAAATTTATTCTGCATTTCCTTTACAAAGTATATCCATTGGGAAACCAAAAAGAAGGTGGTGTAAAGTTTCTCTTTGTAAAGGCCCCCAGCAAAGGAAGTGTTATCAGTTAATTATTATAAGAATGAAGCATAATAAAACATCTCCTCAAATCTCTAAGTCTTAAAATAGCAAATATTTATTCTCAAGGATCTGAGGATCAGTTAAATGTTGGCTGACCTAGGCGGGGCTCAGCTGAGTACCTGACTTCAAGCTGCAGGTTCAGTTGGCCATGGCTATTCCACAGATGTCCATTCTGGGGCCCAGGGTGAAGGTATGATTGACAATGTGATTCAGGGGAAGCTTTTCTCATGGTGACGGCAGAACACAAGATGGAAAATAGAAACATAGGAGGCTCTTAAAACCTAGGCATGGAACTGTTAATCCCACCTACCTACCATTGGCCAAAGCAGGTGACATGTCCAAGGTCGAGGTCAAGAGGCAGAAAATGCACTTTGCCTTTGTGATGCCAAGGCAAGGGTGTACAGTGGGTACAGAGAAGGGTGAAGAATTGGGACCAAAACTTCAATCTTCCTCAGATATAATTAGAATATTATTGTTTTGCCATCACAAATACATGAAAGAATCTATGCATTTATGTCAATACTGACAACATCATGAAAAGATACAGTCTCCAACACAAATAAATTAAAGGATCTAGCTAGGCATTGATGTCAAAACTGACAACATCATAAAAAGAGACAGACACTGCACACCTCTTGTTGAAGAACACTCCACCACTTATAAAGTTATCTTGTCCCTTCCCCCCAAATAAACCAGATTACATGTGATTAACTCTCCAGATATAATAACTAATTTACAGGAAATATTAAGTGAAGAGGAATATGTTAAACTATATTGTGAGAATGCAACCAGCAAAACTCAGACTGAAAAACTCTATAAGAAAAATGATCAAGCTCCTTCAGTAAGTAGAGTGAAAAAATAAAAAGGTAGAGAGTAAAACTTAGCATTAAAATATGTGTGTAGGGGGCTTCCCTGGTGGCGCAGTGGTTGAGAATCCGCCTGCCGATGCAGGAGACACGGGTTCGTGCTCCGGTCCGGGAAGATCCCACATGCTGCGGAGCTGCTGGGCCCGTGGGCCATGGCCGCTAAGCCTGCGCGTCTGGAGCCTGTGCTCCACAGCAGGAGAGGCCACAACAGTGAGAGGCCCACATACTGCAAAAAAAAAAAATAAATAAAATAAAATAAAATATGTGTGTATATATATAATGTATATATTCATATACATATGTATACATATATACTATATATAAGAATTTTAAACTATAGTATTACCCATCAATTGCATTGTTGCTATTTATCCCAGAGAACTGGACATGTATTATGTTCACACAAAAACCTGTACACAAAGGTTGAAAGCAACTCTACTCACAACAGCCACAAACTAAAGCAACCCAAACGTTTTACAATGGCACTTTGAACTTTGGTACATTCATACTGTGAAATACTACTCAGCAACGCATGAGGAACGAAATATTGATGCATGCAACATTTGGATGGATCTCTGGGGACTTATGCTGCATTAAAAAAAAAAGCCAATCTCAAAAAGTTATAAGCTGTAAGATTCCCTTTCTACAACAGTCTCAAAATTACAGATTAGGGAGAACGTGTTAATGATTTCCAGGGGTTAATGATAAAGGGAAGAGGGAGTCTGTGAGTATAATGGTGAAGGGCTGGAACCCAAGTTTTGTATCTTGACCGTGGTGATGGTCACAAAAATTTACACATGTGATAAAGCTGTATATTGGTGGAACTCAGATAAATTCTGTAGACTGGACCAAAGTCAATTTTCTAGCTTGATATTTTACTGAAGTTACATAAGATGCTATCATTGGAGGAAACTGAGTGAGGGCTAAGTGGGATCTCTCTGTCCTATTTTTTGCAACATCCTATTGACCTATAATTATTTCAAAAAGTTAAGAGAATAAAAGCTATACTATTTGGAGACATACACTAGGTAAAAAAATTATACAGGAAAGTATAAAATTGAATAATAAAAGTCAGGAAAGTTGTTACCCTGGTGGAAGAGAGAGGGTTGGGATTGGTTGGCAGTTTCTAAAAGGTTCCGGGACGGCTGACAATGTCAATTTCTCTTGATTTTTGGTGATTATTATAGGACAAGGCATTCCGCCTTAAACGTTTTATTAGGCTGTGCATTTGTTTTACTCAGTTTTCTGTAGTTGAGTTATATTTACCAATAAAAATATTTTAAATTACAAATAATTAGAGTGAAATCAGCTAGATATAGTAATTATCTGGATACTGAGGAGAAACCACAACACAGTAAATGGTGTGGGTATTTTCTGAGTTAGGGAAAGAACAGGTTGGGTAGCATGAAAATAACTTCGGTTTGAGAGAGAGGAAGCTACTCGGAGGCAACTTCATCTAGCAAAACGATGTAGCCCTTGAAGTCTGCCAGTTGTGAGTTTGAATCCTGATCTGACCAATTACTACTTGTGTGACCTAGGACAATTAATTTCTTAGTTATAATGTCCTCAAATATATAATAGAATTAATATTATTCAATAGATTTCCAGTAGAATTATGTAATGTATATAATGTTCTTGCACAGCATATGATACTTTACCAGTATTTAATAAGTATTGGGGACTGTTATTTTTAACTAATTCACTATGTAGACTTAGAGTTATGAATATGAAGCTCTGGCAGGTTGGGGTATTGGGCAGAGGTTAGCATGTTGGTAGCAGTTAAAACCAAGAGAGTACATGAGATTATCCCAGGAGAAGGCAGAGACTAAACCAGAACAGTGGAACTAGAGGACCTTGAAGATCGTTAACAGTTAAGTAGCAGCAAAGGAAGGAGAGTCCACAAAAAGGCCAACAAGTGCAGAGTCAGGATTGCCAGAAGGTAATAGAATTCTGGATACCAAGGAAATGGAGTAGTAGCTCTTCTTCGTCAGTCCCCAAACTTTCTGAAATCATCTTCTCAGAGCAGGACTGTCACGTACAGTGGTACAGGTTGTGTACTGCACAACTCGAGAGAGGGGTAGCCTATGTGAATGGAGCACTCAGAGTGACACAGTACACATCCTGCGTGACCAGTCAGGACCAGTAAGCCTTCATGACAATCAGGACTTATGGGGTTCTTTTCACTTCTCAGTGCACTATTTGCTCAGGTGTTTACTCTGTCTCGAGTACATTTTTATTCTTCCCACATATCCCTTTGCCTTGAAGTCTGATGGCAAATTTATACTAGCCTGTGAAATTTTGTGGAAAACTACCCAAACTCACTTTGATTGAATAAGTTTCCCTTTGATGTCTGCAAGGTCTCTCAGGAAAATAAAAATCACTATGCATTCTTTGCATATTTGTCTTGGTCTTACTTTGAGAACTTCTTGAACACAAAGGTTATATCTTAATATGGATAATCTCCACAACTGGCACATCAAGATTCAGTAAGTACTTGTTGAATAAAGGAATGAATGAACAGAGTAGCCAACACCCACCTCTACATATGGCTCAGTTACATCTTAACATAACAGTCATAAATAAAATCTCAACAAGACATTATTTTTGAGCAATTTACTCTGTTATTTATTCTATAAAATCAGAAAAGTTCTCCTATATAAAATACTCTAGCCACCAATATGCATATAAGATTGAAGCAAAGAGAAGATCAAAAACAAAAAAAAGCAGTAATAGCCTTGTGACCTTGCTTCTGTAGAGGCTAAATCAATGTCAGAAGATTTCTCTGGTGGATTTAGAGACAAAGCATGAGATTTCTTTGATGGATTTAGACAAAAGCCCCTCAGATAAAATAGCTTAAATGATTGTCTGTTTCTAGGTCCTGGAATACTCACCAATGGATAGGAATACTTGAAGTCAATTAGCACAGTAACAGATGCCCACTAATGTGGCTTTTCATGTATTATTCTTTCTCCTGTTGATACCCCTTTTCTCCCTTTAGACAATTTAATATCATTCTTGATGCCATAGTTTTAACAAGTGAATAGGGCTAATATCAAAGGCTAGACAACTCAAAGGAAATGGTGCCAACTATCCATTTACCATAAATTGATTTGGCTGATGATTTTATATTTTATTTTTTTTCTCCTAATGTTCAAACTTTCCCCTCAGTCCAGTTGTTATCAGTGAATAATATGACTAAAAAATAAATGTAAAATATTGTTATCTATTTGTCACCACTTTTGTTAAACACTACCCTTCCTCGCTTTTTGATGCTTGATGACTTTTAGGAAAATACAGCACTTACCACTTTGAACACAAGAGAACTATTAATACAGGAAAAGAGTGCTAAATTGAAAATGACTTGACCATACCACAGCTTGAACAGGAGGTAGACTGAGAAAAAACTGTCCCTTTCTGATGCTGCCTTCATTTCCTCATGAATGATGCACCTGTAGGTTTCTGGCAACGTACCTTCTAGGAAGACACCGAAATGCAGAGTCACCATTGTGTCTCGGTTGCCTCTGGTGGCTTTTGCCATATTTGTAACCAACATGTCTGAGCTTCTGTGCTGTAAATGCACAGGAAAGGCAAACATACGAAATTTTGCCGGCACCTCGCAACTGCCCTCCTGTGAGCAGAGTTGAAAGTCATGGTCAAGATGTATGGGGAAATTACACTAGATTTATTTACAGAAAGCATTTATGTTGAACTAGCAGTTTCCTAGTGTGTCAGCAATTTTCTATTGCATTTATTTGTTACTACAGTGCTTGGCAAGAGTGCAATCCTATTAAACCTGTACAATACATTACCCAAAATTGTAATCATTTTCTATTTTATAAAATAAAAGGACCGTGAAATTTATACAACTGTGGAATCCTTATAGATTTTCAAGACAAAAATGTATAGTCTTGGGCAAGCTAGTTCCAAATGAACTTTTCAGCTCTTTTCTTATCTCACTTCCAATGTTTTCTCTTTAGTTGATACGGAAAATAACCTACCTATGAGACCTGACTTCATGAATCAAAACGAAAAGAAAGAAAGCCCTGAAAGCAAGCACTTTTTTCTTCTCCAGAACATTGGCTCAGCTTGTGTTTTCCATAAACCAACAGCCTGAAAGCTTATTATTTTAAAATAATAAGCTATTGGTATTTTCAGTGTTATATTTTACGTAATGGTCTTATCTTAAAATGAGATTAAGGTTTATATTAAATCATTCCTTGATATTAAATTGTGACTAGTCCCACCAGCCAACTGCTGACTGTTCTTGCCCTGTCCTGCAGCAGGTCCTGAGCAACTCTGGCTCTGCTACACTGAAGAAAGTCCACACCCAGCAGTGAGCCTGGTGTGCAATCAGTGTTGCCACCTCAAAACGTACGTGGTGTACCCAGGGCAGCAGGCTCAGGCTCCTGCGTGCCAACAGAGCTACAACACTCCATGCTATGTCCCAATAATTTGGCATAGCTTACAGAGGACAGGACTTCCGGTTGATTCCCTGTACAAGACAAAGGGCGAACTCTATGTAAACTGTTGGATTTAGTTACTAACCAAGTATCAGTACTGGCTCACAAATTGTACCGATGTACGAGAAATGTACCAATGCAAGATACTCCTAATAGGGGAAACTGGAGGTGGGGTGAAGGGGTATATGAGGGCTCTCCGTACTTTCACCTCATTCTTTTTCTGTAAACCTAAAAGTGCTCAAAAAATAAATTTTATTATTTTAATTGCAAAAATAATAATTTCAGGGACAAGAGGCCGTAGACCCATTTTCTCCTCTTCCTCCCCACAAAGCACAACTATAAACCCTGGAAAGGGCACAAATAACAGACAAAGGAGAATTCTGAAAGGTGAGCTGGTTTGGGACCCCAGAGGTGGAGGAACAACACAACAGTAGGGCATCTCTGTCCTCCCACCCAACAGAGAAAGGCCACCCAGATGTATCATTTTCCTTCTCCAAACCTAGCAACAGAAGGCATTCCAGCTAGACTCATTTCTCCTCTAGATAACACGCAATTCCCTCTGACAATGCCAGATAAACCCTATGTCACCACCAGCCAGGAGGACTGATTGGAAGCCCTGGCAGAAGTAAGTGGTCAGGAGAGGTACTCCCTTCTCTGTCAAGCTTCAGACTCCTTTTATCCACTAAGAGATGCCATACTAAGTGGAGCGGGCAGAGATGGCAGAAAAGACCCAGCTACAGCAGGCAGCCTCGTCCAGGAAGCTTCCTTGTCCCTGGGGGCTCCACCTCTTCTCCTCTGTGGAGGGACACCAGAGAAGCTAGGAGGTACCTATAGGGTAACACATGTAGCCCTCTCCTACAGAGAAATACCCAGCTGCCTAGGGGAAAATCCTTCTCAGACAACTTCAGCAGAGACGAGTAGGAGCCCCAACAGGCCCAGATAAACCAAACAGGTCAAACAGCACCACAGACGCTTGGAAGGGTGAACTGCCACCAGAACCACAGCCTACAGGAGTAGGGCAAGACCCATGTAGTGAACCTAAATCGGGTGACTGCCTGCTGAGATAAAATATTTGAGTAGCGCCCAGAGTCTCCAAAACCAAAAGAAGAGAACAAAACAAAACAAAAACCCAGCTGTCGTACAGAGAAGCAAGAAAATTACAAGTTGAATGAGATAAGCCAATCAACTGATATCAATCCTGATCAATCAGATGTTGGAACTGTCTGACAAGCACTTTAGAGCAGCTGGAATAAAAGACGCTTCAACAATCAGTTACAAATTGTCTCGAAATGAATGAAAAAATAGAAGGACTCAGCAAAGAAATAGAAATTATCAAAAGTTTGGAAACTATAGAACTAAAAAATACAAAACAGTAGAAATAAAAGAAGACTTACTAGATGGGCTCAGCAGTAGAATGGACATGATGAAGATGCAGTCAGTGAATGTGAGTACATATTAATGGAACTCACCCAATTTAAACAATAGAGCCAAAACAGCCTGAAGACAACAGAACAAAACAAAACAAGAACAGAGCCTCAGGAACCCGTGGGACAACAATGGAAGACCCAACATTTGTATCAGCAGTCCCAGAAGAAGAGAAGAAAAAGGAGGGCTGAAATAGTATTTGAAGAAATAATGACTGAAAGCATTCCAAATCTGGCAAAAGTCACAACGTTCAGATCCAAGAAACTGAGCAAACTATAAACAGATTAAACTCAAAGAAATCTACACAAAGACACACTGTAATTAAAGTTTTGAAGACTAAAGGTGAAGAAAAAATGTCTTGCAAGCAGCCAGAGAAAAACGATTCATTACCTCTGGGTAATCTATCAAATTTCTCATCTGCAACCATAGAAGCCAGAAGGAAGGGGTACAGTATTTTTCAAGTGTTGAACAAAAATAACTGTCCACTATGAAACTATGGAGAAACTCTTAAAGTAATTTCTTCAAATAGAAAAGAAATGATAAGGGGAGGCTCTTGAAGCATTGGGAAGGAAGAAGGATTGAAGATGGAACCAAAAATGTTAACACTACCTGATCTTTAAAACATTGATATGTAGAAAAGGGGCGCATAAATGTAACCAAATAGAAGTGAGGTTTTCACACTTTACTCAGGGTAGTAAAATGCTGACAGCAGTAGACTTTTATAAGTCATACCTGTGTACAGGGGGTCCCAGACTTATGGGTCGACTTAATGATTTTTCGACTTTACAATGGTGTGAAAGCAATACTCATTCAGCAGAAACAGTACTTTAAAACTTGTGCGCGCACGCGCACACACGCACACACACATTCACACACCACGTACACACAACTCTTAGTAATAAGAAGTGAGTTCAGGGCTTCCCTGGTGGCGCAGTGGTTGGGAGTCCGCCTCCCGATGCAGGGGACACGGGTTCGTGCCCCGGTCCGGGAGGATCCCGTGTGCCGCGGGGCGGCTGGGCCTGTGAGCCGTGGCCGCTGGGCCTGCGCGTCCGGAGCCTGTGCTCCGCAATGGGAGAGGCCACGACAGTGAGAGGCCCGCGTACCACAAAAAAAAAAAAAAAAAGAAGTGAGTTCAGCAAGGTTGTAAGATACAGAATCCACACACAAAGATCAAGTGCATTTCTATAACTAACAATGAACACATACAGACCAAATTTTTTTTAAATTGCAAGACCATTTAAAATTGCCCCAAAGGAAAAAAAAGTATGTAGGTATAACTCTAACAAAACATGAACAATATGTACATGATGAAAATTACAAAATGCTGATGAACTAAATCAAAGGAGACCAAAATAAATGGAGTCACTTATTATGTTCATGGATTGGAAAACTCAACAGAGTGAAGATGCCAATTCTCCCCAAATTTATTTTTGCATTTGAGGCAATTCCAACCTAAATCCAAGGAGGCTTTTGGTAGAGTAGGCAAGCCTATTCTAAAATTTATCTGGAAAGACACAGGCCCTAAGAATAGCTAAAACAATACTGACACGTAAGAATAAGAAACTGGATATCCATAGTGAAAAATAAATACACAAAAAATCCCTCAACTTAAACTTCACACCTTATACAAAAATTATCTCTAAATGGATCATAGAGATTAATGTAAAATGTAAAATTATAAGACTTTTGGAAAAAATAGAAGAAAATATTAGGGAGCTACGTATAGGCAGAGTTCTTAAATGTGACATCTAAAGTGTAATTCATAAAATAAAAATTAGTAAATTAGACCTCATCAAAATTTTAAAAATTGCTCTGTGAAGACCCATGTGAAAAGGATGAAAAAACAAGCTCTCAGCTGGGAGCAAATATTTGTAAAACACATATGCAACTAAAAGGTGGCAGAATATTTTACCCCCAAATATGCTACTTTAGCATAAGGATTATTTGGGGCTAAAGGTACTTATAAAACAACAGATATAAGAAAGACATTCTAATCTCCCCTTTTCTTCCTAAAAACAGGATATAAAACTTCCACGTGAAAGATGCCCTCCCTGTACCAGAAAGAAAGCACTAATATTCTCATCAACAAGGACAAGAAGTTGAGACTAAGAGAATTCTACACAAACAGACCTTGTTAAAATAACTCTTATCATCCCTTAGCCTCCCTACATAATTCAATTAGTTTTCCACAATTGCCTGTCTTTGTTCAACCTAAAAAACTTGTAGCTTGCAACATTTCTTTGGGTCTTCATTTCCTTACAAGGACTCCTGTGTCAATAAAACTTACGTAAATGTGTATGTCCTTCTTCAGTTTAATCTTACATCAGGCCTGGCCAAAAAACCCTAAGAGGGTAAATGTAAAATTCTGCCTCCCCTACATAACAAAGGACTAGTATCTAGAATATATGAGGAACTCTCAAACTCAACAGTTTAAAAAAATCCAATTAGAAAATGTACAAAAGACATGAAGAGACATTTCACCAAAGAGGATATGCATATGGCAAATAATCACGTGAAAAGATGTTCAACGTAATTAGCCATTTGTGAAATACAAATCAAAACATAGTAATATACAACTATAATACCTATCAGAATGGCTAAAATAAAAAAAAATACTGACAATATGGGTGAAGATGCAGAGAAACTGGTTCACTCATGCATTGTTGGTGGGAATGTAAAATGGGAAAGTTTGACATTTTCTTAAAACCTAAACATGTGATTACCACACGACTCAGCAATTGCATTCCTGAGCATGTATCCCTGAGAAATGAAAATTTATGTTCACAAAAAAACCTGTACACAAATGTTCATAGCCGCTTTATTTATTTATTTTTTGTGTGGTATGCGGGCCTCTCACTGTCATGGCCTCTCCCTCTGCGGAGCACAGGCTCCGGACGCGCAGGCTCAGCGGCCATGGCTCAGCGGCCATGGCTCAGGGGCCCAGCCGCTCCGCAGCATGTGGGATCCTCCCGGACCTGGGCACAAACCCGCGTGCCCTGCATCGGCAGGCGGACTCTCAACCACTGCGCCACCAGGGAAGCCCCATAGCCGCTTTATTTTTAGCAGTCAAATACTAGAAGCAACCCAAACGCTCTTCAAGAAATATATGGTTTTGTTTTTCTCTTTCTGACTTACTTCACTCTGTATGACAGATTCTGCGTATGGAATTTTAAAAAGCAGTACTGATGAACCTAGTGGCAGGGCAGGAATAAAGATGCAGATTGTAGAGAATGGACTTGAGGGCACGGGGCGGGGTGGGGGGGAAGGGGAAGCTGGGATGAAGTGAGAGAGTAGCATTGACATACATACACTACCAAATGTAAAATGGATGGCTAGTGGGAAGCTGCTGTATAGCACAGGGAGATCAGCTCAATGCTTTGTGACCACCTAGAGGGTTGGGATAGGGAGGGTGGGAGGGAGGCTCAGGAGGGAAGGGATATGGGGATATACATATGCATATAGCTGATTCACTTTGTTGTACAGCAGAAACTAACACAACATTGTAAAGCATTTATATTCCAATAAAGATGTGGGATAAAAAAAGAGAAATATATAGTTAAACAAACTATGTAACATACCTTCTATGGATTACTACTAGGAACTAGCTATTGATAGATGCAAAAGTTTGGATGAATCTCCAGTCATGCAAAGAGAAAAATGCCAGAGTCCTATACGCTTAATACTGAATGAGTCCAGTTATTTAACTTTTTTTAATAACAAAGTTTTAAGATGATGACATATTAGTGGTTATCAGGAGTTATGGACTGGGGTAAAGGGGATCACGTGCAGGATGTTGTAATAAAAAAAAAAATAGAGATCTTTGTGGCATTGGAATCGCACAGTATCTTGACTGTTGTGTAAATACATGAACCTACAGGAACAACCCAGCTGCCCATTAGAAATAGAATGGTTACACTGAACTATGCATAGAGAAGGGAATATTCTATGGCAATTTGAATGGGATGAATTAGTGAGAAAGCAACAGAATGGATGAATCCCACTAAAAATACTGAGCAAAAAATCCAGTCAGACAAAATGCCTGATTCAATTTGCACAAAGCTCAAATATGGGCAAAAATACCATAGGTATTAGAGGTCAGGATAGTGATTACCTTTGGGATGGAAGGACTAGTACTGACTAAGATGCATTGGAGAAAGTGTTCTGTGAGCTAGAAATGTTCTATTTCTTGATCTAGGTGTTGGGTTAAATGGTTGTGTCCACCTGGTGAAAGTTCCCTGAGATGTACAACTATGATTTGTAGTTTCCTATAGATGGTAATCATTTGATAATGTCTATGTATATTAAATTATCACCTTTGTACACTTTAAAAAATATTTTTTAAAAAAATTAAACAAAAAGAAAACTTCTGACTGCTGAGGAGGGGCCATAACAAGAATCTCAACAATCATTCCATTTCTTAGCCGTCCCTCTCAGGGAGTGACATTATAACGCACAGTTCTTATCTTGAACACCCTCCTCAAAAACCCTCACCATTCCTCATTAACTGAAGAATACCATTTAGACTCAACAAGATGGCATATAAGGCTTTTTGTTATTGGATCCCACTCTTTTTTGACCCTCCACTCCCCTCACCCCACACTCTGCATTCACTCATTTTTCACTAATATTTGTTGAGGGCTTCACTGGTGCAGGGCACTGTGCTGGGTGATAGGAATACACTTTGCAGCAATATAAACATCTCTTCCTCTCTTTCAGGGTTTACTGCCCAGTAGGGAGGACATAGTGTGAAATAGTTAATTGTATTTAATAAGGCCAAGTGCTATGATAGAGGAAAAATAGGATCTTATGGGGACATAAAAAAGAAACATCTAAACTTATCAAAAGAAGGCTGAAAAGACTTCTCATTGGAATGAAGATTGTCTCTGATAAAAGCATTAATAGATGCTCACTGGGCACGATGCTATATGTGTGAGAGAGAGGGACAGAGAGAGAGAGAGGGACAGAGAGAGAGAGAGAGGGACAGAGAGAGA